>NC_134547.1:5721086-6022065 GCF_050624435.1 Tenrec ecaudatus | reverse complement strand
TTGGGGCGGGGGAAGTGGGGAGATAATAACATTGAGTTCAAGAAAGAAAAGAATGTTTAAAAATCGATTGTGGCTATGATTGTACGATTCTTTTTTTTATTATGATCAGACTATTGAATTATAGGATATATGAATTATATGTCAATGAGACTGTTAATAAAGAAAGGTTCAATTGGGCCTCCTCACGCACACTCCCTCAATACAATAGCACCTTGCTCAGCTAAACGGTCATTCCATGATACCCACCTTCCCGACATGATCGCTGAAGACAGACGTGTGCATAAGCAAACATGGTGAAGAAAGCTGATGGTGCCCGGCTATCAAAAGGATGTAGCGTCTGGGGTCTTAAAGGCTTGACGGGAAACAAGCAGCCATCTAGCTCAGAAGCAACAAAGCCCACAGAGAAAAAGCACACAAGCCTAAGTGAACACAAGGTGTTGAAGGGATCAGGTAGCAGACACCAAAGAACAAAAACCATCGTTGTGTGATCACCTTCCCCACATAAACTCTGAAGACAAATGTGTGCATAAGTTAGTATGGTGAGGACGGTTGATGTGCATAAGTTAGTGTGGTGAGGAGGGTATTGAGAGATACAGCGTCTGGGGACTTAAAAGCTTGAAAGTAAACAAGTGGCCATCCAGCCCAGAAGCAACAAAGCCCACATGGAAGCAGCACACCAACATGTGTGATCATGAAGGACCAAGGGACCAGGTTTCAAACAACAAAGGCGAGGGTGGGGGTGAGGAATCATATCACCGTGAATGATGGGAGTGCGTGATGGGGACCCAATGCCCATCTGTAGACAGCTGGACATCCCTGGCAGAGGGGTAGTGGGGAGGAGATGAGTCACTCAGGGTTCAGGGTAGCAACAATGAAACTCACAACCTTCCTCTAGTTCTTGAACGCTTCCTCCCCCACCAATTGTCATGATCCCAATTCTGCCTTGCGGGCCTGGTTAGATCAGAGGATGCACAGTGGTGCATTAGGGATCTGGAAACACAGGGAATCTAGAACAGATGAACCTCTCAGGACCAGCGGTGAGAGTGGCAACACCGGGAGGGAAGGGGGCGTAGAAAGGGGGAACCGATCTCGGGGGTCCACATGTAACCTCCTCTCTGGGGAATGGGCAACAGGAAACTGGGTGAGGGGAGACTTGGGCAGTGTAAGATAAAATAATAATTTATAAATTATTAAGGGTTCATGAGGGAGGGGGAGGGAAAAAAGGAAAATGAGCTGATTCCAGGAACCCAAGTGGAAGGCAAATTTTGAGAATGATGAGGGCAACAAATCTATAAGGGTGCTTTACTCAATTGATGTATGTATGGATTGTGATAAGAGTTGTATGAGGCCCAATGAAATGATTTATAAAAAAGAAAGAGGTCCATAAGCCATATCCTATGAAGAATGTGGTGATTGCATAATCTGTCAACTTGCTAAGGAGTGGAGTCTAGCCCATCAATCAGACCATAGTCAATGAGGCCCCTGTGTAGGCATGGTCTTCACCTGAGGATTCTGGGAACTCCTGTCTTATTCCCTGGAGGCAGGACACACTCTCTCTGCTTAACATTCGTGTTGACAAGCCACATGGAGCTACACTGTTGGAGCCAGAGCCCTGGAGCAGGAGGGGCCACGTGGAGACCCACGCCATCACTGAGATGCTTCCACTGCCGCTAGGTCCACATGACTTTCCACCCAGTGGCCTGTGATCTTCCTGCATTTGGCATCATTGCATGTGTTGTGTGAGTCTGAAGAGGAATTTATAAACTGGTATCAGACATATGGACTAATATCAGAATTACGGATTTTATCGGGACTGGGCTAGGATGTTTTCTTAATATACAGTTACTCTTTTATATCAAGCACTCTCTTATGGGAAACAGAAAGATTTCTCCCAAGTTGTCTCCCCCAAATATAAGCAAAACTTAGCTGCTTGCTACACATGATGAACGACTATACACTTGGAGGTCAACAGAAGTAGGTCAGGGATCATTCTCCCTAAAGGTTATCAGCCATTTAGAGCAAGCAGACACCACTCTTTATCCCACAACAAGTAGGACCCACTCCCTTTGATAAGGACAGTAGTAGATTGTTTTCTTGTAGGAGACCCCAGGGAGGTCAAGCCCACTGAAGGAAGGGTGACCAAGGTTAGGCCACCCTTCTTGTCACATGTATACCTCTAGTCCAAGGGTCCTCAAACTTTTAAAACAGGGGACCAGTTCACTGTCCCTCAGACCATTGGAGGGCCATACTATATTAAAAAAAAAACTGTGAACAAATTCATATGCACACTGAATGAGCCGGCTGCTAAGCAGGTCAGGCAGAGGCGGCAAAAACACCCGGGGGGCTGCATGTGGCCCTCGGGCCTTAGTTTGAGAACCCCTGCATCTAGTCCCTCTCCTTCCTATCATATGTACACCCCTAGCTCAACCTATTCCTGTAATGATGTGTGTTTACCTGTAAATCATGCCCCACTAAGTAGACATAAGCCTTGGTTAGCAATACACGTCTCTCATCTCCGGCTCTCTCCCCTGCCTTCTCTAGTTCTCTCCTGCCCTGTACCACCAAGAGGAGCTGAGGTGAGCGTGCTACCATGAAATATGTCTGACCTCTTTATTTTACTCTCTATTATTCTCTATGACTTTATTATAATCTTTATATATATTAACTGTATAATTGGGCTTACTGAACCTGAGATTAGTTGGGGGGTGGGATGGCCTTTCCCTCACACTCTATTTTTAAAATTTAAATCAATTTATTGGGACTTCCTACAGATATTATAACAATCCATAAATCAGTTATGTCAAGCAAACGTGTACATAATTTGCCATTGTCATTTTCAAAACATCCACTTTCTACTTGAGCCCTTAGTATCAGCTCCTCTTTTATCCTTCCCTCTGCCAACCTCACACCCTCATCAACCTTTGATAAATTATATAGATATTTTCTTCATATCTTTCTTTTAATCGTTTTATTAGGGGCTCATACAACCCTTATCGCAATCCATACATACATCAATTGTGTAAAGTACATGTGTTTTGAGAATGATAAGGGCGATGAATGGACAAATGTGCTGTACAGATTAATGGACAAATGTTCCCTCACACTCTCTTACACACGTATGAGTGTCTATGAATTCATTTCCCTAGTCAACCCGGATGAACACAAAGAATATCGCCCTAATGTGTCTTCATGGTTGTTCCGGAACACGTTGTTACATGTTCATACCTCCTCCACCTACTTCCTGGTGCACATGTGTGTGGGGTACCAGCCCCACCGAATGGGTCCCAGAGGGGCGGTTGTGCAATTGAAGAGGAAATTAAAGAGCCATCAGACAAGACAGAGCATGCAAGGGCTCACCTCTGCCATGACTTCAGGAGCCAGGTCTGCTCAGAGAGAGAGAGATTGCATTCTCATCCTCATCTTAAAGTGGGTTGTACCCTAACCCAAAGGTCCCTGAGCTCACTGGGGGAGGAACCTAACACCAGTGCTGGGGGCAGGTAAGGGGGTGTGACAGTCCCCTGAGCAGGGAGAGCAATAGCAACATGTCTGTTCCTATACTTAAAGCTGCCGGCCAGCTCGCACTCAGCCACGTGCTTGTAAGAGGTCACTTTAAAGTAGCACTATGATGGGAGGATAGTGTGGGGATCAATATTATTATGAGAGTGATTGGGACTCCTCCCTAACCCACAAGTGTGAAGGCCTCCCTCCACCCCCAAAATCCTCGCCTGCCAGGCTTCTCAAAAGATGCGACTAAAGAATGCATCCGCATACACGCTCTTCCCGGCCCTCTGTTTCCCACACACGTGGAAAACGGTCAACCACCTTTTTAGGGGAACTGACCTTGGCTACCCTAGTCCTGGCATCATCCACCAAAATAACGGTTCTTTTGTTCCCTTGCATCCAGTTTCTGTCTTTGTTTCTCAGCCTGCTCCCATCAAGTCCTGGGTTGGTTACAAGGACTTCCCAGAGCGGTGAGACCCTTGAGCAGGGATCCCCACCCCTGCCCCCACCCTACCATTACAGCAAAATCCCCAAACCTCCAAGCCGCGGGATTTCCAGGAATTCCGGGGGTTTGGGTCACAGCGCTCCCAGCGGAGCAGGGATGGCCGTCCCTCCCACGCGCTCGGATTCCGGGAAACACCTTGGCCGCTCGGTGTTGGCAGCAACCCCGGGAGGAGGGAGGAGGACGGGCGGGCGGCGGCTGCGAGGACTGGACGTTCGCGGACCGCGTCTCCGCCAGGGGCACGCGGCGGCCGGTCCTCCGCGCCGCTAGGGGGCGCGCCGTCGGGCGCCTCATCCGGTGGGGCCGCCAACCCACTGAGCGGAGGCGTCCTCCCCTTCTCCAGCCCCTCTCCCTGGAGAGCCAGAGGAACGGGAAGAGAGAGGGGGAGAGACTCGCTCCTGCGGCAGCTCTCGGCGCTCTCCCAGGGAAGTGAGGGGGGAGACGTCCTGTCTTCCAGAGTGGGGACACTGAGGCCCCCGAAGAGAAGGCGTCGGCCAGATGGGGGCAGTGTGTGTAAATCATGCTGTCTACTGAGGTTACTGTGAAGAGTTCCCGGGGTCAGGACTCCTGGTCTGAGGGAGGAGGGCTGGGGGTCAGGACTCCTGGTTTGAGGGAGGAGGGTTGGGGGTCAGGACTCCTGGTCTGAGGGAGGAGGGCTGGGGGTCAGGACTCCTGGTCTGAGGGAGGAGGGCTGGGGGTCAGGACTCCTGGTCTGAGGGAGGAGGGCTGGGGTTCAGGATCCCTGGTCTGAGGGAGGAGGGCTGGGGGTCAGGACTCCTGGTCTGAGGGAGGAGGGCTGGGGGTCAGGACTCCTGGTCTGAGGGAGGAGGGCTGGGGGTCAGGACTCCTGGTCTGAGAGAGGAGGGCTGGGGGTCAGGACTCCTGGTCTGAGGGAGGAGGAGGGCTGGGGGTCAGGACTCCTGGTCTGAGGGAGGAGGGGCTGGGGGTCAGGACTCCTGGTCTGAGGGAGGAGGGCCTGGGGGTCAGGACTCCTGGTCTGAGGGAGGAGGGCTGGGGGTCAGGACTCCTGGTCTGAGGGAGGAGGACTGGGGGTCAGGACTCCTGGTCTGAGGGAGGAGGGCTGGGGAGTAAGGACTCCTGGTCTGAGGGAGGAGGACTGGGGGTCAGGACTCCTGGTCTGAGGGAAGAGGAGGACTAGGGGTCAGGACTCCTGGTCTGAGGGAGGAGGGCTGGGTTCCCGGTCCTGAAGAGGAGGGAGCTGGGGGCCTGGGTCTGAGGGAGGAAGGGTCGTGGGCCTGGATTCTGGGGTGTGAGGGAGGGGGAGCAGAGGGACTTGAACTCCTGGGTTTGAGTGAAGAAAGGGTTGAGAGGGAGAGACTCCTGATCTGAGGGAAGATTGGGAGGAGGGTCTTAGGGAGGAGGAGCCTGTCCTCTGTCATTCTAGGCCCTGAGAAAGGAGGCTTGGGAACCTGGACTCCTGAGTCTGTCCCTGAGTTCTGGCAGAAAAGTTTGCAAGTCCGGGGTTGCTCTGCACACATGGCTTTAGCTCTCCACTCGCAGTGCTTCCCTTCCCAGAGTTCCCATTGTCCACCCTAGTCCAGGGCCCACCCTCACTCAAGAGCAGGACCTGAGGGCCTGCACACAGGGAATGCATCAGTCTGGATCAGAAGAAACTCTGGGATGAGGAACTGGAGGGCCGGACCATGGAAGACAGCTCTGGGGCCTCCCGGAAGGAGCTGGTTGCTTGTTCTAAAGTGGTCTATCAGGTCTCCTCATCTAGTTACAGGAGGAGTTGAGAGAATCAGCATCAGAATTAACCCAAGGTTACTCCTCCTCCTGCTCCTCATCTTCCTTTTGAAATCTGTCATGTTTCTACCTTCCAACCTTTTTACCAATGCTGACATTAGTTGTCCCTCCCATGGCTCTCTTTGCTTCTTTATTAAGTTCATTAATTCATTGTGGTGGCCGCACAGAACTGACAGACCATACTCACAATTATGGGGTTTATTGGCGCAAGTAGCAGGTTCTAACCCAGGGAGCAGACTCAACGTAGAGGTAGCAAGCACCACTCAAGAGGCAGAATGCAGTCCTTCAGTCAGGGAAGCTTCCAGCTTTACTCCTCGTTCTCAGCTGTACCCACCGCAGGCTCTCGTGCTAGCTCTGCCAACACATGCTCAGAGGCTCCTCACTCTGACAGGGAAGCCTCCTGCCTGAAGGCACTCCGTGCTATTGCTTTATGGGCTGGCAAACCTACTGCAGCCAACTTGGTCCACGGGCTGGGAAACCCACTGTTACCTTGCCAGGTTAGTTTCCAGGGTTACCACTCTCTTTTCTGAGTCTAGGAGGGCCTCAACATAGGGACCCCAGATTCCAAGTTCGGGATGGCAATGAGATTGACCATTAGGATCTATTGAGACACCAGAATATGGGGTGAATTTGTTCTTGAACCAGTAGTGGTTGAGGGTCCCCATGCCTTGTTCAAGTGGCAATTGGGGGACCCTTTTCCCTCCCTGGCTCCCCTAGCTCTCATCTGGGGAGTCAACCAGGTGAAGGCTTGAAAAAGTCAATGCTTGGGAATCAAACACTCCTGTTCCAATATAGCTGTGATCACCCTAGATGATGGTCTAGGGCAAGCCTTCTCCACTCCCTGAATCTACTTGTCTACTTGGACCACCTGCAGACAGAGTGCCCATCACCACTTTGATGTGAGGGAACCTAACTATGCTGGGAATTGGCTTAATACCCAAGGCCCAGCTTCCTCATCCTATCTCATCTAATTTCGTCTCAGATGTCAGGTGAAGACCCTTCACTCTGCACTTTGGTTGTCACATGTTGGTTTTCTTTGTTACGTTTTTAAGGCCTTGTCAGTGTTGCTTGTGTCCGGACCCTAATCATTCAGAGTTCTAAGGAGTTGCATACACAGAGACAAACAAGTACAAATGAGGGAAGACAGGTGTCACATGGAAAATTGCTCAGGACCAGCAAAGTCAGGGGCGAGGGAATAATAAGAGATCTAAAAATGATGGCAAAGAGGCTTGGTGGAGTTTGATCAAGTGCAATGTATTCAAAAGGAGTTACTGAGAGCCGGGTGGAGGGTGAGCCTGGTAGTGGGACAGGAAGAAGGTCAAAGGAAATAGAGGAAAGAAGTAGGAAGCAAAAGTTATTTATAGAGGTATAATGATAGGCATGTATGTATGTAAATATATTAATTTATAAGGAAAGGAATAGAGGTCAATGTGCATATATTTATATGTTAAAGTATTAAGATTGCAGACAGAATTTGGGCCTCTATTTAAGGGCTCCCTAAAACCAAGAATACTTTGTCCTAATAACCTGGCACTCTTTAATATTCACCTTCCCGACATGATCGCTGAAGACAAAATGGGTGCATAAGCAAATGTGGTGAAGAGGGTGGATAGTGCCCAACTATTGAAAGATATAGTTACGTGGAGATCAAATGTTTTGGGAATGATGAGGGTAACAAATGTACAAATGTGCTTTATACAATTGATGTATGTATGGATTGTGATAAGAGTTGTATAAGCCCCAAATAAAATGATTAAAAAAGAAAGATATAGCTTCTGAGGTCTCAACGGCTTGAAGTTAAACAGGCAGCCATCTAGCAGTGATGCAAATAAGCCCACATAGAAGAAGCAATCTAGCCTGTGTGATCATGAAGTGTCAACAGGATCAGGTATCAGTAACAAAAGATCCAAAACAGACAATTATTTTGATGTAAATGACGGGGGTTGGATAATGGGACATCCCCTGTCTGCCTAATGGGTATGTGATTTCCTTTCTTGGTCATGAAAATGTTCTGGAACTAGATAAGGTGGTGGGTGGGCAGCATTGTGTCCGCTTTTTACCACAGGCAGGTTGCCAAGGCATCAGGGCCCCCCGGAGCTACACAAGCTAGAGTTCATTTCATTGCCACTGAATGGTACGCTTTCACTTGATTGATTTTATGTTCTGTGAATGTCGCTTAAACTTTCAATTAAAATGCAGATGAGTGAGTCTCATTCCCATCTATTCTGACTCAAGCAAGTTCAGGGGCTGAGAAGTAGTGTGAGTAAGTGTCTCAGGGGGGTTCTTATACAGTATAGTGGGAACCACCTGACTGGGTAAAACTGTTGTCTGATTGGCTTACCTCTACAGGAATGGGATCCTCCTCCTGCAGAGAAAAGATGGTTAAGGATAAAACACCCAGCCCATGATGCTCAGAGGCAAGTGAAGAATGTTGCAAGTGAGGACGCCAAGAAGGAATATGGAAATTGCTTAAATAACAGTTTTATTGTTTGCTTGGTCAGGTATTATTTAATATTTTTCATTAATATTTTAAAACTCATAACATCTCATTTTGTGTATCAAATAGTTCTTTTAAAAATATTAACTGTATGAAGTAATAGACTACATTTCCAGATAACTTTAACTTTATATATATATATATATGTAAAATTAGGGCAGCAAACCGGTTGTTAATTATTTGAATAAGTTGTCATTGAATACAAAAGTGATGATCTGGTAGGTCAACCCCCAAACTAATGTACAATCACAATTTTTTTTGTTAATCTTTTATTTTTTTGTTTTTTTTTAATTTTAACAATTTATTAGGGGCTCATACAATTCTTATCACAGTTCATACATATACATACATCAATTGTATAAAGCACATCTGTACAGTCTTTGCTCTAATCATTTTTTTCTCCTCTTTTCTTTTTTTACATTTTATTAGGGACTCATACAACTCTTATCACCATCCATACATATACATACATCAATTGTATAAAGCACATCCATACATTCCCTGCCCCAATCAGTCTCAAGGCATTTTTTCTCCACTTAAGCCCCTTGCATCAGGTCCTCTTTTTTTTTTCCCCCTCCCTCCCCTTTCCCTCCTCCCTCATGTGCCTTTGGTAATTTATACCTCGTTATTTTGTCATATCTTGCCCTATCCGGAGTCTCCCTTCCCCCCCTTCTCTGCTGTCCCTCTCCCAGGGAAGAGGTCACATGTGGATCCTTGTAATCAGTTCCCCCTTTCCAACCCACTCACCCTCCACTCTCCCAGCATCGTCCCTCACACCCTTGGTCCTGAAGGTATCATCCACCCTGGATTCCCTGTACCTCCAGCCCTCATATGTACCAGTGTACAGCCTCTGTCCTATCCAGGCCTGCAAGGTAGAATTCGGATCATGGTAGTTGGGGGAGGAAGCATCCAGGCACAATTTTTTTTTTAAGAAAAGAAAGATGTTTCCTCTTCTTGAAGACCAGGCCCAAAGAACAGACTGTGGTGAATTACTCCACACTCTGTAATTGCCAAAGGGAGAGGAAGTGCAATGAAGAAAGAAGAAGCTCTCTGAGGAAGAGAGAACCAGACTCAGAGGAAGGTACACTGTCCTTCGGGTCTGGATCTCCAAAGGTAGAGAAAGCTGTGAAAGATCAAGCCAGTCCCCAACATGTGGAAATAGCCATCACGTTGACTTAACTATCCCTCACCCCCACCCCCAAGTTGCCAGCAAATGGACCCCAACTCATGGGGACTCTATCGTGTCAGAGTAGAACTGTGCTCCGTAAAGGCAGGCAGATCAAGAACAACAGCCAAGACGGATTCTTATGAAGTGGAGGACATGTAAACCTCCACCTTCCAACTTTTGGCTGGATGATGTGTTTGACCATCACTCCGTGGCACTCATTCTCTACTTCACTGCTGGGTTAGATTACAGTGGGCATCCAGGACTCACAGGCCATACTCACAGTTAGAGGGCTTATTAGGGAAGTAACAAGTTACAATTCAGGTTCAGAAATGACCGGGATACAGTTCCCAAAAAGAGAGCCTCCTCTCAACTGTGCTTATAGGTAGGTCTCTAACCCACAGCCTCTCAATCCCTCTGCCTTCTGAGGCAAGTGTTACAAAGTTCTTTTAACTGCCGATAAATGTCCAGAGACACCCCAGTCTACCACTAAGTCTCAGCCGAATGCTCAGTTCAAAGCATTCACTTTAATTCCCAGGATGAGTAAATCCAGCTCCACAAGGCACCTCACTCCACCAAAAAGCCTCTGGCCTGCAGGCAGTCAGCTTTCACATTTCATGAACCGAGAAGCCCACCCACAATCTCTGTGGCTGGTCTGGTTCTGCTGCTGTGGTTTCTCTGCTACTCTTTCTTGTCATCTCAGCAAAGTGTTAGTCACAGCCTTGTGTGCGTGTCTTCTGGGTGAGGTGAAGGAAGTCACTAGTGCAGGAACCCTCGGGCTGCTTTTCCACAAGTAGATTTCCCAGGCCTTTTTTTCCCAAGGTGCCTCTGAATAGACTCAGGCCTCCGATCTGTTAGCCAAGCTGTTGACTAGCGGCACCACCTAGCAACTCCATGGTGCTGATGGTGACCTTTGATAGAAACTATGAGATAGGCCCAACCCTGGGCTGCCCACTTTATACCCATTAGTTCTCACCCAAATAGTTGCTTCAGAGAGTTATCATCATGCCTTGCTTAAAAAAAAAAAGTGAAAACACTGAGGTTGAAAGTAGGAAGTTGCTTGTATAAATTTGCAAAAGCACTGATGGTCAAGATTTGAGCATAGATCTTACACAACACAAAGCATACGTAGATGATTTCTACTGTCCAGGGGTGTGCTGGTAAGTTAACTATTTGTTTTCCTTCTTCTTTTTTTAAGACTAACGAAAGTATGCTTACATTTTAGTATATATGTTTGCGATAAATGCTGATTATAAAGATCATGAAGTCCATAGTTTAAATGTGATAATAAATATGCACATGTATGCCCAAGACATCAGGCAACAGAAGAATGGAGCAAGAAAATGTGGTATTTTACTCAAATTGGATTATTTTTCAATCCAATTTATCCAATATATCCAATTGGATATATTGTATCAGAAAGTCCTGATACAAGCCTCCCACCCCTGGCAACTTCGTTATCTTTGGTTTTCTGTGTAGACTTATTTTATATACTAAGTTCAAACAGCAATTGTCTTTCTGAAATGGACTCATGTTGCTCAAATTTCATCCATGTTATCTGTGTTAGTCTGGGTTGACTAGAGAAACAAATTCATAGACACTCATATGTGTGTAAGAAAAAGCTTTATATAAAAGAGTAGTTATATATTAAGAAAACATCCCAGCCAAGTCCAGATCAAGTCCATAAGTTCAATATTTGGCCCATATGTCTGATACCAATCTATAAATTCCTCTTCAGACTCATGCAGCACATGCAATGATGCCAAAGGCAGGAAGATCACAGACCAGTGGGTGGAAAGTCATATGGATCCAGTGGTGGTGGAAACATCTCAGGGCTGGTGAGGGTCCCCACGTGGCTCCTCCAGCTCCAGGGCTTTGGCTGCCATCAGCATAGCTCTGTGTGGCTTGTGAACAGGATATCTTGCAGGAAGAGTGTTTGTGTCCCACCTCCAGCGAGCTACTTATCTCCTGAGTGCCTCCAAATGAGGTCATCAAGTTGTGACCTGACTGACAATCTAAACTCCACTTTTTAATAGTCTCAGGTTGACAACAGACTATGTCACTACCACATTAGGCCATGTATCAGGACTTCACTTTTCCAAATAATATTTCCTTATGGGTATTGTTTGAGAATTGGAAATCCGAGGCACTTGGTGTGTGTACACAGAGTAATTTGAAAGCAAAGCCTTGACTCTGTTTGAAAGTCTTGAATGAGTCTGGAATCTATGTTGAATTTTTTTTGAATGAGTTATAATTTATTTATACAATGTACTAATGTATAATATGGAACTACAATATGGTTTTGAAAACTAAATGAGACCATATGTATACCATTAAATTCAAAGTGCATTATCTGAAAGTGTAAATGAAGCAGCATAGTAAATCCAACTTGTGAAGATGTTCTTTGAATTCACGCTTCATCAAACATCCAGAACTGCCAATCTTGTAGTCTTTTTTTTAATATACATTATTCTTCATCCACCTTCGCTGCATCTGATTAAATCCCTATATTTTATTTCATTTTTCTGTGTTACTTTCTCTGCAGATAGATATCCTTTGCTGCTGGGTTGGGGGTTGTACCTCGTTCTCCTTGGGGGGGGGTCCCTTGTTAATGAATCCCTATTGTGATATTTAAAGTTTATTGTGCCAACCTGGCCGATAAACAAATGTGGGGTTAATTGAAGGGCAGAGATAAATGGCTTGGTGACCTCCACCTTTTTAGTTCTCGGGTCTCTTGTGTTGGTCAGACCAGCGTGCAGCTGCCTTAGCCAGTTCCCTGCTTCAGCTGCCAAGGCTCACTTCCTGCAAGACATCTCCAAGGAGAAGCCACATGGACCTATCCCGATGCAGCCTTGGGTGCTGGAGCAGCTGTGTGGAGACCCCTGCCAGCGCTGAGATGCTTACATACTCACTGATTCGGCTTTCCTCCTGCAGTCAGCATCATTGCGTGTCTTTTGTGAGATGGAGGAGGACTTTGTGGATTGGTGTTGGACCTAAGGGCTAATGTTGGACTTTGGGGCTTGGGCAGCATTGGGTTGGGATGTTTTCTTGAAGTGCACTTTCCCTTTATATAAAACTTTCTCTTATACATGAGTTTCTGTGGATTTGTTTCTCTAATGTACCCAGACTAACACCTACGAAGAAACAGCACTCACTTTGCCATCCCAAAGAGCAGCCCATATTGAATTGTAAAGTTGTGTTTCTTTCTAACTGCATCCCTTCTCATGTGGATATTGACCTAACCACACCCCCTAAACCTTAGGGCCTAAGAGTGTACGACATTGGTTTTCTCTGAGGTCAGACAGGTGCAGTTCATCACAGTGGATTTCTGGAGGGTTTTTCCACGATGGTCCAACAGAGGCAAGATGGGAGAATTTATGCTTGCTAAACTTGCAGTATTTGGTGCACAACATTATGCATAAGTCTTTACAGTGGACCCCAGAAATGGACATGCTGGAAAAAGCAATTTTGATAATAGGTTACAAATAACAGTAATAACAACAAATTTTAAATAAAACTGTGCTGCTACAGTTATGTCATCATCTTGAAATATTCTGAAGGACACACACATCAAGTGCAAAGAGATCGAAACCTTAACAGGACTTGACACTCTTTTTTGTTCCCACATTCACATAGCACATAATTCAATCGTTCAATCATTCAATCATATCACGAAGACTTGTACAATCACCCCCACATCCATTTGAGCACACACACACACACACACACACACACACACCCCATGGTTAAATCACCTTTAAGATGATTCGTGCAATCACAATCCATTGTAGTGCTCCCTCCCTGCTCCCATCTTCATTTGTTACTCCCCAGATCCCCTTTCACTTCCTGTCTCCATGCCCTGCCCCCCTGTATTCCCTATATCGCCCATTATCATTATGCATCCACTCCTCCTGTGCCTCACAGCTGGGAGACCCAACAGAAACCAATAAAAAACAAAATTGTGCTAAGATGCCAGGGGCAAAAACAATAGTGTACAGGCAAAGATATTAATGATGCATAAGAAGGAAAAGACCACTCCCCCCACTCCCCAACAATAATCAAATAGCCAGGGAGGACATTTCTATCATGTACCCTGTAAGAGATACTTGCACCAAGAACAAATTCAGGTCGCGTCTATAGGGTGGTCAACTGGCCAAGTGCTGAGTTCGATCCAGTATCATCAAGATGGCAATGGTCTCTGTCTGATAGTAAAGCTGATGGAGACTCCTGATGTGGCTAGAGCGGATCTGCCAGTGGCTCAGTCTGACCACATGTGCTGCAGATGGGTTTTGGGTTCTCAACGTCTCCCATAGCGCTCCACAAATTGGGTGTTCATAATATTTGCTTTGATGCTTTTCTCCTCGCCGTATTCGAGTTTTGCAGTTGTCATCTTTGTGTCACACAGGCTGATGTGCTTCTTCCGTGTGAACTTAGTTGGCTCCTCGCTTAGATGGCTGCTTGTTTGAATGCAAGCTGTTAAGACCCCAGACACTATTCAGATCGATAGCTGGGCACCATCTGCTTTCTTCACCACACTTTGCGTGGCTTCTTTATCTTCAGCGAACACTTCATGAAGATGAGTATCCAGCAGGGCCATGATGTCAGAACTGAATGTTCATAAGTTGGGGCTAGGATTTAGTGCAAGCCCCAAACCCATTCTTGGATCTATGCCTTTTGTCGTAGTTACATAATCTAGTGTCAATTTGGGACTTGAGAGGATTAAGAGTGAAGGGGTGGAATCTAGTTTGTCAATCAGGTTATAGCCAATGAGGCCTCTGTATGGGCATGGCTTTCCCCTGAAGATTCTGAGAATTCCTGTATTTCCTCCTTGAGGTGGGAGACAGTCTCTCTCTCTGCTCACTTCCTGAAAGATGCCCTACTAACAAGACACATGGTCCATGATATAGCCAATGACTTCTGGAGCTGGAGGAGCCATGTGGACAGGCCTGCCAACGCTGAGATGCTTCTACCGCCACTGGACCCAAAAGACTGTACCCACTGGCCTGTGATCATCCTGTATTCAGCATCATTGCATGTATTTCGTGAGTCTGGAGAGGACTTCATAGATTGGTATCAGACATATGGGCTAATATAAGACTGAAGGACTTCTCTGGACTGGGCTAAGATGTTTTCTCAATATTCAGCTGCTCTTGTACATAAACCTCTTTCTTATACCCATATGAGTATATATGTATTATTTGCGTATAAGAAAGAGCTTTATATGCAAGAGCTGGCTCCTCCAGCTTCAGGGCACTAGCATAGCTCCATGTGCCTTGTCAGCAGGAATGTCTCCCAGGGAGTGAGCTATTTATCTCATTGGT
Organism: Tenrec ecaudatus; assembly: GCF_050624435.1. Lineage (NCBI taxonomy): Eukaryota > Metazoa > Chordata > Mammalia > Afrosoricida > Tenrecidae > Tenrec > Tenrec ecaudatus. The sequence goes on along the minus strand of NC_134547.1, from coordinate 6,007,312 downwards.
GGCTTCAAAATGAGGTCATCAAGCTGTGACCTGATTGACAGACTAAACTCCATCCCTCCACAAGTTGACACCAGATTTTGTAACTACCACACCTTGACTCCACATTCACAAATATGTGGTGGTGTGTGATAGTCAGGTTGTTTGTGCCAACATGGCTCCCATATGAATATATGGGTGGATATTAGCCTGCCAATAATGTCACAGCTTGATTGGAGGGCCACTAAGATAAATGGCTCCTTGAGGCCAGCCTCTCTCTCTCTGTCTTCCTGGATGTGGGCCACACACTCTCTCTCTGTTTCACCTTCCTGTTGGCGAGCCCTAAGGCTAAGACCTGCCGGAGCCTTGTGGTGCTTACATTGCCATTGGATCCACAAGACTCTGCACCCACCAGCCTGTGATCTTCCTGAATTCTCCATCATTGCTTGTAGCTGCATGATTCTGAAGAGGGATGTATGCACTAGTATCAACTTATAGACTGGTATTGGACTTATGGACTTATCTGGGCTTTTTTCTTCATATAGAATTACTTCTTGATAAAGCTCTTTCCTATCCATATACAAGTATATTTGCCACCGAATTTGTTTCTCTAGTTAACCGGTCTAACATATGGTGGTAGTGGGGAGACATAGGTTCTCCACCATGTTCACCCACCCACTCACTGCCATAGAGTAGATTCAGCTCATAACCACCCTGAAGGCTGAAGTAGACCTGCCCTTTGAGTTTCTGAAATGAAATCTTGACAGTAGTTGACTTTCTCCCAAGGTGCAGCTGCTGGTTCTAATTGCTGGCTCTGTATTTTGAAGCTGAACTCATAACCCACTGCTACACGACCAGGGCTGCTCTAGAGCATGATAGGCCGAGGCTGTCCCCAACCATGGGGACAACAGAGGAAAGTTGTCAGTGTCGGTGGCAACTTCTCTGTATTAGTCATTGGAACAGCTATGCTTGCACCTCAGCTGCTTCTGTCTCCAGTGCTGGGGTTACCCCAGTACCCGCTCTGTGTCTTCACATATGGTTTGGATTCGGTAAGAGATATGTTGAAATGCTGTCTCTCCTTTTACCAAGGAGGTTATAATAACTATCAGAACCAGATCTTTTCCTTAGACCAGTGCTTCTCAACCTTCCTAATGCTGTGACCCTTTCATACAGTTCCTCATGTGGTGGTGACCCCCAACCATAAAATTATTTTCATTGCTATTCATCACTGTAATTTTGCTGCTGTATTGAATCATCGTGTAAATAGCTGATATGTAGAATATATTTTCATTGTTACAAATGGAGCATCATTACAGCATAGTGATTAATCACAAAACAATATGTAATTATATATTGTGAAATATTTATGTGTTTTCCTGTGGTCTTAGGTGACCCCTGTGAAAGGGTCCTTCGACCCCCAAAGGGGTCACGACCCACAGGTTAAGAATCGCTTCCTTATAGCGAATAAATACCAAAGGAGCCCTAGTGGTGCAATGGTTAAGTGCTCAGCTGACAACTGTTTTAGGGTCCAAAAGAGACCCCATCTCAAATGTAATTTAAAGAGAATATTTACTAAGTCTTTAAAGAGACTAAGGCAACCCAAAGACACAGAGACATCATTTGTAGGAGGGGAGGCCACCACATGAGGATGAAATGACATCTAAGGGGTTCATTGAGATACCAGGCTTTAGAAAGGGCACGGGTGAGCAAAGAAAAGCTGTCACAAAAGCGTGATAGTTGGTAGATCCATACATCACGGTTACAGGTGGGACTATGGAAGCAGGACCAGGACAGTACACTGTTAGATAGAAGAGTTCACAAAATTGGTCCAGGACCTTCCAACCAAGACATTCAGGGCAAGAATGATAGGACTTAATCTGTAGACAGACTCTGAAAATAAACTTTGGGTGGTCACTGTCATTCATACCCTTTTTGCGAATTTGAACTCTAATCTACAACCTGAGGATCGGTGGTTTGAACTCACGCAGCAATTCCGCTGGAGGAAGAGCCTTATTTGAATCCCTCTGGGATGCCCAAACTGCTGTTTTGACATGGTGTAAATCAAAGAGCGTAGAAAGGTTCACTGATGGATGAAAGGTGACTGCGCTTCAGGCTCATCGGCCATGACTGGGGCCCTGGCTTCCCTCCATGTAGAAGCTGTTGAATTGGAGAATGTTTCGTTTCATATATTTCTGTGACAATTAAAAAAATTACACTCATGAGTACAAGGAAGAAAAACATTCTTCTCTTTTAAAAAATCATTTTACTCTGGGGGCTCATACAACTCTTATCAAAATCCATACATACGTCAATTGTATAAAGTACATTTGTACATTCGTTACCCTCAGCATTCTCAAAACATTTGCTCTCCACATAAGCCCCTGGCATCAGCTCCTCATTTTCCCCTCTCCCTCTTGAAAACACTTTAAAATTGCTGGTGGTAATGATTAGACAACTGTTCTTGATATATCTTAACTATTGCATTGTATGATATGTGGATGAAGTGCCAATATTACTGTTTAAAATTTTTGAAGGTTTCCCTGCAGCTACAATCCAATGTTACTCTCCCACAAAGAGAAGTGAAGTTCTTATGCCTGCCACAACATGGATGAGCCTTGAAAACAGTTTGCTGAAGGAAATTCGTCAGTCACAAAAGGACCAATATTGTATGTGTCTACTTTTATGAGCCCCTGTCAACCATGTCCCTTCTTCATTTCATCATGGCTGTCTCATGTGAACACCCACTTGTGTCACTTGTAGCACGCATCTTTGGTATCCTAAGAATGGATCGATGCAGTTGCATGTGACAGAAACTCATGCACACTGGCTTAAGTCAAATCTGCTTATAGGAAGGCTACGTTGTTGTTGGGTGCCATTGAGTCAATTCTGACTCATAGAGACCCCATGTGGTAGAGCAGAGCTGCTACACAGGGTTTTCTTGGCTGTCATCCCTGCAGAAATAAACACCCAGGTACTTTTTCCTACAGAGAGCTGATGGGTGGATTTGAACCATCAACTTTTCAGTTAGCAGCTAAGCACCTATAGTTACTGCTTTCCTGGGCAAGATCAACCACACCACTCTATGAATAATTAAAGCCTTTATTAAACAGCTGATTCGAAAGGGGGTTTGTGGGAGTCTGGGTTGATGAGAGAAACAAATTCATAAATGCTCATATGTCTATAAGAGAGAACTTTATATCAAAGAACAATTGTACTTTGAGAAAGCATCCCCACCCAGCCCAAGTCAAGCCCATAAATCCAATATTAGCCCACATGTACATTGCCAGTCTATAAATTCTTCTTCAAACTCACACAGCATGTGCAATGATGCTGAATCCTGGAAGGAAGATTACAGGCCAGTGGGTGGAAAGTCTTGTGGATCCAGTGGCGGTGGAAGCCTCTCAGCGCTGGCGTGGTCTCCATGTGGCTCCTCCAGCTCCAGGGCTCTGGCTGCATCAGCATGGCTCCATGAGTCTTGCTGTCAGTAGTGTCTCCCAGGAAGTGAGCATGTGTCCCTAGCGTCTCACTCCCAGGGAGTGAGCAAGCTATTTATTTCCTTAGCACTTCCAAATGAGGTCATCAAGTTGCAACCTGGTGGACAGGCTAAACTCCATCCTTTCACTCTTACTAGTCTCAAATTGACAACAGATTATGTATCGCCTGAAACCGCTCTCCATACAGGACAAAGAAGTCCAGGGCTTTTAGAGTTCCAAGTAATGGTCTGGCTTCAGGGGAGGGACATTCAAACAGTCTCGTTCTTATCAGGTTGGCAGGGTAAAGGTGGGGCTGGGGGAACAGCTCAGCTGCGGTAATAACCCAAGGTTTAACAAGATAGTATACATTTCTTGCTAGTTGGGCAGGCAGATCATGGAGACATCTCCGGGAAAATCAAGCTCTGAGAGGAGAATAGGGAGGGGGAAGGAGGGAAAGGAGGCAGTGGATTGCTATCAGGGATTGCAGGCACTTTCAAACACAATGGAGCTCTTCATGCTAAATTAGGTGACTACCATTACTCCACTCCAGCTTTTTATTGGAAGCATAGAGTGGGATTTAAAGGAAATGGACGGAAGGAACTATATCCAGAACCCAGAGAAACTGGTCAATTGCCGTATGCCTTCTCATCAGGGTTTCAAACCCATTGGTTCTGGTTTGAGCCCCCTGCCGAGAATGACCATTTCCATCCCAGATGTACCAAATCCAGTTTTCACTTGATTCCCCAGTGATTCTTGTGTTGAATGAATGCTGAGAGCCAAGGCACTACTGGTGCTTCTTGGAAACCAATGAGTCTTAACGAGCAGCATTTGCTTGTCATTCAAATCTTGTTAGAAATGCATCTTCTCAGCCACAGGTCAAACAGAAGCCAAACCAACTTCAAATCCAGGTTCTCTGCCCCTAGCTTTCTGGGGCTTCACCAGCTCTTATTTAAGATTTAATCTAAGCTTCTGCTTCACCCCCTTCTCCAAAGACAAGCATTGGCCGCCATTAGTCAAGTTGGTTCCTACTCAGTTAAGTTGTATAACGGAACAGAACACTGCCTGGGTCTGGGTCTGCCTCACAACTGTTGTTCTGTTTGAGCCCATTGTTGCTGCCAGGTGTTGCTCCATCCCCCGGAGAGTCATTACCATTTTCACCGACCTTCTACTTTCTCGAGCAAGGTGTTCTTTTCTAGGGACTGGTCTCTCCTGATAATATGTCCAAAGTATGTGCTGATGAGTTTCACCATCTACCTCCCATATGGTTTCTGTGATAAGAACCTATTCCTATCTTGTCAATTCAGTCTCTCAATAGTTGTGGGCTCTGCCTGGCCCTTCTGGTCATGACCCATAAGATTTCCTGTGACAAGAACCCATTGTTATCTTGCCACTCAGTCACTCTCTCTCTCTCTCTCTCTCTCTCTCTCTCTCTCTCTCTCTCTCTCTCTCTCTCTCTCTGTCTGTCTGTCTCTTTCTCTTTCTCTCTCTCTCTCTCTTTCTCTCTCTCTATTAAAAGATCATTTTATTTGGGGCTTGTACAAATCTTATAACAATCCATACAGCAACTGTATCAGGCATATTTGTACATATGTTGGCATCATTCTTTTTTCCAGACGTTTACTTTCTGTCTTTTTCTTTTTTTAAATCACATTATTGGGGGCTCCTACAACGCTTATCACAACCCATGCATCAATCCATTGTGTCAAGCACATTTGTACATTTGTTGCCATCATCATTCTCAAACCATTTGCTTTCTACTTGAGTCCTTGGGATCAGCTCCTCATTTTCCCCCTCCCTCGTGAACCCTTGATAATTTATAAATTATTATTATTTTGTCATATCTTACACTGTCTGACGTCTCCCTTCACCCACTTTTCTGTTGTCTGTCCCCCAGGGAGGGGGTTAATGTAGATCCTTGTAATCGGTTCCCCCTTTCTACCCCACCTTCCCTCCATCTTCCTAGTATTGCCACTCTCAGCACTGGTCCTGAGGGGATCATCTGTCCTGGATTCCCTGTGTTTCCAGTTCCTATCTGTACCAGTGTACCTCCTCTGGTCTAGCTGGATTTGTAAGGTAGAATTTGGATCATGATAGTGGGGATGAGGAAGTATTTAAGAACTAGAGGAACATTATATGTTTCATTGTTGCTACACTGCATCTTGACTGGCTCATCTCCTCCCTGCAACCCTTCTGTAAGGGGATGTCCAGTTGCCTACAGATGGGCTTTGGGTCCCCACTCTGCACTCCCCCTCATTTACAATGATATGATTTTTTGTTCTATGTCTTTGATGCCTGATACTTGATCACAATGATACCTCGTGATCACACAGGCTGGTGTGCTTCTTCCACGTGGGCTTTGTTGCTTCTGAGCTAGAGGGCCACTTGTTTATCTCTAAGCCTTTAAGACCCCAGACACTATATCTTTTGATAGCCTGGCATCATCAACTTTCTTCACTACCTTTGCTTATGTACCCACTTCATCTTCAATGATCTTGTTGGGAAGGTGAGCTTCCTGGAATGCCAGTTTAATAGAACAAATTATTCTTGCATTGAGGGAGTACTTTAGTGGAGGCCCAATGTCCATCTGTTGCCTTAATACTAAACTTATAAATATGTGCACATAGATCTATTTCCCCATCATCATATATAAATATATTTACATATGTTCATGCCTGTATTTAGACCTCTATAAATACCGGTTGCCTCCTAGTTCTTTCCTCTATTTCCTTTTGTCCCACTATCATGCGCAGCTTTCATTCAGGTTTCAGTAATTCATTTCTGTTACATTGCCCTTGATCAAGCCCTACCAGGCCTCCTACCTCCTCCTTGCCACCAATTTTGGATCACTTGTTGTGTTTGTCCTTGGGTTTGTTACACCCACTTCCTTTTCCCCTCCTCCCCTTCTTCCAGGCTACCCCCCAACTGTTGTCCCATTGTTTTCTTCTCCAGATTGTTTATCCAACCTATCTTATCTAGATAGACCTGCAGAGATAATAATATGCACAAAACAAGACAGTGCAAAATAAAGCAACAAAAGAAAACAAAACAACAACAAAAAGTGACCCAAAAAAGCTTGTAAACAGTTCAAGGTCTGTTTCTTGACCTTTAGGAGTGTGTTCTGGTTGAATCTAATGGGGTGCCACACCCTGGCCTCAAAGTCTATTTTTGGTATTCTCTCGGGACTTCTTTGCTCTGCTCCCCTTGTTGTTCTGTTGCACACCCTTAGTATTTTGGGGTGCAATTCCCACACTGTGTCTCCAGTGTTGTACCCTGTAGTGATATGGGTCAGTGAGGGACGTCGTGTCTCTTAGTGGGGCTGGCCATATGGTTCTCTCTGTGCATTGGCTGCTCTGAGCAGGGATATCATCCTCAAGGCTCAGTGGACCAGGATATGCTCCACTCTCTCTTCCTTCCCCTTCATTTGCTCCCATGTGTTCTGATCAGACATGTACCTCTCCCTGGAGCTGCAGCTTCAGTGCTGTACTCTGAAGTAAATTCTTCTGGGTGAGGGGAGGGAGGGGCAGCTGTCCACATAGTTGGGATTGGGGCCGGCCCGTCAGACCTCTCTACTGGTTCCCTGCGACATTTACTTTCTATTGAGTCATTGGTATCAGCTCCTCTTCCCCCTGTCTCTCATGACCCCTTGATAGATTGTACATTATTTTTATATTCATGTCTTATACCTACCCCTGTCTCCCTTCCCCCATGGTTTCTGTTGTTTGTTCCCCTGGAGGGGGAGCGTGTGGTTATGTGTTAATCATTGCATCATTGCGATCAGTCCCCCCTTCCTCCCCGCCTCTCCCCACCTTTCCTTTACCCTTCTGGTATCACTATTCCCATTCCTGTTCCTGGATTCTGTGTGTCGTGAGCCCTGATTTCTTATTTGTACCTGTGCACATGCTCTGATGGAACCAGCAGTGAAAGGCAGTGTTGCTGTCATGATAGTGGGGGGTGAGGAAGCCTCAAGGAACCAGAGAAATAGTGTATGTCACTCAGTCTATTAACAACCATAGCTATCCTTTGTCCCTCCCTGCCATGTCCTGTCCATCTCGTCTAACTCCCAAATGCCCTAGAATCCTTTAACCTACCAATAAGACTTCAACACACACATGGGCTCTCTTTGACAGTTCCAACTTGTTGCCTTGGCTCCAGGTGCAACCCCATGTAGCCCTGCATTACAGTGTGCTGTCGTTTTCTCTCTGTGACCTGTGAGTGTGAAACCCAACTTGCTTCCTCGCTTTCCTGTTTGAGTCTCATTTCCTCATTACCTGACCGAACATGTAAGATGCCCACGGATCCCCTTTGGGCCAAACTTTAGACACCTCTGGGGGGCTTCTTTTGAACTCTGTTCTCTCTACAACTGTCAATAATGCCTTAGACCGCCATGACACCAATCTCTGCCCAACTTCCATGCTTAATGCAGTCTGCCTTGTTGTAGGCTCTGTCTTTCACATCAGATTCTAATGGGAAACACTGACTGGACACCAGATGGCTCTGCACCAACTGGGTTTATCTCTTCCTGGGGTAAGGTCATGTGTGGCTGAGCTCGAGAAGGGTACATGGATATATGATAAATCTGGGACAGGCGGGAGGAGTCAATGAGGTGGAAACATAGGTATGGGATAGGCATGTCTGCCACAGCTGGCCAAATATCCAGAAGGGTCATTAGCTTGACTTGGCCACAGAAGGGGTATGTTGAGCCTTGTAAAGAGCATGGAAAGGGATGTAAGTGTTATTGAGCACACATTGCGTGCTACAGCTGTCCTGGGTGTTTCATTCACAAAGGACTTGTGAGCAGATGGGTCTTATCTCCCCACTTTGAAGAGATGGAAACCGAGGCTCTGAGTTGTGACTTTCTTTTTTTGTTAAAGGATCCACTGCTAGCTACTAAAGCTCAGATTTCACCAACGCTTGTTCTCATGACCTTTCTGTTCCAAAGATGATTCTTTCCCCACAACCACGGGTTTCACTCAATGGGAAAAACCCTTTTTGCTGTGCCGAAGTTTCTTCCTTGTCCAAGTATGTGCTTGGCTGTTGAGCTATCCTGGACACTCCCCCAGCCGGCCCTCTTCCACCCTCTCATTGTCCCTTTCTCCACCACTCTGTATTCATTTACATATTTATTTTATTAGTTGGGGTTTAATAATGCATATAACCTATCCTTCCATAGTTTAATCACATCAAGAAGAATTGTACAACTGCTACCACAATCTGTTTCCAACCATTCTTTCTTATGATTTAGGATCAAAGGAAAAGTTCCCTGGTTATCTTTTAATAATATCCCCAAGAGTTGGCACGAGACCTCCTTTTAGGAAGGGTGCTATTTGTTGATAAGTGGATTGGTTTGGAAAGTGTGTTAGGCTGGGTTGACCAGAGAAACAAACCAAGAGATACTCATATATGTACGACAAAGAGCTTTATATCAAGAAGTAATTGTATATTGAAATAACCTCCCAGCCCAGTCCAACTCAAGGCTATACATCCAATACTAGTCCATAAGTCTGATACAAGTCCCTAAGTCCCTCTTCAGACTCATGCAGCCACATGCCATGATGCAGAATGCAGGGAGATCACAGGCCGGTAGATACAGTCATGCGGATCCAATGGTGGTGGCTCTGGCAGCTCTCTGAGGGATTTGAGAGCAGGAAGGTGAAGGCAGAGAGCAAGGGGAAGGTTCCCAGAGCTCTCTGTATGAGAAGGCCACTCCCACAAGGAGGCACCATCAGGCTATGACCTGACTGACAGGCTGAACTCCACCCCCTACATGATTATGTCTCCTCAAGTTGACATGATATTATGGGACTGACACCGAAAGAGGTGGCATTGGTGATCTCAAGAGTTAATACAGAAAAGGTGGAAACAACATCAATGACCATCAACAGATGGATGAATAGACGAAATGTGGTCTGTACATACAATGGTATATTGCTCAGCCATAAAGAAAAATATAGGCCTGGTGCAGACTACAGCATGGCCAAGCCTCGAAAATGTCATGCTGAGTGAACTAAGTCGGTCATAAAAGGACAAATACTGCATGATCTCACTTATAGGAAATAAATGGATATACAGAAGCCAGAGGTACGGGAGGGAGGGATTGGGGATTTTTTTTGCTTGTTTGTTTAGAGTTTAGGCTCATGGGGGTGGACTGATTTGGAAAAGGATTTGGAGAATGGTCGCACGGCTTGACTGGTTGGTTGAATTAGTGTATGTTTTGTTGTGGGATCCAGCCCACATCCAGATGGGTCCTAAGGGATAGTTGTGCCATTGAAGAGAAGAAATTAAGAGGCAGACAAAAGTTTTGGGGTGCTCACCTCCTCCATGGTATCAGGAACCAGGGCCAGGAGAGAGAGAGAATGTATTCTTACACCAAATTATATAGTCTTCAGACATGCGAGCTCCCTAATGACAGGCAACCACATACATGACAAAGTGGGCAGTGTCTTTACCCTGGAGGTCCCCGAGTTCATTGGGGACAGTGTTGGGGGGCAGGTAAGGGGGGAGTGACTGTCCCCTGAGCAGGGAGAGCAATTGCAATGTGTCTGCTCCTGTAGATAAAACTGCCAACTAGATAGCAATCAGCCATGTGCTTGTAAGAGGTCACTTTTAGGCAGCACTATGATGGGCGGATATTGTGGGAATTATCTTTAATTAGGAGGATGTGATTGGGACTCTTCTCTAACTCATGAGTGTTAAGGCCTCCCTCCACCCAGAATCCTGGCCTCCCAGGTTTCTTAAATATGAAAATAAATAAGTTTGATGCATATATTCTCTTCCCAGTTCTCAGTTTCCCACATTTTGTTGTGTATATTTTCACCGCAAACAAAGAGATAAAAGGAAGAAAAAAAAACCTTGCTGCTGGATACACGAGTCGTCTGAGTCATTATAAAAGAATTGCAGAGGCAAAATATTTCATTCAGGAGCATTTATTGGAGCCTTTTGTATGCAGGAGGGAGGAAAGGATCCGAGAGGCCTTTCCAGGTGCTCAGAGATTGGTGGGACAGATTAGGCGAACGTGCTGGATGCTGCAACACACAACTCAGGAAACTGCCATAGGCCGCAAGTAGAACGAAAATGTTTTGAAAACGGTGATGGCAGCATATGTGCATATGTGCCTGACCCAACGGATGGATGTCTGGATTGTGATGAGAGCTGCATGAGTCCCCAATACAATGATTAAAATACAGATCTCAGAGAACCTTTAGGGGCTGCACAGAAAAGTGGGGGTGTCCAGATGAGGGTCATTCTCTGAGGGGCACACTATGCATTGAAAGCCCAAGAATCTGCCAGTGAACTGGAGTGAAATAAGCCAACGTCACTCGGTACTTCATGCACCTACTCGTTCTGCTGTGTAGCGCCTCAGGACACTCTGAGGCTCCTCCTCCAGCCTCTTCCTTCCTCTCATTCCCAGCCCCCCGCCACTCATTTTTATGACTTATCACCAAATGAAGAGCCTTGAGGTGGTCTTCACATGAGTCCTTCAAGAGCTGGCCCCAGAAATCCTCGTAGGAGGTGGGGATGCTGTCATTGATAAGTAGACTGCTTTGGGAAGAGAGACCCAACACACATAGATCTGAAGAGTCAAGGGCATGCTGGGTAAATTGTTCAACACGGAAGAAGAGGTAGGATACAGGGACCCAGATCTAACTGGAGGTTAGAGTTGGAGGGATGGCAGAGCAACACAATAGCGGGAAGACGAAGACAGGCTTTTCAGAACAAGGGAGTCTTTAAGTCCAACTGGATGCGTCTACCCTTGTTTCCGTTGTTGATCAGGGACTATCCCAGTGTGTCAACCGGTGGAAAAGTATGTTGCACACAGAAACTTTATGTCTTATGTGGGAATAACCGGAATGCCACTGTGAAAAGCAAACCCTAGGTTCTGTAGTGAGCTCAATTGAGTCAGGAGAGGCAAAACTCAAAGCCACAAGTGAAAAACATATGCCCCCGCCCCCGGAGTTGGGGGGCGAAGGACAATAATTGCTCACCTTTTATGATTTGATGGCTAGCGGCCGTGTTACCTAGATCTCAGGGAGATGGGAGCTCTCCTTTCAACAGCTAAATAATGATATTTTCTCATCCATCAGTCAAAGCCAAGGACTTTACAGAAAAGCATCCCTCTTTATATCTTGTCTCATTACAACTTTATTCTTTCACATGTTTCCCCGCTTGTTCTCTTTCCTCAGGTGACCAATAACTTACTGTCCACAGCAGAGTACTTTTGAGAATGGAGGTGGACACGATGGGTAATGATTACAGCATGGTAAGTATCATTCAAGAATCTAGGAGGTATGGTCTCCTCATGCCTTAAATGTGGGGATGATGAAGCGTTGTCTCACTCTTTGGGCATGCCATCAGGAGGAACCAATCACAGGAGAAGGACATCATGCCAGGTCATGACAACCACAAACAAACTGCCATCGAGCTGATTCTGGTTCATAGAGACCCTAGAAGACAGGTTAGAACTGCCCTTGTGAGCTTTTTAGACCTTAACTCTTGACGGGAGTAGAAAGTCCCACCATTCTCCACAGGAGGAGCTGGTGGTTTCGAACTGCTGACCTTTCAGATCGCAGCCCAGTGGGTAACCACGATGCTACCAGGGTCAAGTAAAGGGGGAGCCAAAGTGGAGGGAGACCCTCAATGAGAAGGATGCCCTCAGTGGCTATAACCGTGGGCTCAAACCCAGCAATGATTGTGAGGATGTAACGGGGCTGAATCGCCCCGTTAATTCAGTTACACACCAGGCTGCCCTGAGCTGGAGTTGACTTGTTAGGTCCAAACATCAAACAGTATCTTCATGCCTCTTCCATCCCCACCCCCCGGCCCCAAATCCGAGGCATGAAAATGTTTTTCTTGAGTTGGTTCACCCTAAGGTCAGCAGGAAATGCTTAGGACTAAGCATCATGGCTAATGCATAAGGCCAGAGGAAGGCAAGCTCGCAGTAGGGTCGGAGAAGACAGAGTTCAGACGTGGCTCGGACCCTCCTCTTCAAAAGCCCTGGAGCTCAGCCTCTGAAGGAGGTTGATTTGACGTCACCGTAGAAGTGCTCTGGCCTGGGTCCTCAGTGAGGGCCCTCTCCAGACTGGCAGGCAGGGTCTGGAGCAGCCTCTCTCGGAAGTCCTGGCCCATGAAGACGTACAGCATGGGGTTGAGGCAGCTGTTGAAGAAGGCCAGCGCTTTGACCATATCAAGCGCGACTTGGAATTCTTTGCTTGTTACCAGCCAGCCATTTCCGATTCTGACTGTGTAGATGAGGGCCATCAGCTGGAAAGGGGTCCAGCAGAGGAAAAAAGCCAACACGACGGAGGAGAGGACCCGTAACGGGCGGCTGGAATTGATCAGGCCCTGCTGGTGGATCTTGGTGGCGACGAGACCGTAGCAGATGGCGACCGTGAGCATCGGCATGCTGAAGCCGATGATGAACCGGATGATACCTCGGACCAGAAACATGTTGATGTTCACCCTCAGCTTCTCCAGGGGGTTATTGGTCCAGGGTGCGAAGTCCAACGTGCAGACGGTCCTTCCTAGAAACGGTTTCGTCGTCATCCGGATGATAACGGGCAACGTGAAGATCAGGGCAAGGAGCCACGGTCCGATGATCACCTTCTTGGCCAGACGCACGGTGCGGTGGTTCTGCACCCAGACCGGATGCAGGACACAAATGCAGCGGTCCAGAGCAATGACAGCGATGAGAAAGACGCTTCCGAACAGGTTGATGTCTATCACCGTTGAAATTAACTTGCACAAGAACCAACCGAAAGGCCAGTGATTCCCCATGATCTGAGTGGTCATGGTGAACGGCAGGGTGGCAGTGAAAGAGAAGTCGGCCAGGGCCAGGTTCAGGTACGAGATGGTGGTGACTGTGTGTTTCATCCGGAAGCCGGCCACCCAGATCACAAGGCCGTTTCCCAGCATGCCGAGGACAAAGGTGATTCCTAAAATCACCAGGGAGATGATACTTACAGCGTTGGGGGCTGGGAATTTCAGCGACATCTCTCGAGTCACATTCAGGGAAAGAGAGGAATTGGACTCCATCGAGCTCCTGCAACAGTTCAGTGATGGTTAGTTCTTTTTTTTTTTTCTTTTTTTGGTTTTTCCAACTCAAAGTGACTTTATTTGGGGTTTATGAGCTTATACATTTTTTTTGATGGTTAGTTCTTAGCTAGGAGCCTTCGTCTAGTTTCTCTAGGCCTTCATTTCCATACCCATTGTCTTTCTTTTTAAATTTTTTTATTTATTGGTTTTTTTAGACTGTGAATCTTTTAAAAAATTATTTTATTGGGGGCTCTTACAGCCCCTCATTTTCCCCTCCCCCCATGAACCCTCGATAATTTAGAACTTATTTTTTTAAATCTTTTTATTGGGGCTCATAAGGCTCTTATCACAGTCTGTACATACATCAGTTGACCAAAGCACCCTTATACATTCGTTGCACTCATCATTCTCATAATTCACCTTCCACTTGGGTTCCTGGAATCAGCTCGGTTTCCCTTTTTTTCCCCCCCGTGTCTTTCTTTTTTTAAATCACTTATTGGGGACTCCTACAGTTCTTATCACAATCCATCCATCCATCCATTGTGTCAAGCACATTTGTACATTTGTTTCCATCGTCATTTTCAAAACATTTGCTTTCTATCCTAGCCTTTGGTGTCAGCTTCTCATTTTTTCACCCACCTCCCTCCCTCACGAACTCTTGATCATTTATTTTAAATGATGATTATTTTTTCATGTCTTACACTGACCAATGTCTCCCTTCACCCATTTTTCTGTTGTCCGTCCCCCAGGGAGGGGATTATAAGTAGATCATTGTGATCGGTGTTCCCCTCCTACCCCCACTTTCCCTTATCCTCCTGGTATCGCTACTCTCATTATTGGTGCTGAGGGGTTTATTTGTCCTGGATTCCCTGTGTTCCCAGTGTGGTGTGGTCAAATCGGGCACAATTCCCACACTGTGCTGCCAGTGTTGTCCCTTGTTGCAAAATGGGTCACTGAGGGATGTCCTGTCTCGTGATGGGACCGGCCATATGGTCCTCTCTGTGCATTGGGTTATCTGAGCAGGAATATCATCCTCGGGGCTTGGTGACTTGTTGACTTGCCCATGCGTACCTTGCTCTTCTCCGCACCCTACTCCACTACCCACCCCCAGTCCGATTCGAAGCCAGAAAATCCTCGCCACTACCCAGTGTGCCTGCTCACACCTGTCAATTGGCACCCAGGTCCTTTGGGCAAGATTGCATATTACAACATATCTCCACAATTGTCAGCATCACAGCAACCTACTTCGCAGAAGGTCCTTGCTCCCCAAGAGAAAATTATTTAGCAAAGGGCACGTGGAGAGAATAGATACTCAAACAGAAATGGGCACATTGACACTCTTTGCAGAATTAGTCCAATAGCTGACAGGAGGAAACAATAACAAGAGTCCACCACCAACGGATGAATGCACGAGAGGTGGCTTCTTCCTCTGATTGAATATTACTCCGTCAAGAAAAGGAATAAAGTAGTGATTGATGCTACAACATGGATGAATGTTAGACACAGTACGTTCAGTGAATGGGCCAAGCATTGTAGAATTCCATTTATATATTTTTAAATCCATAATAGATATAAGACAAGAAGAGGCATTTGACCAAAGATGGCACACAGGCGGCTAATAGCCATGGGAAGACATGCTCATGATCATCAGCAATAAGAGAAATACAAAGGAGAACAACTAGATATCACCTTACCTTGACACTTTTGACAACATTCAATAAAACAGAAAATAACAAATGCTGGAGAGGATGGGGAGAGACAGAAATGCTTTCACTTTGCTGGGGGCACTGGAGTATTGCACAACCATTAGGGAAACCAATGTGGCATTTTTTATTATTATTAATCGTTTTATTGGGGGCTCATTCAACTCTTATCTCAATCCATACATACATCAATTGTATAAGGCACATTTGTACATTCGTTACCCTCATCATTCTCAAAACATTTGCTCTCC
The DNA here is from genome assembly GCF_050624435.1 of Tenrec ecaudatus. Taxonomy (NCBI): domain Eukaryota; kingdom Metazoa; phylum Chordata; class Mammalia; order Afrosoricida; family Tenrecidae; genus Tenrec; species Tenrec ecaudatus. The sequence goes on along the minus strand of NC_134547.1, from coordinate 5,991,880 downwards.
ACGTAAGCCCCTGGCATCAGCTCCTCATTTCTTTTTTTTTCTTTTTAAGCAGACCTTTCTGAGAATAATCGTAGGCTTGCACTGTACAGCACATTCCAATTCTTAAGTCCAATGACTAAAGACAAGTATAAAGAAAAATGATAAAACAAATTATAAAGATGAGTGACCACCCCAACATTCACTCAAACTGCTGCTGCTTTATAAATTAGATGTTACATATGTCATCATGGGAGTATCAGAAGTTTACGTGATTTCGGATATCATTGATTTGCTTCACCATCTCCCGTATGTGTTCAACCTCTTCCTTCAGGATGGACTGGATGCACTTTCCCTGATAGGCACTGAGAGTAATGGTGGGTTTTTGAGGACTCAGAATCTTTTCCATTTTCCCTTGTTGATAGTCCTTTTTCATAGTGACCTGTTTGATGGCATTGCCCAAATGTCTACATTGATCAGGTATTAACTGTAACTCTTTCTTCATATCTCTCTCACTAGCAGAAAGAACTGGGAGCTGAGAGTCAAAACTGTGCAGCACTTTTTTCACCCTGTTCATGATATCTTCTTGTTTCCCTTTAGCTTCCTCGTATTTGTCAGCCATTTCCCGAAGATTTTTTCTTTCCTCTCGGCAGTCATTGAGATCTTCTAGCTGTTTCTCTTTTTTTTTTTTTTTTTTTGGTCACACGCTAATTTGACTCTCCTCTGAATCTCCTCCTTTGCCAGGTCTTGTTTAAGGATGTACTGTGCTCTGCTAATGAGCTGAAGACATTCTTCAGGAGGAGGAGCCACATCCTGTTCAGGTGACTTCAAAAATGCCAGATTGGCCACACTGCATGGTAAAATGCTTCTAATATGCTTTTCAAAGGAATACGGTGTATCAGCCAGAATCTGGAGGGGAGAGTCCGCCACTTCAACATCATCTTGGGTACAGAGCAAGGGAGGAGATGCTGGAGCTCCTCACTTCTTACCCTCCCTCCCCGCTCCCCCTCCCTCAAGAACCCTTAATATTTATAAATTATTATTTTGTCATATCTTGCACTGTCCGACGTCTCCCTTCACCCATGTTGCTGTTGTCCGTCCCCCAGGGAGGAGGTTATATGTAGATCCTTATAATCAGTTCTCCCTCTCTACCCTCTCCTCCCTCCACCTCCCAGTATCGCACCAATATGGTATCTTCTTAAACAAATGCAAATCCAAATACTCTATGGTGCCTCCACCCACACCCACCCACAAAACATTATAGCGGAATGGATAGCAAGCTCTGGTACATCACACTACAGAATTTTAGACATCAACAAAAAAACATCGACAATGCTCTTAAAACAGCACAGAACAGGGACACAACTAGAGAACATTATGTTTAGCAAGCGTAGTCACTCTTTCAGAGATACACAGTGAATATCGTCATTGTTATACCGAAAGAACCAAGAAGATAAAACACGGTTTACATACCAATAGAGAAGACTTGGAGGACTTCAAAGAGGCCAGGGACCAGGGGGGGAGTTTAACACACACAAAAATAAATAATAAATACATAAAATAAAAATTGCTTCATGGGAAGAGGGGCCGGGGTGGGGGCAGAAACTTCCAGATTTTCTTACTCCTCTGATCAAAACGTTGGTCTGAAAGGCTAAAAAAAAGGAGGAAGCGTAAACTGGAAGGGGAGTCTTCAAGGACATAAGAATGTTCATCTCCAACAAACAAATAAATCTACAATAGGCAAATGCAGAGAGATGCAAATCAGATGAGAGTTCACCAGGGGAAGTGGCAAGCAGAAAATGGGAAGTTGTTACTTCCTGGTTACAGAGTTCCCATTAGAACAATAAAAAAACAAAGTTACTGAACTAGATGGTGGTTATGGTCAATTGCACAAGATTGGGAGTGTACTTTAATGCCACTGTTCTACACCTAGAAGTGGTTAAGCAGGTAAATTTTATGTGATATGCATTTTATTCATCCATTTATTTATTTATATGCATTTTACCACCATTAAAAAAGGCAATAAGAGAGAGAAGGAAAGAAAACAAAAAGTACATGGAACTGAGAAAATTTGTGGGTGGGCAACTCCGGTGGTTCACTTAAGAAGACAAGGGCACACATGTCAGACTCTTCCACCCATTATTCTTTGCCTGCGGGCAACAAGGGGACACAGCTTTTCCTTTGTTGGGTTGCCATGTTTTTCTTCGAAGGCAAGAATGCCCTGCTTGCTCGGCCATGATGGGGGACCAAGCATGGCATCTGGTGAGTGTTCAAAGATCAGTGAGTGACAATCGAAGATGTGCAAATCTAGTGTTGTGTCTCGTGGAGTCTGTGGTTCAGGAAGTAACCCAGGAGGCCCCTTCTGTCCTCTGGGCCGCAGATTATCTGGGGCAGATGCAAAGGATGTTCATGGGCAGAGAGATGATGAAGAATATGATAGGATACAGTTCCAAGTATGTGCTGACCATCTATTTGGTTCTTCAGAGCTTCTTAACTCTTTATTTTAATTATTTTACTTATAGTATTTATTTCATCATTGGGTATAAAAGAAAGCATTTCCATTTGGCCTAAGAGGGAATGGAGATGCAAAGAAACCATGTTTTCTGCCCACGATCATGCAGAGCAAGTCTTTCAACTTAGTGTCTCTCACCTCAAATTTTCCTGGGCCCTGGTGGCATTGTGAGTTACAAGTTGGGCCACTCACCAAAAGGTCAGCAGTTCAAAACCGCCAGCCACTCTGTGGGAGAAAGACGAAGCTTTCTACTACAGTGGCTTTGTGGTGAGATTGTTTGAGAAGGAGGATTGAATAAGATGGTGTATGCAAGACATGCCCCAGTCCCTTTTGAAGAGTTTTGAGGTCCCCCCACTTTTTCTAACCATTATCACCAAACCCACTGCCGTCAAGTCTGTCCTGACTCATAGCAACCCACCAGGACAGAGCAGAACTGTTCCTTAGCATTTCCAAGACTGTAAATTAGCAGGCAGCCTCATCATTGTTGTAAGGATGAAATGGGATAACATCACAAAGTATGAGCCAGTACTTAGCATATAGTACACTAGATTTTGGGTTGGGTTTTGGTCAGTATATGTGTTAGGTAGCTAGAGACGGGAGTTGTCCCTCTCATGCCTGTGCAGGCCCCCTAGAGGAGCTTGGAAGGGAATCAGGCAAGCATTAGTCACCCATAAAGACCCCTGAAATGGGCATGCTTCGATTCAGGTCCCAAGCCAGGGGGGTGTTACACCTGGGCGGCCCAAACTAGGCCCAGGCTCATGACCTCACCCAGGTGGGCTTAATTCCGCCAATGGGGTCAACCAATACCTTCAATCAAGTCTCCCCAGCCAGAGGTGAAATATCCTGGTGGCAGGTAAGCCGGTCTCTTTTTACCCTGCTCCTGGTCAGAGGCAGGTGGAGGTAGGAACTACACATGTGGCTTCTGGTTAGACCCCCTCAGAGCCCGCTCTAGCCTGCTTAGTACCCCCATGCACCCCCGCAGGGCCTATTCTCTCCTGTTACCCTGCCCCAGGGCCGGCTCCTGCCTTGCAACTCTCTCTGACCGCCGTTCTGCACTTGGGGGTGTGCTGTTCCACGAGGTTGCTCGTGACCAGTTGTGGGCCCCAGCGAGGCTTCCGTGCGGTTTGGCCCGCTTCCCAGAATAGCGTGTACTCTTTTTGAGACTGTAAAGCCTGAAACTTCTCCCATCCTTCATAAAAACTCACTTGGAAAGGGAAAAAAAAAACACACTTGGATGAAAACCGGGCTTTGGCGTGAATTCTTTCTCGTGGGAAACTAAGAACGAGATATTATCCACTCCAGAGACCTCACATATGCATTTTGCCAGCGAGTTAATTGAGAATGACAGCATTTAATTGCTTGAAGCAGTGGTTCTCAACCTTCCTAATGCCGAGACCCTTTAAGACAGTTCTTTATGTGGTGGTGACCCCCAACCATAAATTTGTTTTCATTGCTACTTCATCACTGTCATTTTGCTACTGTGATGAATCAGGAGACCCCTGTGAAAGGGTCGTTGAACCCCCCCCAAAGCGGTCACGACCCACAGGTTGAGAACCGCTGGCGTAAAGTCTCCCAAGTGGTAAGGGATGAAGCCAGGGTTTGCACGTGTGCTGTCAGCATCCAGCAAAAGTTTCTTCCTGTCTCTGTGCGCTGCCTGTGGAGCCGAGCCTTCTAATGCAGTAACCACTTATCGTCCTTAACTCTTGAGCCCCTGAAACAATGGATGGTAAAGGGAAGCCGCTCACCAGATGTCAATGATTAGCATGCAAAGAAGAGTGTCAACTAGACCTTCAGCAGATTTTACATTGATTGTAGGTTGAAATAATAAGATGCTGGCTCTCTCGAGTTAAGTAAGACGGAAACTCACAGGAGCACTTCTACCCTATACCGTAGAGTCATTATGAGTCGGCGTAGACTCGATGGCAGTGTTTGAAGTTTTGGAGAAATTTGCTATGCATTGGAATTGCCTTGAGGGCAATTAGTATTTCAAAATAAATGATAACATTTAAAAAATTTTTAATTAGTGTAATTTTTCAACAGTTTGTGTAATCTGGGTACTTTAGAGAAACAAATACACAGAAATGCATATGTATAAGAGAGAGTTTTATATAAAGGGGGTAAGTGCACATAAAAAAACTTCCCAACCCAGTGCTGCCCAAGTCCACAAGTCCAACATTAGCCCATATGTCTGACACCAATCCACAAAGTCCTCCTCCATCTCACAAAAGACACGCAATAATGCTGACTGCAGGAGGAAAGCCGAATCAGTGAGCATGTATGCATCTCAGTGCTGGCAGGGGTCTCCACGTGGCTGCTCCAGCACCCAGGGCTGCATCGGGGTAGGTCCATGTGGCTTATCCTTGGGGATGTCTTGCAGGAAGTGAGCCTTGCCAGCTGAAGCAAGGAACTAGCTAAGGCATCTGTACCCTCTTCTGACCAACACAAAGCAAGAGACCCGAGAATTCAAAAGGCGAGGGTCACCAGGCCATTTCTCTCTCCGCCCTTCAATTAACCCCACATGTGTTTATCAGCCAGGTTGGCACAATAAACATTAACTATCTCACAGTTTTATTGGCACTTCACCCACATTTTATATAACTCAATAATTCCATCAAATCGAGAAGAATTGTACAATTACGACCACAATTTTAGAACATTTTCTTCTTCCTGGTACTCACTGTTATGTGTGTTACTTTTTTTTAATCGTGGCAAAGATATACACAACAAAACCTCCTCCAATTCAACAGCTTCTACTTGTCTAGAGGGAGGGAGGGAAGGATCAAATGAGGAGCTGATACCAGGGCTCAAGTAGAAAGAAAATCTTTGGAAAAAGATGATGGCACCCTATGTCCAAAAGTGCTCGACACAATGGATGGATGGATGGATGGATGGATAGGAGCCGGAAGAGCCCCAATACAATAATTTTTACCAAAAGAAAGACAGAAACTTGGACTCTGAGAAGGGAAGTCATCCTTGAGAGTCTAGAACTTGAGGTCTCCTGACTGGATTCATGATACCTCCAGGACCAATCTATTCACATGGAGATACACACTGATCTGGAAGGTAACTACTCTCCCACAGCATTGTTTCCCCACGATGTATAACAATGACCTTGGTCCTTCTCCAAAGCTCCAAGCTTCTTTCCCCACTTCCAGCTAATGCCCTCGCCTTATACGCCACCAAATTCACTCTCCTGACTGATGCTGCTCAATTGTCCTCTGCTTTCCCTTCCTTGACTAAGAAAGAAGCACCCCTGCCCAAGACCTTGACTTGGACTCCAAATCTCACCCCCTTCACTTTCTCAAGAAAACATTCTTCCTTCACAGGTACCCTATCTCTTCTGTACGGTCAAGTACTTTCCCTCGACTTCCTCATTTCCACCACATACCAACATGCTCCAGCACTGACTACTTTAAAAGCAACAACCCATGTGTCTTTTGACTAGGCACCCTTCCAGTTTCCCACCAGTTCTTTGGCTCTCTTTCACAGTGAAACACCCCGAAACCATGGTGTGTGGTTGCTAGATTCACTTCCTTTCTCTACAGCTCATTCTAAAGGGCATTCTGTCTCTGCCGCTCCACCAAATACGCCCTTGTGGAGGAACCCAACCTCTAGGGACCCATTTCTCACCTGGAATTGGCTCCTCTTGGGGCAGGTCTAAGTCTGGGTCTCCTGGAGAGAGTGCCTTTGCCTCTGATGAGTCCAGCAGAAATATAAGCAGAAGAGACCAGTGAGGGCTAATGAAACAAACAAGTGTGGGGCAGGTCTGGACAGCATTGGTGCAATAAGTTGGTTCCTTGTAGAAATTTAAGTAGCTGACTCTTTTCCTCATCCTTAATCCTCTGTGTGTTACAGAAGTTCAATCTTCTCAGCATCAAGGGTCAAGAAATCGAGAGCCTGGGTTTTTCCTCCAAGATGAATAATGGGGCAAAGCCGTACAGCATACTTGCTGCATCTGTCTCTCCTTTCCCCATTTTTCTCTACACACCTCCTCTCCCTTCTCTCTCCTCTCCTCCCCTAACCTACTGGGGTGGCTGCTATGCACAATTCTCCCCAATGAGTTCCCCGCTCATCTATCCGTTTGCTGTGCTGCGGTGCATGTTGCTGTGACCCTGGAACATAAAGCACAGTACATGTTGTTCTGATACTCAAAGCGATACCACTGGTGTTTCAAATACCAGCGGGGCCACCCTGGTGAACAGGTTTCAGCGGAGCTTCTAGACCCAGAACAGACTATGAAGAAAGGAAGAGGCAGTCCGATTCTGAGGGATTAGCTGCTAAAAAACCTTGTGAACAACAGTGGAACATGGTCTGATCTAGCAAATGACTCCCTCGGGAAGGAAATCACTCAAATTAGAAATGGGAGGAGCTGCCCCTTCCAGTAGAGTTGACCATAGTGATGTGAAGGGAGCAAAAGGGTTTTAAAATTATTTTATTGGGGGCTCATACTACTCTTATCACAGTCCACACATACATCAATTGTATAAAGCACATTGGTGCATTCATTGCCCTCCGGAGCAAAGTTTTAAGGACCTTTGTTTGCTGATGGGGCATGGCTCAATACCAGATGAAATATGGAATATACAAAATATGAATCAAGGAAGTCGGAAGTTGTCAAAGATGAAGTGGAAAACATAATGGTAAGCCTTTTTGTTGTTTGGTGCCTGAATTGGACTCTGATTCAGCCACTGTCTGGACAATCGAACCCAAAGAATTTGGACAACACCTACCTGTGCAATAGACTAGAAGAGGTGCATGTTTGTGCCCATTCTTATGCAAGGCGATGCAGCAGGATATGGAAATTAGCAAACAATCTCAATCATGTCACACGCGAGTCAATTTTTACGAAAGATGTTTCCAAACTGGCTGCAGGGGCACAACCACAGGAAGTTGCCAGAAATTCAAACTGGGTTCAGAAGAGGACGTGGAAGGAGAGATATCATTGCCGACGTCAGATGGACCTTGGCTGAAGGCAGAGAAGGCCAGCAAGATGCTTCCTTGTGGTTTCCTGACTATGCAAAGACGTTCGACCACGTGGATCACAGCAAAGTGTAGAGGACACTGGAATTCTAGAACATTTCATTGTGCTCATGCAGAACCTGTACACAGACCAAAAGGCAGCCATCGGGAAAGTTGTGTGTGGGCATCGTATTCTTTGACTACAGTTATTCGATCTGTATGCAGAGCATATGCTCAGAGGGGCTGGCCTATGTGAAGAAGAAGGTGGCATCAGGATGGCTCAATCTGCTGATGGCACGAGATGACCTTGTTTCCTGAGCGTGAAGAGGACCTGAAGCACCTGTTGATGAAGATCAAAGAATATAACTTTTAGAATGGATTACAACTCTATGTAAAGAAAATGAGAATTCTCAGCCAGGGACCAACAACCAATGTTGGTTGTTGTTAGGGCCCATCTAGACAGTTCCAACTCATAGCGACATAAAGTGCAGCAGAAGGAAACACTGCCTGAACCTGGGCCATCCTCACAATTGTCCTTCTGTTTGAGCCCATTGTGTTAGTCCGGGTGGACTAGAGAAACAAATTCATAGACACTCATATGCGTATAAAGAAGAGCTTTTTACAAAGAGTAAAAGTACCATAAGAAAACATCCCAGCCCAGTCCAGATCAAGTCCATGAGTCCGATGTTACCCTTATGTCCAATGCCAGTCTATAAATTCCTCTTCAGATTCACGCAACACATGCAATGACACTGAGTGCAGGAAGATCACAGGTGAGTGGGTGGAAAATCTTGTGGATCCAGTGGCAGTGGAAGCATCTCAGCTCTGGTGTGGGTCTCCACATGGCTCCTCCAAGCTTCAGGGTCTGGCTCCATCAGTGTAGTTCCATGTGGCTTATTAGCAGGAAGACGAAGCAGAGAGAGAATGTGTCTGGCCTCCAGTGAGCTATGCAGCTTCCTTGTGCCTCCAAATCAGGTCATCAAGCTGTGACCTGATTGACAGGCTACATTACACTCCATTCACTCTTGATAGTCTTAAATTGACACCAGATTATGTAACTACCACAACATTGTTGCAGGCATTGTGTTAATCCACCATATTGGGAGTTTTCTCTCTTTATTTTTTTGCTGCCCTTCTATGTTGCCAAGCATGATATCCTTTTCCCAGGCTGGTCTCTCCTGATAACATGTCCGAAATACACGAAAGGAAGTCTTGCCATCATCACTTCGAAGGAGCATTAGGGTTGTATTTCTTCCAAGACAGATTTGTTTGTGCTTTTTGCAGTTCCATGGTTCTTTTATTTATCTATTTAAATATTTAATGTCTTCCTTAATCCGTGTCCAATTTTCACATACATACATACGTGGTGGTTGAAAATACCACAACTTGAGTCAGGTGCACCTTAGTCCCCAAACTAACAACCTCGCTCTCCAACGCTTTAAAGAGGTCTTGTGCGGCAGATTGACCCAGTGTAATGTGTCACTTGATCTCTTGACTGCTGCTCCTATAAGCATTGATTGTGGAGCCGAGCGAGGTGAGATCCAAGGCAATTTCAATAACGTTTCGTTACGGTGTTCTTTAGTTCCACTGATGGACGCCTGGGGGGACCCACTCTGCCAGTAATCCTCAGCACAGCAGCACTCGACTCTCTCCCCCCATGGGCTGGCACACTCACTGTTGTCACACCTTACTCCTCGTCCCAGGAGTCCGGCCACACCGCCTCGCGCTGGTCTCCTGATTCTGCTGCTGTTGCTTCTCTGCGGCTGCTTCTCCTGGTCTTACGGCATCTCTAGTGTTGCAACACGCCCTCTCTTTCCCACAGGTCTAGGAGGTTCTTGGTGCAGGGTCCCCTGGTCCAAAGGATGCTTCCTGGTGGTGGAGGGACTGGTAGTGATATCCTCCCTTTCCCCACTGTCCCAAACCAGGATGGGAGTGCACAGGCTCTGATGAGCCTAGCAGGGTGACCAAAATGACTAATTCCCTCACCAAGATTTTGTACCGTTTTTTTTTTTTTGGCCTGACCCTGCCCACAAAATCATACCGTCTACTCTATTTCCATTTTTTTCCTTACTTTTATTGGGGGCTCTTATATCTCTTATCAGAACCCATCCATTCATCCAGTGTCAAGCACATTTGCATATATGCTGCCATCATGCTTTTCAAAGCATTCTCTTCCCACTTGAGACCCTAATATCAGCTCCCCATTTCTTCCCCCTCCCTCATCCGCCCGTCCTCCCTCTTATTTCAATTATTAGCGAAATAGCAAACCCCCTTTTTTGGGGGGAAGCATACACATCATTTGCATAGTCCCACATGATCATTTAGTGCAGTGGTTCTCCACCTTGTAATGCCGCGACCCATTAATACAGTTCCTCATGTGGTGGGGACCCCCCAACCATCAAATTATTTTCGCTGCTACTTCATAACTGTCATTTTGCTACTGTTATAAATCTTCATGTAAATAACTGATAGGCAAGATGTATTTTCATTGTTACAAATTGAACATAATTAAAGCATAGTGATTTATCACCAAACAATATGTAATTATATATTGTGAAATATTTATTACTAATGACAAATCAATGAAATTTTGTCTTGAAGCATGATGTAGCATGAGTCACAGTCTTCATGCCGTGGAGACCTTTCTGCATGTGGGCGGGCCTGCCTGGCAACAGATAGAGGAGCGGTGTCTCAGTTCCTAAGACCATCAGAAAATTGTGTTTTCCGATGGTCTTAGGTGTGACCCTGTGAAAGGATCGTGCGACCCCCAAAGGGGTTGCGACCCACAGGTTGAGAACTGCTGAGTTAGTGGGTGTTACAAAGGCTGAAAGGGCAATGTTATGCGATTTACCAAACCACCGTGTTGGTGCGACTGACCTCTGCCAATGAAAGTCAAGGGGAGGTTCTGAGGCAACTCTGGGAAGCAATCTCCTCAATCCAATAAGAGGGGCGAGTAATTGAAGCTTATTTTTCTGCACACTCCCATCCTGGTTTGGGACGTTATATGGCTGGGATGTCTATACTAAGTGGCAGCCAAGAAGTCCCTGATAGGAAATCCGACAGACGAGGAGGATGGTGGACATGACTGATTAAAGAAAACCCGGTTTGGAGAGGTGGGTGATGGAGGAACTGATCACAGTGATCTACATATAACCCCTCCCAGGGGGATGGACAACAGAAAAGGGGGTGAAGGGAGATATCGATCAGTGTAAGACATGAAAAAATTAAAATAATTTCTAAATGATCAAGGGTTCATGAGGGAAGGAGGGGGGAAATTAAGAGCTGATACCAAGGGCTCACATAGAAAGAAAATGTTTTGAAAATGACGATGGCAACAAATGTACAAATGCACTCGACACAATGGATGAATGGATTGTGATAAGAATTGTACGAGACCCCAATAAAATGATTTTAAAATTATTTTTTTAAATCAACCAGGTTCTTGTGCAGAATTTTAAAAAACCACCTTTTGCTCACTTCCTTCCCAAATGCTTAATTATTCTGAAGTTGCTCACTGTTTAAGTGATGGTCTAATATACTTGCCTCTGAAAACGTTCTCTTGGGACAGGGATTTGGGACCAGACGAGAGAAGAGTTGTTTTGATCTCTTTTTCTCGGACTCTATTTCTGTCTTTTCATCTTTCTTCATGTTTTGCCTCTTGGATTTGAGCGTAATGTTCTGGTGCATTCTGACGATGCTTAGCACCTCACAAAGGGTTTCTCTCACATACCTCTCTCTGTGTGTGTCTGGTTGCTGTTTCCTTAAGCACAATAATGTCTGTTTTGCTTTATTTTTGTCTCTAATTCTTCTCACCCCAGTAATGGCTTCTTTAAGTCTTCTGAATATCAGAGAGGTAAGGAACCTGAACACCAAGCTCATTTGTCACTGAAAAGGTGGGACTCCCATCTTCTGCAGACAGTGGAAGGGAACAGTCATTCATGTGAGTTTCTGGTGATAACATAGCTGCAGTGCCTTCTGGAAATGATGAGTAGAATGGGGTTCCGTCTCCCAATTGGTTCTGGTTCCATGGTCCCTCCCCCTGTCCCTTCCATAAAGCCTCTGCCAAAGTCTTTGGGGAATGGGAGGCTCTGCAGGAACCCAGGATCTGGACACAGGACATAGACCTCGGTGTGTGGTGAGTTGGGCGGGAAGGAGAGCAGAGAATCTAAATTTATTGGTAGAACACTTACTACATAGCATATACTTCCTAAGCCCCATAGTTGGACTGTCTAAATTCTGCCTTTAGTTATCTAGTGCTTCTCTAAGAGAAATACCACAAGGAGCGGGGGGTGTTTTAATGAAGAGAAAATTATTTTCTTGGAGACTGGGAGTCAAAATTCAGGGTACCGGTTCTAGGAGAAGGCTCGTTCTGTCTGTCTGTCCTAAGGGATCATGTCTTCTCCCCTTTCAGTTTCTATTCTTAGGTTGCTTGATGCTCTTGTGGCGAGCATCTTCCCCTCTGTTTTAGACAAGAGTTTAAATCGCCCAACCCTATCAAGCCAGTACTGTAAGGAGACACGCTTGTCCCTTGATCTAAAGACTCTTCTGTTCCTTTTACAACTCTGAGCATCTGCCACCAGAAGCAAAGTCCACTTCAGGGGAAACCACCAAATTGCAGAGAATCCTATTGCCAATCTCTCTCTCTCTCTCTCTCTCTCTCTCTCTCTCTCTCTCTCTCCAGTCACAATCACCCATGCAATTTCTTGCTCTTCAGCCCAGCTGCCCCTACTCCCTGACTCCATGTATACCCCGCTGGGCTAGGCCCGTGAGGCCAGGGGAACATCCTGAAACTCATTCCATCTCTTCGCTGCTGTGCCTTTCTCACTTCTGCTGCCCATTTCCCGGACCCACGAATCCCCACTCATGAGCTTACCAGGTTCCTTTCTTGCTGTCGAATTGGCTCTGACTTATGATAGAGACCCTGCGCGCGACAGAGCAAAGGACTGGCTCTTGGGTACCACCCTCACAATTGCGTTAAGCTTGTGGGGCCAGAGGGGGAAAAGGGGGGTGCATTAACCTACCATTTAGAAGCGGATTCTTCTGAGGGACCCTGACATTTCCTGCTTCAAAGCACCCCTGCTATTTTCATATGTTTCTCCCACCCCCCCAAAAAAAACACCAACCCACTGTTATCCAGTGGATTCCAACTCGTACCAACCCTACGGGATGGAGTGGCCTATGGGGGCTGGAGCTGCTCTCCTTCCACCTGAACGACTGGTTGATTCCAAGCGCCTCTCAGTATGTACCCTCCGATGCCACCAGAGTCAAACCCATCGGCTTAAAAACAACAGCTCATTAGCCTCGGCTCAAAAAATCCCAAATGGTCCCCTCCAAACACCTTCCCCACCCAACACTACCTTTTTAAAAACACTTTCATTGATCGACTGATTTTTAATTGTAATAAATCATCTTAGTGGGGGCTCTTACAACACTTACCACACTCCAGACATCCGTGTATCGAGCACGTTTGTACACAGGTTGCCATCATCATTTCCGAAACATTTTCCTTGGACTTGAGCCTTTGGGATCAGCTCTTCATTTTTTCCCTGCCCTCCCACAGGTCATAGTTCATGAAAAGCAAAAAAAAGACTTTCCCAACAATCTTAGGTGTCTTTGAAATTCATATATTTTTTTGCTCCAAATTTTCTGGGCAGGGCTGGTACCCACCTACCTCCCAATACACGAGGCGCAGGGGTACTGTGTTGAAGCCATCTGTTTGGTTTCTTAGAGCACAAATCTTAGTGCTCTTTTTATAATAGCCAATCAAATATTGCCTGATGTGTTGGTGTGTGTGTGTGTGTGTGTGTGTGTGTGTGTGTGTGTGTGTGTGTGAGTGAAACTGAGGAAGGGGAAGAGAGAGTATGCAAATTCTCTCTGCTCATCACTCAGGAAGCCTGGAAGGTCAGGACTCCGGGTGGAGGGAGGCCTTCACCTGGGTAATTGGGAGAGGAATCCCAGTCACATTCTTCTAGTTAAAAATCCTCCCCACCCTCTCTTGCCATGGCAGTGCTCCCTGCATGACCTCTCTTGCAGGCACAGGGCTGATTGCTATCTGGCCTGCAGCTTTATCTGTAGAAGCAGACATGTTGTCCTTAATCTCCCCGAGCAGTCACTCCCCTCTGCCTGCCCTCAGCACTGGTGTTAGTTTACTCCTCCAGTGAGCTCAGGGACCCCTAAGATAAGATACTACCCATCTTGTTTTGTAGGTAGATGTCTGTGGTTGGAGAGGGGCGGGGCTTGCATACCCCCAGAAACCATATAAGTTGGTGAAAGAATATATTATTACCCTCCCCCACTCCCCCACTCCCCTTGGACTTTGTTCCTGGCTTCCTGGAGGAGGTGAGTACCCAAGAACTTTTTTGTTGTTGTTTTTTGTTTATGTGCTTTTGTTTTATGTATTTTTATCTTTTTAAAACATTTTATTAGGGACTCATACAACTCTTATCACAATCCAGACATACATCAATTGTGTAAAGCACATCTGTACATTCTTTGCCCTCATCATTTTCAAAGCATTTGCTCTCCACTTAGCCCTTTGCATCAAGTCCTCTTTTTTCCCCTCCCACCCCGCTCCCCCCTCCCTCATGAGCCCTTGATAATTTATAAATTATTATTTGTCATATCTTGCCCTGTCCGACGTCTCCCTTCACCCCCTTTTCTGTTGTCCATCCCCCAGGGAGGAGAGGTCACATGTAGATCCTTGTAATCGGTTCCCTCTTTCCAACCCACTCTCCCTCTACTCTCCCAGTATCGCCCCTCACACCCCTGGTCCTGAAGGGATCATCCACCCTGGATTCCCTGTGCCTCCAGCTCCTATCTGCACCAGTGTACAACCTCTACTCTATCCAGACTTGCAAGGTAGAATTCGGATCATGATAGTTGGGGGGGAACCCAAAACCTTTTGTCTTTTTTTTCTTCCCTTCAATGACCCATCCATCCCTTAGGGCCCATCCAGTTGTGCCCTGGCTCCCACGTGTGGTTTTCTTTACAATAACTATTATTCATTTCCATCATCTAGTCAGGTCAGTTTGACAATCCCCTCCTTCAGTCAGACCACCGTCCATAATTCCTAGGAACACACAGCAATTTGACCATTCTGACTGCATCTACTCCCCACCTGGGGTTACTGGGCTTTTCATACATGGCTGGTTCAAACTATGATGTGCTGTAGAAATCAAGTGCGTTTAGTCTGCTCAGAGACTTAGTTTGAGATGTAGACTGTAAACCTTCTCAATTCTTTTTATATTGATTGCGTGTTGGTGCTCTCTCTCTTTTTTGATCTGTTGGGTTAAATCAAATCTAGTATTGAAATTAATTTCACTGAAATAATTTCACCCCCCCTTTTTTTTTACATGCTACTGGAGAAAATTCAGGTTACCTGTGTGCTCAGTTAGGGCTTGCATTGTGTTCCATTGGACTCTAGAGATAGAGCCCTGAGTGAGCGTGGAGTTTATACACTAGTGTGGAGGGCGTTGAGGAGGGAAAGAAAATGAACAGACAGCTAAGCAAGAAAGAAATCTGATGAACTAGACTGCACCTGGGGAAGCTGCTTTGGAGCAAGGGGCAGGGATGACCTCTCTGTGGACATGGTATTTAAACTGAGCTCTGAATATTCAGGGGGAAAAACAGATATGGAGAGCTTGAAAAGGTGAGTATGGCAGTAGATAAAAATGGAGCTGACAGCAGGGAGGAGATGAGCCAGTCAGGGTGCGATATAGCAACAATGAAACATACAACTTTCCTCTAGTTCCTAAATGCTTCCTCACTGCTCCCCCCCACCCCAACTATCATGATCCCAATTCTACCTTTCAAGTCTGGCTAGACCATAGGATGTACACTGATACAGATAGCCCTCCCCCCCCACCTCTCTCTCTCATCCTCAGCCTGGCCCATGCCCCACTCAGACAAGAGTTACAAAGTTCTTTCAACTCTGCCAATAAGTGCCCTTAGTCACACTACTCTTCCAGAATGCCTTGGCCCAAAGGTACACAACTCCAACTCCAGGGGGTAATGAGTCCAGTTCCACCAGGTACCTGAAGGCACCTCACTCTGCCAGCCAACTTCCTGCCCTGAAGACACGCAGTTTTCACTCTGTGGGCAGGGAAGCCTGTGCCCCATTTGGATGCTGTTTATTAAAGACCAAGGGTCACTAAGCCCATCCTAGAATCTTTCTCTATCTGTTTGCTTTGAATTCTTACCTGAAATTAGTCTTCACCACAAAACTGTCCCCATCCTGCCAGGGAGGAAGCTGAGGCTTGAAGAGAGATGACCGGTCAAGAACAGTGAGATGTCCGAGGAGGGATGAGAATACAGACACATCTGACTCCACAGCTCAGCATTCTTTGCACGATAGCAGTGATGCTCAAAGGGGGATAACTTCCCGCCCCCCTCCCCTCCAAGGGACATTCGATAGTGTCTATAGATGTTGATCAGAGCTGTGGTGGCGTAGTTGTTGCACACTGGGCTGCCAACCACAAGGCCACTAGTTCGAAACCACCAGCTGCTCTGCAGGGAGAAGATGAGGCTTTCTACTCTAGTAAAGAGTCTCTGAAATTCATGAAGCAGTTCCCGTCTGCCCTATAGGGTCGCTATGGGTTGGAATCTACTTGATGGTGATGAGTTTGAGATTTGTATATATATTTGGGGTGTCACAACTAGACGGGACTGCTATTTACATGTTGTGGCTAGAGGGAAGGGATGCTACTAAACAGCCCCTAGCACAAAGAATTATCCCAATGTCATTAATGCCCAGCTGAGCAGTACATTAAAGTGTCCACAGGAGACCTCAGTGAAACTAACTCAGTAAGACAGAAGAACTCGAAGCAAATGTGAACCTAGATCTGTCTGATTTAAGTTCACAGCATCTTCTCAATAGAGTGAACCTTCCTTCTGTGTATTACCTGTTGCCTCTACATCCTTGCGGAGCTCTGCTGGCATCGTGGGTTGCACGGTGGGCTTCTAACCACCAGGCCAGCAGTTTGACTCCATCAGCCGCTCTTTGGGAGAAAGACAAGGCTGTGACCGCCTTATAGATTTATAGCCTTGGAAACTCGAGGGACCAGTTCCATTTAGCCTTATAGGATCACTATGAATCAGAATTTACCTGATGGCAGTTGGTTTGGTTTGGGGTTGTTTTTTTTAATACAGCCTTGGTTCAGTATTGCTGCTGGTAGACAGAAACCTTGCCTCCTCTTGGCCAAGTCATCCGCCTGATAGGGAGACTATTGGCATATTGGTTCATTAAGGGAATCTGCAACACTGTCCCTCCCCAAAGGAATATTCCAGAGTTTTCCAGTGTTGTGAACAGCCTCAAGGCTCAGCAAAGTGAGCATCTTGGTTGAGTCAGGAGTAGGGTGTGTTATGAATAAGGATGGTGGAAGATGGTTGTACACCTTTGGAATGACCCTGGTTGCAATGTTTTAGGTGTGAGCAAGATGGAAACCAACTTCTCCACCACTCTGAGTCAGTCTGCTGAGATAGATGAGCCTGCTGACTACGCCGCTCTTCACACAGTCTCCGTGGTGATGCTCGGGATCACCTTTGTCCTCGGCATCCTGGGAAACGGCCTTGTGATCTGGGTGGCTGGCTTCCGGATGGCACGCACAGTCACCACCATCACTTACCTGAACCTGGCCCTCGCTGACTTCTCTTTTAATGCCACCTTGCCATTCCAAATTGCCTGGATAATCAAGGAACATTGGCCATTTGGTTGGTTCTTATGCAAATTCATTATGATTGTGGCAGAGATCAACGTGTATGAAAGTATCTTTCTGATCACGCTCATTGCTCTGGATCGCTGTAGCTGTGTCCTGCATCCTGTCTGGAGCCAGAACCACCGCACTGTGGGTCTGGCCAAGAAGGTGATTACTGGAATCTGGTTTCTTGCCATCTTCTTTTCCTTGCCAGTTATCATCTTCACGAATACACTGACCAATGAACAAGGGTATACATATTGTGGCATCCACCCTGGATCGTTATTGGGTGACACCATGGAAGAGATAGAGAAGGTGGTCATCCCACTGTCAATAGCCCTTGTGACCATTCGGTTCATCTTTGCCTTCAATATCCCAGTGGCCATCATCACTGTCTGCTATGGGCTTGTTGCTACCAACATACACAAAAGAGGTCTGATTAAATCTAGCCGTCCCTTAAGGATCCTCACTGCCATCGGGGTTGCCTTTTTCCTCTGCTGGTTCCCTTTTCAACTGGTGTCCTTGTTAATTGCATTCTGGTCTAAGATTCAGTTCAGTGAGACCCTTGTAATACTACTTGACCTAACAAAACACCTGGCCTTCTTCAACAGCTGCCTCAACCCGGTGCTCTATGTCTTCATGGGCCAAGACTTCCAAAAGAGACTGATCCAATCCCTGCCTGCCAGTCTGGAGAAAGCCCTGCAGGAGGACCCAGACCAGACTGGTGACACAGCTTCCACTTCCATGCCACCCCCTTTAGATGTTGAGTTACAGGCAAGGTGAGGAAGGTGCTGGGGAGCCCTTTTGAGATCTGCCTTCTCTTGCCCTGCTACCAAACTAGCTTCATCTCACCTGGGGTCATCACAGCTACAGTCTGATCTTAGAGTTAGACATTGGATTTCGGGGAATAAATATAGAAGTTAAGTTACTATCACCTATTTGAGTGTGGGGACTTCAACCTATAACCTGGGGTAAGTGGTGGAGAGAAGACAAGAAAAGAGCCCAGGAGAAAGTAAGAGACAACTTTACAGCGACTTTGTAAGGCTTAGATGAGAGAATCCACTAAGGGGAAACATTAGTATTTCACCACAAGGCCATATTTTTGTTATGTGTTTTGCGTGTGTGTCTACTTTTAACCCGATATAGAAATGTGCTTCTATTCTTGGTTTGCTAGAAATTTCTTCTTTTTTAAAATATCATGCCCAGCCTGTCTGTGTGATCATGAGGTGTTGACAGAAAAAGGTATCAGAAGTTCAAAAACAAGCCACCAAATCAATGTGAAGGGGTGGGGATGTAGTGGAGACCCATAACCCACATGCAAGTTAATTGGATAGTCCCTCTCAGAAGAGCCACAGAGAAGGGATGATAATTCCAGGGTGCAGCAGTATAGCACTGATGAAGCACATAAATATCCTCTAGTTCTTTACTATTTCCTCCCCTTCTGATTATGGTTTTTATCTGTTTTACCTCATTAATCATGTTAGACTTGTATATGTTTATTTGTATAATTAAGATAGTTCAATACATGAAAGCCAAGAGAGATAACCCCTCAGAAACAGTAACAGGAGTAATGGTTCCTTGAGGGCGTGGGAAAGGGGGGGAAGGAAGGGTAAAAGGGAGCAGCTTGTAGTACTGATGACTGTATAACCCCACTCAAGGGGAATGAATAACAGAATTGTACATAAATGGATATATTGCATGGTGTAAGATGCAGCAAAAATTAAAAAATAAATAAGACTTCCTGGAGGGGAGGGAGGGGATAAAAGGGAGTTGATATCAAGGAGTTCAAGAAGAAAGAAAATGTTTTGAAATTGACTGTAGTGACAATTGTAGAATACTGCTGGATGTGATTGAACTATGGAATGTTATGATGTCTGTAAGAGCTCCCAATAAAATTATAAAAAATAAAAGTCATCATAATGCCAAATAAATAAATACAACATCAAAAAATAAAATATGCATGGCTGTTTAATTTCATCAAATGTTTTGTGCATAAATGATCATATATTCATCCTTTAAGTTATATCATCATAAATTACATTGATTAATTTGTTGAATGATAAAATACCCTTGCATTCCTAGAAGAAACTACATTTGATTGTGATGTATTGGACATAGATACAAATTCCTAAACCCGTGAGCACTGAGTCGGTCTGACTCATAGCAAGCACAGTGGGTTAAGCATTAGTTTACTAACCCAAAGATCACTGATTCAAACCCACCAGAAGAAAGATGAAGCAATTTACTTCCATGAAAATGTGCAGCCTCATAAACTCTGGGAAGCAGTTCTACTATGCTCTATAAGGTCTCTATATAGTCTGATAAAGATAGAGACATAGATAAGTAGACATCAGTATAGACATTTTAGAAAGAGAGGATAACAGAATACAGAATATCTCTGCAGAAGATAAGCAATAGGATATGCAGATGTCAAGTGAAAACATGAATATCTCATTAAACTACCGCTGGTCCTCAGAGCACGAATGGGATCATGTTCAGTCAACTTCCACTCCATAATAAGAGTTTCTCTGAATTCCCCTGTGAATTCCATGCTCATGAATACCTTTGGTTTTCAGGGGCTGCTCCCAGTAGATTATACCTCTGCTAAGGCTCAGGCACTGGAGCAGCAGAGCCAAAATCATTAACAGCACATTAGAGAGCAAAAGAGAAGTATTATTAGAAGGTGACATTATTAGAAGGGAATCCACTAGCCACACAGGCTGTCTCAATGGGGTCTCATTTGTTATTGGAATACGTAGAGAAGACAGATGATAGATAGATAGACAGATAGACACACTTTGAAACTGAGATGCACAATTCAGAGGAGTCACATTGGGGGACACAGAGGACTGGGAAGAGAGTGTATTGGAGCACATCCTTTATTCTTATATTTTAAGAAGCCTGGGAGGCCAAGATTCTGGGAGGAGGGAGGCCTTCCCTCCTGTGAGTTAGAGAGGAGTCCCAATCACATTCTCATAATCAATATTGATCCCCACAATATCCTTCCTTAACAGTGCTGCCTTAAAGTTACCGCTTACAAGCACATGGCTGATTGCTGTCTGACTGGCAGCTTTAACTAGAGGCACAGACATGTGCTATTGCTCTCATGGCTCAGGAGACAGTTGGAGTTAGGTACTCCTTATTTTGCTTTCTGTAAACAACCACTCTTCAATGCCTCTTCATCGGGTAACATACTTTCCTTATGCACTGGCAAGAGAAAGAACTTCAAATAAAATTTAAGCAGTCCTGTTATCAATACCACATACCTGGCACATATTTATCAGGAGAGACCAGTCCCTGGAAAAGCACATCCTTCTGGGTGAAGGAGAGGAGCCGCAAAAAAGGAGACCTTCCAGCAAGGGAATCGAGACAGTGGCTGTAACAATAGCCTCAAACTTAACAATTTGGAAGATGGTGTAGGGCCACTCTATTGTACATGGGCTGTTGTGAGTTGAAACCAACTGGACAGCACCTAACGATGACAACCGGGCCACACGTTCTTTAACCACTCCCGTCACTGACTCAGTCTTCTCCTTTGTATGCTACCTCCTCCCAAGTCCTTGCCATTGCCAATGCAGAATAGTTTGCCTACTGCGTTTGCATACGTACCTTCTAGGAAATCTTGCATCTTGAGAAGTACATTCTTGCAAGTGCCCAAGTAATGATGTGTGGCCATAGAGAATCAGGAGCAAGGAAGAGATGCAAGAGGACAAAGCTAGGGGCCATCAAGGAGAAGAGTCAATCTCTAGATTAGAAAACCGAGCTTCCAAAGCAGCCAATTAAGAAGGTAGAACACAGAATGCTTACGATACTTGTGCACGGATCTTAGTTAATTGCGATGGAATAGTAACTATGACTTCCTAGCCAGTATTGTTTCCTCATTTAGAGTTCTCCTTGCTTACGCTCAGTTGACATTCTACCATTGCATATTGGTGTCTTTTGAAGCTGGGGATTCTTTTAATGCCGTGATACACACAGTGGCAGTTACATAATCTGCTGCCAATTTGAGCTAATTAAGAGGGAAGGGGTAGAACTTAGCCTTTCAATCGGGTCGCAGCTTGATGACCTCATTTGGAGGCACTAAGGTGATAAATAACTCACTGGAAGCCAGATACACTTTCTCTCTGCTTTGTATTCCTGAAGACAAGCCACATGGAGTTACACTAGAGCCCTGGAGCTGAAGGAGCCCCATAAAGGCCTCTGCCAGTGCTGAGATGCTTCCACCACCACTGGGTCCACAAGACTTTCCACCCACTGACCTGTGATCTTCCTGCATTCGGCATCATCGTATGTGTTGCATGGGTCTGAAGAGGAAATTATAGACTGGTATCGGACATTGGGCTAATATCAGACTTAAGAACTTGATCTGGTCTAGGCTGGGATGTTTTCTCAACACTCAATTGCTATTGTATATAAAGCTCTTTCTTTCTTTGTAAATACTATAGGGGCTCTTAAATCTCTTATCACAGTCCATACGTTCCTCCAATGTGTCAGGGGAGCCAGCCCCTAACAAATCATCACAGGCCCCACAGGCACAATTGTACAGCGATAGTAAGTAAAGATTACAGTAAAGTCATAGAGAATAAGAGAGATAGAAGACAGAATGAATTAAAGGAGTTAGACACATTTCATAGTAGCATGCTCACCTCAACTCTGCTTGGTGGTTCACGTGAGGATGTGGAAGGTGGCAATTGCAGGTGCGAGCGGAAAAGGTTTATTACTAACCAAGGCTTATATATCTTTTGGGGGCGTGCAAGACCCCTAATTACAGGTCAAGACATACATCTCAGGCAGGGGTTGTACTACAGGTACTACAGTAATGGGAGGAGGGTGATCTAGGGGTGTACATACAATAAGAAGGTGAAGGATTGGGGGTACACATGTGACAAAATGGGCAGATCCTAGATTCATGATGGTGGCCCCACCTTGATTGCCCTTGAGCTGGAGACTTGAGTTAGCCTAAGCTTTCAGGGGAAGTAATCCATTGTCCTTAACAGCAGGGAGTGAGCCCCACCTGTGGTGGGACCAGACAGTAGTCTGATGGCTGAATGCCCCTCAGGGAGGATATCTCTTAAGCATCTGACTTCCCACCATGTGCTGGCAAACAGCCTCTAATGTTTGGCATATCTTTGGGGAAGACAAAACTTGGAAAAAGTCTTTCTATCCCACATCAATGTGTCAAGACATTTGCACATATGCTGCCATCATCATTTTCAAAGCATTCTCTTCCCACTTGAGCCCCTGATAACAGCTCCCCATTTCCTCCCGCTCCCTCCCCCGCCCACCCTCCCTCAGGAACCCTTGATAAGTTATAGATTATTTTTTCCAATAGAGCTCTTTCGGATACACATATGAGTGTCTATGTTTCTCTAGTCAACCCAGACTAACACACACACACACACACACACACACACACACACACACACACCCCACTTTTAGACCTGATTTAGTCTGATGGTCAAATGAGCCTGTCCTGGTTCTTTGGAAAAACTAAGGACTTTGCCCCACTAAGTTCTGAGAAATTAACCTACCCCAGAACTATTACTTTGTCCAGGTTGATTGGGATTTCCTTGAAAAACTGTAATTAACTTGATGGCTTGATTTTTTTGTTTTTTTTGGTTTTTGGAGGCGGGCATCTGGTCCTGGGTTGCACCTTACCCTGTGCTTGGCAAGGAACTTGCAGGGATTGGTCAATATACTATGTAAATGTATGGGAAACAGAAGGATTCCTCCCAAGTTGTCTCCCCCAAATATATGCCAAGCAGCTGCTTATGAATGACTGTACACTTGGAAGTCATCAGAAGTAGGTCAGGGTTATTCTCCCTAAGGGCTATCAGCCATCTAGACCAAGCAGTCACCACTGTTTATCCCACAACAAGTAGGGCCCACTCCCTTCTGATAAGGATAGTAGTTGTCTGTTTCCTTGTAGGAGACCCCAGAGAGGTCAAACCCACCCAAGGATGGCCACGGTAAGGCCGCCATCATGAATCTAGGGTCCTCCCATCTTGTCACATGTGTACCTCTAGTCCTTCCCATTCCTATGGGCACACCCCTAGCTCATCCCCTTCCTGTCACGCTTATGCCTATCATACATCCCCTTCCTATGATGTGTATGCCTATTGTCCAGCCCCTTCCTGTGATGTGTGGTTACCTGTAAACATGTCCCCCTGAAGGAGACATAACCTTTGGTTAGCAATAAAGTGGGGGCTTTCTCCTGCTCTGGTGCCTGGGCTCCCCCCACGAGGACCACCAAGCAGGGCTGCAGTGAGCATGCTACTATGGAATGTGTCTGACTCAATTATTCCAATCTCTCTTCTATCTTGCATGCTCTCTATGACTTTACTATAATCTTTACTTTTCGCTGTACAATTGCGCTTATCAGACCTGTGATGATTTTTTTTGGGGGGCCTCCTCTCCCCACATAAATGAAGGGATTATAGCCTACCATGCAAAGGAAATTATTGCGGCCTTCTGAGAGGGGATTGGTCAGTTCATGGCCCTGGTGGGAGGGCCATATGTTGAAACTGACAAAAAGTTTTCTAATATGTACAGCAAACCCCACAGAGGTTTCAGGAAGAAGCAGAAAGGAGAAAAAGCAAGAGAAACAAAAAGAAGCAGAGAAAGGAGGATGGGAAACTTCCTAAAAGAGCTTTTTAGTGGAGGGACGCGGGGGGGGGGGGGGGGGAGAGCTTTATCTATAGGCACAGACATGTTGCTATTGCTGTCCCTGCTCAGGGGACAGTCACTTACTTCCCCTTTACCTGCCCCCAGCACTGGTGTTAGGTTACTCCTCTGATGAGCTCAGGTACTTTAGGGTTAAGGTACTTTAGGGTTAAGGTACTGCCCACTTTACCTTTGATGATTACTTGTAATTAAGGTAAGGTGACCAGATTTTAACATTGGTAAAGCGGGACACTATTGATAAAACTCATGTCCTGGCGACATAGCCACATGGCAGCCGGAAACCATATACTCTAGCTTGTCATGCATTCTTTCCAAATATCTGGACTTTTTTAAAACGCCACGTGACGCAGAAAAAATTGTTAAAAATCGGGACTGTCCTGCCAAAAGCGGGATGTCTGGTTACCTTCAATTAAGGAGGCTTGCAAGTTCCAAGACTCTATAAGTTGATGTAAGAATACATTCTCTCTCTCTCTCTCTCTTTCTCTCCAGTCACCATGGGAGAGGTGAGCACTTGAATGTCTTGTCTCTTGTTCCTTTAATTTACCCTTCAATTATACAACTGCCCCTCAGACCCATTCAATTTTGGGGAGGCTGGTCCCCTATGTTTCTTCATAAGTTCTGATACCCTAACCCTGTTTGTAGGGAAATAGCTGGGAAATGTTTACTCTTGAGAAACATAGCAATGTGTTCTCTTCTAGTTAAAGCAACACTCTCCATGTAAGTTATGAAAGACACAGTTACAAAATTACTCAAGTAATTACATATTCAAGTGTAGCTAGAAGACCTGCTGGTTGACAAAAAAAATCCCTTGCAATACACGTTTGACCTACATCTAAGACTGGTCTAATATTCCATTAGATGATGTGAGCATTAGTGGTTACCAATGGCTGCATAGCAAATCACGCCAAACTGTTAGTGGCTCACAGCAAAAGTAATCATTTGTTATTTAAATTATCTGTATGTGGGCCTTCTCTAAATGTCCTTTCTAATACCAACTGACCCTAACCACCTGGAGGAGCCCTGGCGTCGTAGTGGCTACACGTTGGGCTGTGATCCACAAGGTCTGCCATTCGAAATCACCAACTGCTCTGTGGGAGAAAAACTGGGCTTTCTAGTCCTGTGGAGGCTTTCCACTCCCCTAAAGAATTACAGTCTCAGAAACTCACAGGGGCAGTTCTACCCTGTCCTATATGGTTTCTATGAGTCAGCATTGACTCCTTGGCAGTGAGTTGAGTTGAGTTGAACCACCTGGAGCTTGACCTCAAGTTAAAGGAACCCACTCCTCCAGGCTTCCAATTCTGCCCAGGATTTCAGATGTGAGCCACCAGCTTCGGGGCCCCGATGGCCTTATCACTTGTGGCCTGCTGGCTGTGGACTTGGGAGTCCTGACTTCACTGCTTGGGTTCCATAACTCACTAGAATGACTCACAGAACTCAGGAAAGTCCTGTGCTTACTGTTCTAGTTTCAGCCGAGCAAAAAATAAGTAACATGCTAAGTAGAGAAAAGGGTGAAGTTGTTGAGGACTTTGTCTTGTTGCTTGGCTCCACAATCGATACTCCTGGAAGCACCAGGTCAAGAGATCGAATGACACATTGCATTGGGTAAATTTCCTGCACAAGACCTCTGTAGAGGATTGAAAAGCCAGGATGCTAACTTGGAGGTACACCTGACCCAAGCCATGGCATGTTCCCATTGCCTCGAGTGCATGTGGAAGTGGCCCTTGAATAAGACAGACGGAAGAAAAATCGATGCACTTGAAATGGTGGTGCTGGAGAAGAATACTGAAAGTACCATAGACTGCTAAAAGGACAAACACGTCTGGCATTGATGAAGTACGGCCGGAGTGTGTCTCAGAGTCAAGGATGGTAAGACTTCATCTTATCTACTTTGGACATGTTTTCAGGAGAGACCAGACCCTGGAGAAGGACATCGTGTTTGGTAAAATAGAGGGGCAGTGAAAAAGTGTGGGGGTTTCGTCCAGCGAGACCCTCACGCGGTGACCTAGAGGGGCGACCAACCTAGATGGAAGAAAGACACAGAGACATGGAGCAAGACAAGTGCTGATCAAGACCGTTTATTTTGCCAAAACTTGGGGTATATATCTACAATAAAGAGGAACTGGGAGGTGTATATTCTAGTAAGGCATACTGCATAGCATTCAATACAATATGTGTATTACAATGAAGCATAACAACGTTAGCCAATCAGCTGCAGGTAGGAAGTGGGAGGCACATATTCTAATGAAGCATACTGTGTAACAACCAATTGGCTACATGTTCCTAATAAGGTAAAAAGGGCGCGCAACAGTTCTCAAAGACATCCGTGATGACGTTTGTATGCTAATTAAGACATCCGTGATGACGTTTGTATGCTTACCAGATGAACCACCAATTTCGTTATGTTACTAATATGGTATGTCTGTAGTCCAATGGGTGTTCGGTACTTTGACCAATGGCAGCAAGGTCAGCTATCACAACCACCCGTGCTACTGAGCACGTAGCTTGGGATGTGGGGGCGGAATTGGGCAGGAAACAAAACCTTGCTGTTAGGAAGCAGCCAAGTTTCTGCTACGTGGCTGAAACTGGGGCCTAAATGGCCATCGGCTCCCAACAAAAAAGAGGAAGGTCCTCAAGAAGATGGATCGATGCGGTGGCTGCGACACTGAGCTCAGGTGTAGGAATCATTGGGAGGACGGTGCAGGACCGTGCAGTGTTTTGTTCTGTTGTGCATAGGGTCGCTATGGGTCAGAACTGACGCAAAGCCACCTAACAACAACATAGCAAAAATGATGCACACAAAGAGGCATGCGGTGTGAAAGGGTTCCCCAAGGAGAGCTTCCATGTTGTTAGGGAGGCATTCACCCTCCTGAGTTTTTATTAGGGTTTCATTATGTAGGTACGGCTGCTGGTGACACACGATGAAGAACCGCTTTTATTGAAGGAAGAAGTCCGAGGTGCAGTGGAGACGTTGCCGAAAAAGCAGGCTCCAGGAACTGATGGAACATCAATCGAAATGTTGCAGCAAACCAATGAGGTAGTGAAAGTGCTCCCATCAACTCTTTCAAGAAATGTAGAGTGGAGAGCAAATGCTTTGAAAATGATGAGGGCAAAGAATGTACAGATGTGCTTTATACAATTGATGTATGTGTATGTATGGATTGTGATAAGAGTTGTATGAGCCCCTAATAAAATGTAAAAATAAATAAATAAAGATGAACTACCAAAAAAAAAAAAAAGAAAGAAAGAAATGTAAAGAGAGCTACCCACCCAGCCTACTGGAAGAGATTCAAATATGCACTCATCCCAAAGAAACAGAACTCAATAGTCGGCCTCTGCCTTACTCAGGCAAGTGTGACTGAGCTCTTTGAGTTTTGCCAACTATGTGTCCAAGGGCATACCACTCCACCAGTAAGTGTCAGCCTGAAGGCTCCAAGCTCCCTTGGTTGGCAAACCAAACGCCCTATCCCCTTGATAAAATGCCCCAGGCAAACTACTCTACCTGCAAGCCTACTGCCCCCAAACACTCAACTTTCCCTCTGTGTGGGCTGGGAAGCCCCCCACTCTGTCACCTACCAGTGTCCTGGTTCTACTGCTGCTGCTGTGGCCTTTTCTGTGCAACTATTTATCTGCCACTGCTCCTTGCCTTCTCTGGTATCACAGCTCTTGGTATCTGGGAGGACGGGGGTTCAGCGCAGGAATCTGAGGTTTGAAAGACACACTCCAATCCTACCTCTCGTTTCTTGATGACAGTGAAATCACCTTGAATACCTCTAGAAGGACTCATTTTAAGTATAGCACAGTGGCAAAGCTGATCAATTACTGTGTTCGGATACCATATACCTTATTTGCATGATCTTACCCCACACGGCCCTATGCCACTTATTTGCATTATTCAAATTATCCAAGGTACATTACTTATTTTATGTTATGCAATCCTTTCGTGAGCGCCTCACATTTAAGGGTTGGATTGCTACCCACCAGGTCGGTGGCTTAAACCAACCAGCCGTTCTGCCGGAAAAGTGAAACTGTCTGCTTTCATAGCGATACCATTGGAATTGACGCCATGGCAATGGGTTTGGTTTTTTCCATTTGGTTTGCCCAGCTCTTTGGTGAGAGTGACAAAAGCTATAGCTAGAAGGGCCTTAGGAAGTAACTCACCACATCGAAGGAGATGATGCAGATGTGATGTCTGTAACTGGGGCAACCATCTTGGGGTCATATGTCAAGAAGCCCTGGAAATAAACAGATGGGGGTGGGGGAGAGGGGGTGGCGGAGAGGACAGATCAAATTAAACACAATTCTTATTTTGACTAAAATCCTACTTTCCTCAGGATGTGGTAACTCAGCTGGGTTTACTCTAACGTCTTTCTGACACACTCTATTGGTACATGAGCTCTGTATCTGTCTTTCTGCCTTTCGCCTCTTGGATTTAATGATCATGCTCTGGTGTGTCCTGCTGGCACTTAGAAATGCAGAAAGGACCCATCTCTTCTTGTCTGCAGCCCACAATCAGCTTCTTTAGGAGAAGGTTGGCGCATTCATCTCCGTGATAATGATAGGTTGGGAGTTTTCTCTCACACTCATCCCTCACCGCTCTCTCTAATTTCCGGTTTCCAATTCCTTTAGTACAATCCTCTACTGTTTTGTTTGTTTGTTTGTTTTCTGTTCTCTAAACTGAGCGGTCAACCCTGAGACATGGAATGGAGATAGAATTGAGACAAAGAATGTGAGGTTAAGAGCGGCTTTACTAGGGTTGGGAAAGAGCTTCCGGAAGGGAAGGGAGAGCAGAGAAAGGGACAGTAGCATCTTGAGCTCCTGGGCGGGTTCTGAGACCCAGTGAGTTAGGTCAGGGAAATTGCAGCTTGTCAGTAAGGTGGTCGGAGATATACAGGTCTCAAGCTAAGGAAGTATACATTGACAACAGGAAGGGATTTTTTTTTTTTTGCTTGCAACTGCAGGACCTTGAGTCAGGATGCAACCTGTGGTAAATGCCTTTGCTGTTTTCCAACCTACACCCCAGAGTATTGGGACAGGGGCTGCACAAAGGCCTGGGAAGATAAGTTGCTTCCTGGGGTACTGGGGAAGGGGCTGCACAACCTTGGTCTGCAGAGATAAGCTCCTTGGAATGTTGGGGTAAAAGTTTTATCTTCCTGAGGAGCCAGAGAGGAGATGGGAGCTGCCTAGTGCAGACCCGGCCCAAACATAAACCTTCTCACCTCAAGAACTGCTTCACTCATTCTCCTGAATCTCTAAAAGATAAGGGGCCCAAAGACAAAGATTTCTCGACACAGAAGTGTTGCAAGGTTGGAACTCCTGAAGAGAATTCGAGGAGCTGGGAACATTCTGACATCCGAGTTTCTGCAGCGGCCCAGTGACAACACAGCTGCAGTGCCTTCTGGAAATTATGAGTAGAACTGGGTTCCATCTCCCAATTGGTTCTGGCTCCATTGTCCCTCCCCCTGTCCCTTCCATAAAGCCTCTGCCCAAGTCTTTGGGGTACAGGATGCACCGCAGGAACACAGGATCTGTACACAGGACCTAGACCTCAGCTTGTGGTGAGTTGGGGGATCAGAGAACCTACAATTATTGGTAGAACACTTACTACGTAGCATATACTTCCTAAGCCCCAGCGCTGGGCTATCTAAATTCCACCTTTATTTAGTGCTTCTCTAAGAGAAATACCACAAATGGGGTGCTTTAATGAAGAGAAAATTACTTTGTCATTGTTTTGGAAGATGGAAATTCAAATTCAGGGTGCCGGCTTTAGGAGGAGGCTTGTTTTCCGTCTGCTCCAGGGTACTGTTTATTTTCTCCCTTTTCAGTGTCTTGCCATAGGTGTGGGATCCAGACAGTGGTCTCCCCTCACACCTAGGTCCCTTGATGATCTTGTGGCGAGCATCTTCCCCTCTGTTCTAGACAGAGTTTAAATCGCCCAACCCTATCAAACCAGTACTGTAAGGAACCAAGCATGTGCCTCCATCTGAAGACTCTTCTGTTCCTGTTACAATTCTGAGCATCTGCCTTCATAAACAAAGACCGATATGGGACAAACCACCAAATTGCAGAGAATTCTGCTGTCTATGACAACTTTGTGGTAGCCAAGACCTCTCTCTGTCTCTCTCCCTCTCGAACCTCCACCCTCCTCCCTGAATTTGCTCATGGCCAGATCATCTCATCATTAGCTGCCCAGAATTGAGGACCAACCATAAGTATGCTTCTCCACTCAACTTCCTGCCATTCGGACTAGGATGAAGTCAATGGGTGGGGCCAGAATTCATCCAAACTCAGCGTACCTCTTGATTGCTGCACCTCTTCCACTCCTCATGGGTAGCCAGGGCTCACCTCAAACATCCACACCTGTTTGAGGCGTGCTGGCTGGCCTCCACTAACTTCCCACGTTGGAAAGGGCTCCTTCCGGCATTTCCTATCAGGAAGCACCTCTGTCATTTTCACAATGTTATGTTCCTCGGTGAGTTTGGAATGTGGGTTGTATTTCTCGTTGCCCAGGCCCCTGGCCACAAGCAAGAACCCAGACAGCAAACCACTTGCTCTCCATCTGGACCAATAAGAGAGGCCTCTTTCTCTTTTGAGCCTTCAGATGCAAAGCCCCAGGCTGTCCTGCAGCTCTAGGTGGTGCACAGGGCTTTCAAATGCAAATTAGGGCTTTCAAATGTTCAGCGTAGGGCTTAGTGTTTCCCCCTACCCCACACCACTCCACTCACAGGACGGGACCACTGTATGGAAATGAACAGCCTGCCATTTGGGTTTTGTGTTCCTGGGGGAAAAAAAAATCTTAGTTTCTCTTGTGGCATATCCAGACAAATCATCTGAAGTGTTATGGTGAGTTTCTAATAAGCCATATTCATCTCCATCCTCCATTCAGGGTTGTTTTATAACACCAGATGGGAAGCATTCCTTTCCTCAGACCACCATCCATAGCACATTCACAGAAACACCATATATATTCGTGGAAAGCTGAGTTTTTCCAGCACATTTTAAATGCAGTTTCTGTGGTTAAAAAAAAAAAAAAATTAGGTGTCTTGGCTGATATTCGGGTTGGCTTATACTCAAGTATATATGGTATAACATTTTTTTAATCTTAAATGCCATCTGCTCATCACATGTGGTTCTTGGGTTCCTCACATGTGGCCGGTCCAATCTAAGATTTGTGGTAGATGTAATATGCACTTAGTAGGTTCAGTGACTTAATATGAGACAGAGACTATAAAATATATGTCCATAATTTTTCTATTGCTTACTTGTTGAAATTACACACATTTTGGTATAGTGAGTTAAATGCTACTCCGAAAAACCAAACTCACAGCCATCAAGTCGACTCTGGTGGAATAGGGCAGAACTGCCCCCTGTGGGTTTTGGAGACTGTAACTCTTTAAGAGAGTAGAAAACCTCCTCTTTTTCTCTCGGAGCGGCTGGTGGTTTTGAATTGCCGACCTTGTGGTTAGCAGCCCAACTTGTAACCCACCTGGGTTCCTGTTACAGGAGATTTTTTAAGGTATCTGTGTGACTCCCAGTTAGAGTTTTCCATTGTGCTTCCATCGGGCGGCAGCACTGGACAGACAGAGCACTGAGTGAGTTTGCTAGTCTTGCAGAGCTTGTACACCAGTATGGAGGGTGTTTGCAGTAGAACGTAAATGACTAGCCAACGAAGCCAGGAGGATATCTGATGAAACAGGCTGCACCTGGGGCAACTGCTTTGGATTGAGGGTCAGAGAAGACCTCTCTGAGGTATGTAAGCTGAGATCTGAATGTTCAGAAATGCCAGGCTTGGAGAGCCAGAAAGGAGGAGGAGTGTAGTAGACCAAAATGAAGAATGCCAACTTCATGGTATAGCATTGAGTTTGACCTGCTCAAGGGATCCAAAGAAGCTAATGTGTGTCATTTGAGAGGAGAGTGGATGTGTGAAGCCTAAGGACAGGCAGGGCTATGAGAGGAGGGGGCTTGCTGATCCCAGGTTAGGGACTTGGAAGCCACTGGAAGGTGTTGAGCAAACTAATGTGCTTGTTGTGTCCTAAGTATCAAGGGAATCAAGGTGCTACTATGTCTGCCTGGCAAGGCTTCAGATCGAACTCAAAACTCTGTTTTGAATGGAACTAAGATTTTTAATTGCTGCCTTTCTTTAAAACAATGCAGTCTTTGGGTCCAAGTTTTCCACTTTGAGAAACAAACAATCAAAAAAAAATAAAGACAAAGATCAGGGTTTCTTGGGTAAAGAATTAATGTAGTGGCTGTTCAGGTTTCTCCAGTTGACCTCACAGAAAGCACCTTGGTCAAGAGGGAGAAAGGAGATGGAACTGACCATTTTAAAGGAAGCTCAAGGCACATAACGCTGTAGCCAAAATAGTTCACAATCAGGACTCCCCAAATTAGTCCTGAGTCATAACTGACTTGACTACAACATGTATCGTAAAGCACAACTTCCTGTCAGACCCTGGGGTCTCTGTTTCTCATCACTGGCTGTATGTGATTCTCCTAAAGAGCCCAATGCGTAAGCAAAATGGGTCTTGGCTGTTTACAGAACTATTGTTTGCCTTGAAGGTGACCCCAGGAAGATGTCTAAGTGACATCTAGAAGCAAACCAGTTGGGCAGGTCAGCCCAATGCCAGGCTCGTCAATCTAGTTGCCAGGAGGATTAAAATGGTTTATCAAATGTCATGATCTGATTTGTGTCTTCTCACACTCGTTTGGCTTCTGTCTGCTGAGCAGGAGCTCTAGTGGCTCAGTGTTTGAACGCTCGGGTATGTGGCCAAAGGTCAGTGGTTCAAGCCTGTTGGCTCCTCCACAGGAGAAAGAGGTGGTGATCGACGTCTGCGAAGAGTCAGAGCCTGGGAAGCCCTGTGCAGCCGTTCTACGCTGTTCTAGAAGGTCAGTATGAGTGGAAACCAGTGCAACGGTAATGGGGTCGGACTTTTGGTTTGGTTTGGCTGTTTGACCTGTGACAGCTCGTCAAGTCCCCTCTTCCTTCCCTGCAGAATGGGGACAATTGTGTGGTGAAGGCTCCTTTCAGGGAAGGATACGATTTTTGTTTGTTTGTTTGTTTGTTTTTGCTATTTGCTCTTGGCTTTGTTGACCACAAATATTGGAATCTTGCCCTGGAGCAATTGAACCAGGCAATTGAACCGTTTTTTAGCTCAACTGTGAGGGAAGGGGGCCAGTCCCCCACAACTAATCGCGGGTTCGATAGGCGCAATTTTATGGTTGAAAAATATAAAGATTATAATAAAGTCATAGAGAATGAGAGAGATAGGAGAGAGAGTAAAATAAAGAAATCAGACTCATTTATTTCTTTTTTTATTATTTAAAACCTTTTGCTTTATTTTTAAAATTTATTTTTAATAATTTTATTGGGGGCTCATACAGCTCTTATCACAATAGATACATACATGGTGCCAAGAACATTTGTATATTTGTTTTTGTTTGTTTTCACATACAATTCACATGCAATTTAATGGTTTGAATATATTACAAAGAGTTGCAAAATCATAACCACAATCAATTTTAGAACATTTTCTTCATTTATATATATATACTTAAAATCATTTTATTGGGGCTCATACAACTCTTATCACAATCCACACATACATCAATTGTGTAAAGCACATACATTCATTGTCCTCATCATTCTCAAAACTTGCTTTCTGCTTGGGTTCCTGGAATCAGCTCCTCGTTTTCCTTTTTCCCCACTCCCTCCCTCTCAGACACATTTCATGTTAGGGAGCGCACCTCCTGGGAGGTCATGATCTTATCAACCAGGTCCTTGCACAGCATGGGTCCAGGTAAGGTGGGGCAGAGACCCCTGTTTATTGCTAACAAAGGCTTATATCTCTTTTTTTTAAATCATTTTATTGGGAGCTCATACAATTCTTATCACAGTCCATACATATATCCATTGTGTCAAGAACATATGTACATTTGTTGCCATCATCATTCGCAAAGGCTTAGATCTCTTTAGGGGGTGTAATTCCAGGTAACCACATGTCACAGGAAGGGGCTGTACAATAGGCATAGGCACAACAGGAAGGAGATGAGCTAGGGGTGTACATGTGACAAGAAGGGCGGACCCTAGATTCATGATGGCGGCCTAACCTTGGTCACCCTTGAGTGGGCTTGACCTTCCTGGGCTCTCCTTCAGGGAAACAATCTACTACCATCCTTCTCAGAAGAGTGGGCCCTACTTGTTGTGGGATAAACAGTAGTGACTGCTTGCTCTGGATGGCTGATAACCCTTAGGGAGAATAACCCCTGACCTATTTCTGTTGACCTCCCAGTGTATAGTCATTCACCATGTGTAGCAAGCAGCTAAGTTTGGGATATATTTGGGGGAGACAACTTGGGAGAAATCTTTCTGTTTCCCATAGCTCGACAAAGCAGAGTGTGGGCTTGTGGTACAAGCGCTAAGCGCAGAGCCTGGTGAAGACGAAGGCTTCCCCTTTGACTGAAGACTCACTGGGTCCATTCTAGAATTATCTCCTGTCTGTTTGCATCTTATCCTGACCTGAAACGAGTCTTCACACAGTTGTCCCCAGAGATGGAAAGCAGGGGCTGAAGAACTATCGCCGTGCAAGAACAGACCGTGGGTAGGTGTCCAAAGTGGCATGGGAACACAGAGTCGAGTGAATCTACAGCCCAACACTCTTCCCACTTTAAGAGTGATCCTCAACCAAGAGTGATTGTGTCCCTCCCCCGCGCCCCAAACACTTGGCAATGTCTATAGATGTTGGGGGGGGACCACAATTATGAGGGAGTGTTATTTACACTTAGTGAATAGAGGCCAGGGGTGCTGCTAGTCAACCCGCCTCACAAAGAATACCCCTGTGTCTTTCGCTGAAAAACCTGCACTCTGTTCAGAGAAGTCCCAAAGAAGACCCCAGTGGAAGAGACTCATAAAGATAGTCAGAAGATGGGAAAGCAGATCCGAAACTGCATCTGCTTGATTCACCATCCTGTGCTTCCCTCACACTACTGCAGTTGCCTCCCATCTGTTCTGTTGTCTGTACTTACGTCCTTGGCTCAATATTTCCTCTCTCAGTCATCAGGTGGCATGCATACTGAGAGTTATGGGAACACAGAGACCATCCGTCCCCAAAGGTATGTCCAAGAGGTTTCTGATTGTACAGTATGAATTGCTACTCAAAAAAAACCCTCACTTCCATTGAGTCAATTCCAACCCATAGTGGCCCTATAGGGCAGGTAACTCTTTATGGGAGTAGAAAGCCTTGTCTTTCTCCCATGAACAACCACAAAGTTAGGTAAAGTGAGCATCCTGGCTGGAGTAAGAACTAGAGAGGAAGCTGAAGGGTGCTATGGATAGAGATGCTAGAAGGTTATTTCATGGCTGCGAAATAACCATTGGCCAAATATTTCAGGTATGGGAAAGATGAAAACCAACTTCTCCATTGCTCAGGATGACTATCAAGATATATACTTTGTGTTACACAATCACACCATTCTGTATACACTCTCATTGCTGATGCTTGGGATCACCTTTGTCCTCGGCATGCTGGGAAACGGCCTTGTGATCTGGGTGGCCGGCTTCCGGATGGCACGCACAGTCACCACCATCTCCTACCTGAACCTGGCCCTGGCCGACTTCTCTTTCACCGCCACCCTGCCATTCCAAATTGTCTGGATGATCAAGAAGCAGTGGCCTTTTGGTTGGCTTCTATTCAAGTTAGTTCACATTGTGTCGAGTATAAATCTGTATGGAAGTATCTTTCTGATCACTGCTATCGCTCTGGACCGCTGTATTTGTGTTCTGCATCCCATCTGGGCCCGGAACCACCGCACTGTAGGTCTGGCCAAGAGAGTGATCATTGGACTGTGGATTCTTGCCTTAGTCTTTACATTGCCAGGTATATTCATGACGTCAGTGAATGATAAGCAAAGTAAAATACATTGTCTCATCAACTTCACATCCTGGTGTAACACCACCGAAGAGAGTATGGCATCTTTCATTACTATCTCAATGACCAATGGAATCGTTTTCTTCATCCTTGGCTTCTGTACGCCAATGTCCATCATCACTATCTGTTACGGGCTCATTGCTGTCGACATGCACAAAAGAGGCCTGATTAAATCCAGCCGTCCCTTAAGGGTCCTCACTGCCGTTGTCGTTTCCTTTTTCCTCTGCTGGTTCCCTTCTCAACTGGTCATCCTCCTACACACAGTCTGGCTCAGAGAGATCATGTACAATGGTAAGTACAAGATCCTTGGAGTCTTAACTTATCCTGCGAGCTGTCTGGCCTTCTTCAACAGCTGCCTCAACCCGATGCTCTATGTCTTCGTGGGCCAGAACTTCCAAAAGAGACTGATCCAATCCCTGCCTGCCAGTCTGGAGAGGGCCCTGAGTGAGGACTCAGGCCAGACAGGTGTGCCAACTGCCACTTCAGCTTCACCTTCTTCAAAGGCTGAGTTACAAGCCGTGTGAGGATGGAGCTGAGAAACGCTTCTGAGCTTTGCCTTCTCCTGCCCTGCTCCTAGATGAGCTTCATTACACCTTGAGTCATCCCAGCTACAGTCTTATCTTAACATGACCCGCTGATTTCAAAGTAGAAATAGATATAAGGTTACTACTGATCTCTTTAGGAACCTCGTGGGCTGTTAATCACAAGGTCTGAAGTTCAAAACTGCCAGCTGCTTCCAGGGAGAAAGTTGGGGTTTTCTACGCCCCTAAAGAGTTACGGTCTTAGCAACCGAGATGAATGGCTCTCTGGGGGACTGGCCCCTCTCTCTCTCTCTCTGCCTTCACCTTGCCATTGACGAGCCACGCTGAGACCTGTGCGAGCCCTGTCATGCAGCTATTGCCACACAACCCTGCATCCTCTGGCCTGCGATTTTCCAGCATCCTGCATCATTGCATGTGGCTGCATGAAATCTGAAAATGGGTTTATGGAGTAGTATCGGACTTATGAACTTGATCTAGACTGGGCTAGGGTGTTTGCTTGATATAGAATGACTTTTTGATATAAAGCTCCTCTTACATATATATGAGTGTCTATGGATTTGTTTCTCTAGTCCACCAAGCTTATCACATATGGTACCCGGGGAGCAGGGCACTAGAGAAAGAAATCATGAAGATGGTGAATCAAAGCATGTCTGGCCTTTGCCTTATCACAGTTTTGTTTGGTCTGGTTTGGTTGTTTTTTATTTTTTGGTCAGTGGGAGGTCAGAAATGGTCATGCACTTTACTGAGTAAAGTTCTAAAAAGGACATGGGAAGTGAAGGTTTTGATTCCTAGAATTTTCCTTTCGTTATTCTTAACTGAAATGGCAAAAATGAATATGATAAATGTAAATTTTGAGTTCAGGGGGAAAAATGGCCCCTTGAACTTTTCTGAGGCCATGATGCTTAGCCAAAATGGCTGACAGAGGCCTAGCTCTTGCTTGATGAAACCAGAAGCCTAGGGCCATTTTGCATATAAATGGGATAGTTTAGAGAAGACTGAATTTGACTATTTTAAGAATTGAGTTTAGGATCTAGCTGTACTAGGATTATATTGATTTCTTCTAACTATTGTTATTGATAAAAGTGTGATCAATATGATTATTGGAAAGTATGAAAATAGAGAATTTGTAAGCCCATTGTCTGCGGGCATTAAATTGGACCTTTAAATGGGTATAGGACACATCTGCAAAGAAGGCTCTGAAAAGATAAGCTCCACCCAGTTCTGAGTGCTCAGGACATTTGCATTTGAAAAGACTTGCTGAAAGAGCTGTTGGTCGACTGAAGATAGAAGAAAGAAGGGCCATTTTGACCTTTTTGAATTTTGAACTGGAGGGTTGTGCCTGACTGGAAAAAATTTGGAGCCATGAAGAAACTCTCCTCTCTAGGACTGAATGTTAAAGGAAGCCTGAAGGAAGCCTGTGGCTCAGGAGGTGATCATCTGGATCCTCTTGTTCAGTGAAACTTGGAGAAACGCAGCAGTAGAGCGATGGGTGGAATATGGCCAGTGATACCTGTGGACCTGGTTCACAGTGACAAAAGGAGAGGATGAGAGCAGGTTGGCTGAAGTTTATAGAGTTGTGCAGAACCTGAGTCTATGGCATGACCAAGCCCAAGGCTAGGGATGTTGATAGTCCATGATCAAAAGATAAGGTGGCCCACATTAGTCTCCTGGTGAGACTAAGCAAGGCAGCCCACATTGAGTTGACCAGAACCCAGTCAGGTAAAGGTAAATAAGATTTTTGTGTCTTAGTGTATATTGCTGCTGACTTTATGGACAACCTGTCCTGGTTTGACTTTGCCTGTAGATGCAGACTCACAAGGTCCCAACTGGAATGAAGAGTCTTCACATCTGAGAACAAGCTTGTCTCCTCAGAGCACTGGGTTGATATAAGTGGGCAGTATAGAAATTGTATACCCAAAAAGGGAGAATAAAGATATGAACTGGCTGCCTTACAAACTTTCATGGGTTGGGGAACATGTTGATGGAATTATAGGATTAAGATGTAGGTGTTTACAGAACTGCAGTTTGTTAGGCCTAGATTATTTTTTGTTTTGTTCACTTCTAGAATATTATCTTTAAGTGGGGCTGGCACATTTTTAATTGTATGCATTTTAGTTTTATCCTGTTAGGCACAAATATGATTTTACTATTGTCTTTGTTTCAGAAATTAGATATGGCTAAACAATTATATACAAGTGTCAATTGGCAAGGGGTGAACTGTGTTAGGTTTTTTCATGCCAACATGGCACCTGTAAGAAGATATGGGTGTGGTTTAGCCTGACAATCAGGTCACAGCTTGAGGACTTCCTTTGGAGGTGTGACCAT
This sequence comes from Tenrec ecaudatus, assembly GCF_050624435.1. Taxonomy (NCBI): domain Eukaryota; kingdom Metazoa; phylum Chordata; class Mammalia; order Afrosoricida; family Tenrecidae; genus Tenrec; species Tenrec ecaudatus. The sequence goes on along the minus strand of NC_134547.1, from coordinate 5,953,269 downwards.
TTCTCTCTGCCTTCATCGTCCTGTTAACAAGCCACACAGAGACCTGCAAAAGCTCTGTGATGCAGCAACTGCCATTAGATCTACACAACTCTGCACCCACTGGCCAATGATCTTCCTGCATTCTGCATCATTGCCTATGGCTGTGTGAATCTGAAGAGGGATTTACGGACTAGTGTTGGACTTATGGACTTCATCTCGACTGGGCTGGGATGTTTGCTTGATACATAATTATTTCTTGATATAAATCTCTCTTACACCTGTTTTTAAAAAAGTGTTACCATCTCAGAAACTCAGAGGGACAGTTCAACCCTGTAGTAGAGGATCGCTGAGTCCAGATTGACTCAATGGGAGTAAGATTGATGTATTTTGGTTTGGGGATCTCAACCTGTAGCCTAGGGGAAGTGGAGGTAAAAAGGTGAGTTTTAAAAAAAAAAAGGTGAATCAAGACAGAAAAAGAGAAAAATTTACAGGTCATTAATAAGGTTTAGAAAAGAGAATTCATTAGGGGGAAATCATCATTTTACCCTGGAGTTGTTTGTGATAGGTTTTTTGATGGCTACTTTTTAAAAAAAATAAGGTGACAAAAGTTTGCTTCTATTTCTAGCGTGCTAGGAGATTGTGTCTTCATTTTTTTTTCCAGTCGTGCAGGCGGTTTCATTTTATCAAATGCTGTATCTGCACATATTATGATGATAATATATTTCAATTGCATGATCACAGGTGACATTGATGAATTTTTGAAATGTTAAACAGCACTATATCCCTAGAGTACACTATACTTGGCTTGCATTAGATATATGCAAACATATATAAATAGATACAGACATTTCATGTGGAGAGAATAATGATGGAGAGGGAGGGTGGAAAGATGGAAAGGAGGAAGGGAAAGAAAGAAAGAGGACAGGGAGAGAGACTATAAGCAAGAGTACAATCAGGTGTCAAAGGAGAACGTTGTAATGTCTGGTTAAAAATAACTCTGAGCCTCTTATCATTATCATGACCAGTGAACTCCCACCCCTACACCAATCAGTTTTACAGGTTCCCACATGACTTATCTTTTTCCTTGAACACCTTCCTGGGTTTATTTGGGTGGGGTGGCGGGGGGGGGGCAATTGAACACCTTCAGTTTTAAGTTCTTGCTTCAAGTAGATTCGTTTGACGTTTGATTCCTGTGGTTTTGTTTTGAAATAAATCAACCCACAAAAGTCCCAACTCTTTCCCTTGCATTCCGTAAGAAATTACTCACAAATCTCCCTTCGTTGTGCAACACACTTTCCTGCGGCATTGGCAAAAGAAAGAACTTAAAGTGGAAATTGGGCAGCCCTGTCACCGAAAGTTCTTCACCCACACTCCATTGGTCCATTCAGGCATTCTTCTCCTCTTGTTCTCATGTCGTTCCTCACCCCCGCCCCCACCCCAAGCCTAAGCCCAAGTCCTTCACATTTCCAATGCAGAATAGTTTGACCATTTCACTTGCATTTTAAAAACTATTTTATTGAGATCTAATTCACACATCATGCAGTTCAAGTCCTCAATCATACTAAGAAGAGTTGTATAATCATCATCACAATCAAGTTTAGAGCATTTTCTTGTACCCATTGTTATTAGCGCCTCATTTCCCTCCAGCCTCCCCTGCCATACCCCCAAGAAACCATTAATCCAATGACTGTCTCTAGATTTACTGTCCTGGATTTCATGTACAGAAAAAACTTCCAAAAAGCAAAATAAATGTGTGTGAGCTTATCTGTGGAGTACATTACAAGGTAGTATACCATTCGATTGGTTTCTCTGCTCTTGTCTCCTGACAGGGTAATAAAACCCATGGGTAGAGCTCTCTTGGGAAGACAGTTTTTCTTGATATGTAGCTGGGCCCTTAATTTAGTGTGCCAAAAAAGATCTATGCAACTAAGGAATTCTTGTTCACCTGGGTGTGAGAGGGTTAGTGTAGCTACTGTTCCTAAAGTCCTTACAGTAGAGATGCAAACGACAGTGATTTATGATTCAACAGCTGAAATCTACTTTCAAGCATTCCGGAGTGGAGAAAAGGGAGGAGAACACAGATGAAATACGATTGGCAAGGTATTGATCATGATCGAAGCTGGTGGTTCATTACTATTATCATTTTTTTCTTATTTTTTAAAAAATCATTTTATTAGGGACTCATACAACTCTTTTCCAATCCATGCATACAACAATTGTGTAAAATACATTTGTACATTCATTGTCATCAGTCTCAAAACATTTGCTCTCCACTTAAGCCCCTGACATCAGGTCCTCATTTTTCCCCTCCCTCCCGCTCCCCCATCCCTCATGAACCCCTGATAATTTATAAATTATTATTTTGTCATATCTTACAATGTCCGACGTCTCCCTTTACCCACATTTCTGTTGTCCGTCCCCCAGGGAGGAGATTATATGTAGATCCTTGTAATCGGTTCCCCATGACACTATTTTCATCACTTTTCATGGATGCTGGAAACTCCCATCGACTATTTTTTTTTTTTCAAAAAAGACTCTCTTGCAGGGGAAGGGAGACTCCGGATAGGGCAAGATATGACAAAATAACAATGTATAAATTACCAAGGGTACATGAGGGAGGGGGGAGCGGGGAGGGAGGGGGAAAAAAAAGAGGACCTGATGCAAAGGGCTTAAGTGGAGAGCAAATGCTTTGAGAATGATTGGGGCAGGGAATGTGCTGATGTGCTTTATACAATTGATGTATGTATATGTATGGATTGTGATAAGAGTTGTATGAGCCCCTAATAAAATGTAAAAAAAGAAAAGAAGAAGGAAAAAAAGAAAATGATTAGGGCAAAGAAAAAGAAAAAAGACTCTCTTATTATCCAGCAGCGTCACATGTAGGCACACACCCTCAGTTAGATGTGTGCATGTTTTGTTGTACAATGGGGTCACTATGAGTCAGAACCAACCCAACGACACCTAATAGCACCAAGCACAATGCTAAAGGAAATTAAAGAATGAATGGCCACTGTAGCCAAAAGAGTGGTCACAGCTTGCAGGAGAGAGGAACACGGATCAGAACGAGGCATGTGTAGCCAACGGCCTCTGGAATATTTTATTTTATTTGGAATATTTCTTTACTTGGGTGTGTGTGCACTGATTACCAAAATGTACCATTCCTCGTGTGTATTTCCACCCACCCCCCCACCCTGTAAGCTTGTTAGTGTATCTCCCCCCTACACACCCACCCCAGGCTTGTTATACTCTACATGTCAAGGATTAGGTGGTGGGGTAAATGGAGATGATGTCAAGGAAATGCGTGTAGAAAAAGAATGGTTGGAAGCTGATGGTGGTAGCAATTGTACAATTGTACTTAATGTGAATGAAATTTGGAATATGTTACAGGTGTTAAATCCCAACTAATAAAACATAATAAGTAAATCAAATGTAAGTGTTTTTCCCTTTCTAACAGGAAAGCCTCACCCTTTCTGGATTTAAACCACTTCAACAAGGGCAACCCATACCTACAGGTGCCACCATTCTCTAAAAGTGGACCCCCTGGACCGGAAGGCTCAAAAGGCAGCAGCTGTCTACAAAGTTGCAGACTGGCTGTAGACATTTCAAATCTTTAGGGCTCGGGCTCCCTCTTGTGGCCATAAATCGCAGAACTGGGAGTCCACTTAAGGACAGCTGGTTTGGTTTTGGGTTTAATGCTTCAGGGCGCACCTGAACAAGAACTCTTTGTTGTTGTTTGCTCTTTAACCCTTCATTCCAGAATGCACACTCCAGAGACTGTCTCTCTCCCCACCCTGAGTGGCCATGCTTTTGGTCAGAAGAAAAATCTGTGTAAACGTTTCATAACTCCTCTTGCTCAATCATGTTTTCCCCCCTCGCAGTCCAATTTCGACCTCTCCCTGCCCCACATACCATCTAGTTAACGCCTGCAAATGCAGGTCTACACCTGGATCCATCAGAATCACCTTGGGAGATTGATGGCTGGCTGGTGGTTGGTAATATGTATTAGGCCTCTGCAGCTTCACCCATCTGATTCATAAAGTCTGGTCAAAACGCAGAAATCTGCATTCATTCACAAATCTCCCAGATTCCACAGCTGAATCAATGTTATCCTCCACTAGAGAATGAAACATGAGCTTATACTGGTCCTAAAACTCGTTTTCGAGTTGAGACATAGAGCCCCTATAGAACAGGGTGGAACTGCCCCTGTGGGTTTCTGAAACTGTAACTCTTGACGGGAGGAGAAAGCCTCTTTCTCGGGAGGAGCCACCAGTGGTTTCAAACCGCTGACCTTGTCATTAAGAGCCCAACTTTTAACCACTATGCCACCAGGGCTCCACATACTAGACTTAGGCAAAAACAATGTAAAAGACCAGTTGTTCTTCGGTGTAGAAAACTATAACGATATATTTGTGTGGGAAACTGAGGCCGGGGAAGAGCATACATGCAGGCAAATTCTCTATTTCTCAGAATTAAAGAAACCTAGAAGGCCAGGATGCTGGGGGGAGGGAGGCATTAACATTTGTGAGTTGAAGAAGAGTCCCAGTCACATTTTCCTAATTAAAAATCATGCCCACAATAGCCTCCCATCACAGTGCTACCTTAAAGTGACTTCTTACAAGCACTCAGCTGTTGCTGCCTGACCTGCAGCTTCCTCTATAGGAGCAGATCTGTTGCTATTGCTCTCCCCTCTCACCTTCACCCAGAACTGGTTAGGTTAGGCCCCTAATGAACTCTAAGACACTGCCCAAAAGGGTAGAGGGGGCACAGGGTACTAACCCACCCAAGGGGAGGGTATTGTTTGTGTCTCCACAGGGAAAGAGGGACCAGACTTCTCTGATGCTCCAAGATGTGAATGCAACATGCCAGCGTGGAGTAGGGAACCAGTGGAGAGGTCTGGGGGCCAGCCCCAACCCCAACTAGTAAGGGGACATCTGCCCCTCCCCTCAGAAGAATTTATATCAAAGGACACACTGAATCTACAGCTATGGAAGAGGGACATATTTGATCGGAGCACAGGGAAGCAGAGGAAGAGGGGGAGGAGAGAGTGGAGCACATCATGGCCCACCAGGCCAGGAGGTCGATGTTCCCAATTAGAACAGCCAGTCGACAGAGAAGACCACATGGCCAGCCCCACTATGAGGCCCAACGTCCCTCACAGACCGACCCATAACCCTACAGGTGACAACACCGGAGACACAGTGAGGGAATTGAACCCGATTAGATCTGCCACACCGAGGCAAAACATTAAGGGGGTGCAACAGAACAGCAAGGGAATGGAGTGGCGAGGTCCCCAGGGAAAGCTGAAGGTGAACTTTGGGGCCAGGGCATGGTGCCCCAACAGAAAACACTCCTAAATGCCAACAAACAATCCTTGAACTAACTACAAGCTTTTCTTTCTTTTGCTTTGGTCATTGTTTTGTTGTTGTTTTGTTGTATATTGTTGCTTGGTTGTGCTCTGTCTTGTTTTTGTGCATGCTACTATCTCCGCAGGTTTGTCTAAGATAGGCTGGATGAATAATTGGAGGAGAAAACAACGGGACCGATAGTTCCATGGGGACATGGGAGACGGGGAGGTGGGGGGAAAGGTAGTGGTGTTAATAAACCCAGGGACAAGGGAACAACAAGCGATCCAAATTGGGGGTGAGAAGGGTGTGGGAGGCCTGGTTGGGCATGATCAAGGGCAACGTAACTAAGAGGAATTGCTGAAACCCTGGTGAGGACTGAGCATGACAGTGGGACAGGAGGGAAGTTAGAGGAAAGAGAGGGGAGGCAGAGGGCATTTATAGAGGTCTAGATAAAGTCAAATACATATGCAAATATATTTATACATGAGGATGGGGAAATAGATCTATGTGCATATATTAATAAGGTTAGTATTAAGGCAGCAGAGGAACATTGGACCTCCACTCAAGTACTCCCTCAATGCAAGAATACTTTCTTCTATTAAATTGGCATTCTATGATGCTCACCTTCCCAATACAACCGCTGAAGACAAAGTGGGTGAACAACTAAATGTGGTGAAGAAAGCTGATGGTCCCCGACTATCAAAAGAGATAGTATCTGGGGTCTTAAAGGCTTGAAGGTAAACAAGCGGCCATCTAGCACAGAAGCAATAAAGCCCATATGGAAGAAGCACACCAGCCTGTGTGGCCAAGAGGTGCTGAAGCGATCAGTTATCAGGCATCAAAGAACAAAAAAATTGTATCATTTTGTGCTCACCTCCCTGATATGATCGCTGAAGACAAATGGGTTGCATAAGCAAATGTGGTGAAGAAAGCTGATGGTGCCTGGCAATCAAAAGATAGCATCTGGGGTCTTAAAGGTTTGGAGGTAAACAAGTGGCCATCTAGCACAGAACCAACAAAGCCCACATGGAAGAAGCACACCAGCCTGTGCGATCACAAGGTGTCAAGGGATCAGGTATCAGGCATCATCAGAACAAAAATCTTACCATAGTGAATGAGCGGGGGAGTGCGGAGTGGAGACCCAAAACTCATTTGTAGGCCACTGGACATCCCCTTACAGAAGGGTCTTGGGGAGGAGACAAGACAGGGTGCAAAAAAGCAACGAACAAAATTACAACTTTCCTCTAGTTCTTAAATGCTTCCTCCCCCTCCCCCCACCCCCCCACCCCCACTGTCATGATCTGAATCCTACCTTGCAAGTCTGACTAGACCAGAGGAGGTACACCGGTACAGATGAGAACTGGAAACACAGGGAAGCCAGGGCGGATGATTCCCTCAGGACCAGTGGAATGAGAGGCGATACTGGGAGGGCATAGGGAGGGTAGGGTCAGAAAGGGGGAACCTACTTCAAGGACCTGCATTTGACCTCCTCCCTGGGGGACATACAACAGAAAAGTGGGGGAAGGGAGATGTGGGACAGAGCCAGATATGACAAATTAACAATTTATAAATTATTAGAGGTTCATGAGGGAGGGGAAAAAATGAGGACCTGATGCCAGGGCTTAAGTGGAGAGCAAAAGTTTTGAGAATGATGAGGGCAATGAATGCACAAATGTGCTTTACACAATTGATGTATGTATGGATCGAGATGGGTGGTGTATGAGTCCCTAATAAAATGATTTAAAAAAAGATCAAGGGCACATTTACCCAGTGACACACTTGAGAGGGTTAGGAAGTAAGGAAGACAAGGACACAGGCAAAGTGGAGAGGGATGGTACAATGAGGGAATTGCGGTCCATGAGTTGAAATAAATTAAGTACGAACTTTTGAATACAAAACTGTTGATCTGTAAACTTTTACCTAATTCACAATAAAACATTTAAAAAGTTAACCTTTAAAAACTCTTATTCTAATTGCTGTAGTTTTTGGGGGGTTTTTTGTGTTTCTTTTTTAATACACAGTCAATTTCTAATATCAGTGGTGAAAGTGGATATTTTTGTAATTTTTCTGAGATGCGGTCATGTTTTTTCTCTTTCCTCTAAGTCTGACATTTTGACCTTTTTTAAAAAAGGAATGTTTAGCATATCAACATATTGAACTATATCTATTTTATGTTAGATTTGTGGAGGGTTTTTTCCCTTAACATTAAAATCCTTTGACTTTGTTTAGTATGTTTTATGTTTCTATTTAGATAATTGATAATTTTCTATTCTTTTGTAATGTAAAAAATAATTTTTTACATTTAAAAAAAAGACATTGCCCACTTTGATACATATGTGGTTACCTATAATTACAGGGGCTTGCATGCTCCGAGACTATATAAGTTGGTGTAAGAAGATACTCTCTCTCCTGCTCAGACCTGGTTCCTGATGCCATGACAGAGGTGAGGATCCCCAAACTTCTGTCTCTTCATTTCTTCCCTTCAATGACACAACCATCCCTTAGGACCCATCTGGATATGGGCTGGATCCCACATATCTGTGTTCTGAACACAGATACATAGATAAATCTTTATACCCCACATCTAAGAATTGGTCTTTTACGTATGAGACTGATGCGACTACCACTAGGAACATGATGTGAGCAGTTCAGTTAGCAAAATTAATGTTGCCAGATAAGAGCTGTCAGAGCCCTAAGGTAGTTAAAGTTTATTGTGCCAACCTGGCTGATAAACACATGTGGGGTTAATTGAAGGGCGGAGAGATAAATGGCTTGGTGAGCCTCGTCTTTTGAGTTCTCGGGTCTCTTGCATTGTGGTGGTCAGACCAGGGTGCAGCTGCCTTAGCCAGTTCCCTGCTTCAGCTTGCAAGGCTCACTTCCTGCAAGACATCCCCAAGAAGCCACATGGACCTACCCTGATGCAGGCCTGGGTGCTGGAGCAGCACTGCCATCGCTGAGATGCTTACACATTCACTGACTTGGCTTTCCTCCTGCAGTTGGCATCATAGTGTGTGTTTTGTGAGATGGAGGACTTTGTGGATTGGTATTGGACATATGGGTTAATGGGTTAATGTTGGACTTGTGGGCTTGGGCAGCACTGGGTTGGAAAGTTCTCTTGACATGCACTTACCTTTTATGTAAAACTCTCTTACACATGTTTTTTTTTTAAAAAAACATTTTATTAGGGGCTCATATAACTCTTATCACAGTCCATACATATACATACATCAATTGTATAAAGCACATCTGTACATTCTTTGCCCTAATCATTTTCTTTTTTTCTCTTCTTTTTTTACATTTTATTAGGGACTCATACAACTCTTATCACAATCCATACATATATATACATCAATTGTATAAAGCACATCCATACATTCCCTGCCCCAATCATTCTCAAAGCATTTGCTCTCCACTTAAGCCCTTTGCATCAGGTCCTCGTTTTTTTTCCCCTCCCTCCCTGTACACATAAGTTTTTTGTGGATTGTTTTTCTAAAATACCCAGACTAACACAAGCCCCCAATAAAATTATCTTAAAAATAAAAAGATTCTTGTCCCCAACATCAAGTACAGAGTCCTTTGGAAGTTAGTTCTGTCTTAAAATGATGTCATGTAGACTAGAAGGGCCATATTAAGCAACTCATTTCCTCTACTAACCCATCACCAAATGTCACTGACTCAAGTTTCATTAAAGTGGACCAAATTTGTGCATCTGTTCCAATCGCTGTTACTATCCCATCAGTTCAACCATCACCACGGAACCAGCTTCCTAGTCTCCTAATTCGATCTGCTTTGACTTGTGCTCTATAGCAATACATTCGTCACACAGTGGCTAATGAATGTTTTAATCATAAATAATATCACCTCTCCCCTTTGATTAATGCCTTCCAATGACTTTCTTTTGCACTAATAATAAAATGTTGTAAATCCCAATAAATGCCACCATCCTAAGTCAGCTCTAGGTAAGTAGAAAGTGCCGTGGGAGGAACTAGTGTCGGAATTGGTAAAAAGGTTGAAAGAATGTGTCTCTGACTTCTACCTCATAAGAACATTTTCGTCCGTTGTACAAGGTGTGTCTCTGAGTCAGAACTTGATGGCACCTGACCATACTGTTCCACCTGCGATTCTATCAAGGATTTAAGGAAGAAATAAGCACTAACAGTAGACAAATTCTTCTAGAAGACACCACTTCCTAGGTCATTTTTGAATAAATAAGTCCAATCATGGTTAATATTCTCTTAATGTACTCAAAATTCAAGAAAAGATAGGATTTTTTTTCTAATTATAGTAATATATATATATATAAGTGCCATTTCAACATTATGTTGAACATTTTATTGTGTTTTAGGTGAATGTTTACATAGCATATTAGTTTTCTAATCAATAATTCATACACAAATTGTTCCACGACATTGTCCACAATCCCTGCGAAGTGCCAGCAATCGCATTTCCTCCCTTGGCTCCCCATTCCCACTCAACTGGCTCCCTTGTCCCTTTCTGTCTTTTCATTTTTGGCTTTGGGTGAATGCTGTCCTTTTGGCTTTGTATAGTTAACTGTTCTGAGCACATTCTTCATTCCATTTAACTTTGGCTGAAGATGGCCTCTGGAGTGTTTTCCGTTTCAAGTTAGAAAACCAACATTCTTAGTTTACATAGTTCAGAGACATTAGTTATGTTTATCATGTGGTTCAACTATTAGTATTTTCTATTTCCCAAATTTCCCATGACCTTTAACAAAAATTCATTATCTCCCTTCCCCCAAACACTAGGCTCCCCTTTACACCTATCTTTTGTTCCTGGTATTCACACAAAAAATTTGTCTCTATATACTTGCCTAACGTATTTTATGTAAGTAAAATTGTACAATATTTATCCCTTTGTGACTGGCTCATTTCACTAAACATAGTATTTTTTAAAAAGGAGTTTGGTAGTCAAATAAACTGAGAGGGGACAAATCTAATGTTCAGACAATGGGAGACATAATTTTCACATTCATTTATTTTCAAAAATAGATTTCTCTTACACTGATGTTACAGCACTATGTGAAAGAAACACTGGTCCTTTAAAATAGTAATTTTTAAAACATGGTTTCAAATGGCGGTGCATGTGGAACTTTGCAGTGAAAGAAAATTAAGGTAAGTCATTCTTTATTGTTCTAAAATCTCAACATGCAGTATTTAAGAATTTACGAGTGTAATACAGTTATTCCGATTTTGTTTTCAGATAACTCATTAAATCCGAACAGGATGAAAAACAATTCAAAAATACCATAAAATCGTACTGTTCAAATACAACTGGCCCCTTGATTCCAAAGTACTTAACTTACACACAATTTCCCTTAAATAAGTATCCAATAAACTAAAAAAAACTATGCATTGATATTTTTTACCCAGTAGTAATTTCTGAAATTATATTTCATACAAAGGAACATATAGCATATATGTAGGATATAAATAATAACAGAGGGAAGACATATCTCCATCAGGTTTAACATCGAGAACATTCTCAACACTGTTGAAGGCTTCTTTTTTGGCCCCGTCTTAAGTTTTGTATTTAGCATTTACTTTTCTTTGTAATTTTGTTGTATATGAATCTACCAGGTATTTGATTTTTATATTAATTTAATATTATACTTTTATATTTAACTGTGATATTTAAAGGAATATGTGTGAGATTCAGCCATACTGATGAATATAGAACTGCCACAGAGGATGTCCCTGAGTGTAATCCTTCAGGATCATATGACCAGATCTTTGACCCCTGCCTTGAAATGATGGATTCACACCGCCATCATTTGGACTAATGGTGAGGTGCTTACTCACTGCACCCCCAGGGTTACTTCACTGCTGTACAGTGTTCCATTAATGAGTGCTGTGTGATTTGCACATATAAGATACTTAGCTATCCTTGGGAGTAAGTAAAACGGTTCAAGTATGAACAAAAAAATTTAGAGGCAAAAAGACACAGAAGCCAATTTGGAGGGGTTGTACTGGTGATGTCTGAGAATATACAAACTCATAATAAGGAGATTCACAGGACATAAACCAGTGTACAACATAGAATCCCTGAGTGTAGACCGACAAAGAAAAGAAGCACATAAATAGGTGGAAAACAACTTTCTTTACAGTAAATGCTCAATATTAAAAAAAAACATAAACCATGACTGTGCAGCCATTACAGAACATGATTCAGGTAATAATAACTGGCTTCCCAAATGAATGAAAAGAATATAAAGAGGGGATGTTCGATGAAGAACAAGATATTTACATAGTCCCAAGTTATCTCTCTACAAATTACTTATTGATTTCAGTGGGAGAAAGAGATGACTAGCGGAGAAACCAGCCAAGAAACACCCTGCAAACCGGCCAGACTTCATCCTATGAGCAAAGGGGCACACCAAGACCATCTGTCTCCTGACGCAACACACTGAAGACACAGAGTCGCACATGCAGTGCGCCGCTCTGCCGCAAACATGCTTTCAATCATGAAGTGATATTAGGAAAATGCAAATGGAAAGGTATTTGAGAAAGCCACAGGTCTTTACTCTTCCATAAAAAACAGACTAAAGAATTACAGATTTAAAGAGATCAAAGAAATATGAGTTATACAGTACACAAAACATGGTCTTGGATCATATATCAGCTCTATTTTATTTATTTCTTAGCTGCAAAGAATATAATTGATAACTAATTGAATAAATTCTATAGAGAATGGTGTTGAATCAATATTCCTGATTTTCCTATGATTAAAGATATACATTCCTGATTTTAAGAGTTGTAGTATGATTATGTAGGAGAAGGTTGTAAGTGCTACTTCTTGCATAAGTTAATATAATATACAATAAAGCAATTAGGAGTAAAGAAGAATTTTATGCCTGAAATGTCCTCTCGAATGGTTCAGAGAAATAATACCTATACATAAAATGAGATAGAGACTATACTAAAGCAAGTGAGGAAAATATTAGCAATTGAGGAATATGGATGAAGAGTATATAGGTGTTCTTTGTACTATTCTTGCAACTTTTCTGTTATTTTAAAATTAATTCTAATAACATATGTATTCATTTCATATACCTCTAATTATATTAACATACAAACCTGTAAAGGCCACATTTCTGGTAGAAGACGCACTAAAAGCACAACCCCGAGATGTAGATGAAATTGTTTGGATAACTTCATTATTTGTTTTGATTACTTAATTTACTCACAGACATTACAAGTTTCATATTCCATGGCAGAACCATATCCTCTTCGAGCTGATACCAGGGGCTTAGATGGAGAACAAATGTTTTGAGAATGATGAGGGCAAAGAATGTACAAATGTGCTTCACACAATTGATGTATGTATGGATTGTGATGAGTTGTATAAGCCGCTAATAAAATGATTTTAAAAAACTGTCTCCTCATTTTGAAAGCATATTGTAATATTCTTTCTTTTCTTTTGTAAGACTTCCTTTATAAACATGATATTCACAAGAATGACTTACTCTTACAAAATTATTTCTAGAAATCCTCTCCATAATTCAATGACCTGTCTTAATTTTTCCTAAATAACAGGTACAATCATCCCCACATTCAATACATTTATATTTGCATTATCTGTTAAACATACCTTTTCCATCATTAAAAAATGTAAGTTTTCTAATACATTTTTGCATGTAACTTTTAATGAAGTTTTATTCTCATTTATTATTGTTACATGGTTTCACGCAGGTGTAAATTCTCTGGAGCATTAGAGATTAATGAACAAAAATATCCCAGCATTTACTTCATGTGGATAGTTCCTTTCCCATATACATTCCTCTGCTATTAAGTATTATATATTTTTGGGGAAGTTTTCACAAAATTACATTTATAGTGGTTGTCTGTAATATAATAAGCTTTGACATCTGTGTAAAAACCGGTCACAAATGCTGTACTCACAAGATCTCTTTCATAGATATATTGTCCTGATGAACAATGAACTGCAACCTACCGACTACTGGTAAGTTTAATCTAATTTATTATCTGCATTAAGTTAGGCTTCTCTCATTTTAATGCTCTAACCACGACCAGATGAATACTTTTATTCAACTACTGGATATAAACAATTTCTCTTACATAGTTGTGCTCTCAAGATGAAATGATCTCCCTAAACGCTTTCCTATTTTCCTATATTCATATGATTTCTTGCTTGTATGGGTTCTTTGATGTGCACTGAGGTGTGACTTGACACTAAAAGATGTCCCACATTCAGTGCATTCATAATGCTTCTCTTCTTTATGGGTCCTTTGATGTCTCCTGAGGCCAGGCTTCCAGGTGAAACCTTTCCCACATTCACTACAGACATAGGGGTTTTCTCCCGTGTGGGTTCGCTGGTGTATAATGAGGGGCGACTTACGGCTGAAAGCTTTCTGACAATCGCTGCATTCATATGGTTTCTCTCCTGTGTGCGTTCTTTGATGTGCAACAAGCTGTGACTTCTGTGTGAAGACTTTCCCACAGTCACTGCATCTGTAGGGTTTCTCTCCTGTATGAGTCCTCTGGTGTATGGTGAGTAGGGACTTGGTGCTGAAGGCTTTCTGACACTGACTGCATTCGTATGGTTTCTCTCCTGTGTGAGTTCTCTGATGCACAACAAGCTGCGACTTCTGTGTGAAGACTTTCCCACAGTCACTGCATCTATAGGGCTTCTCTCCTGTATGTGTCCTCTGGTGTATGTTGAGTTGTGACTTTGTTCTGAAGGCTTTCTGGCATTGACCGCATTCATAAGGTTTCTCTCCTGTATGTATTCTCTGATGTAAAAGGAGTTCTGACTGCCTCATGAAAGCCTTCTGACACTGACTGCACTCATACGGTTTCTCTCCTGTGTGGATTTTCTGATGGAAAAGGAGCTCTGACTTCCGGGTGAAAGCTTTTGGACACGTTTGACATGTAAAGGGTTTCTCTCCTGTGTGAGTTCTCTGGTGCTCAATGAGCTGGGACTTCCGGATAAAAGCTTTCTGACAGTGACTGCATTCGTTGGGCTTTTCCCCTGTATGCATTCTCTGGTGTAAGGTGAGATTAAATTTGAGAGAGAAAGTTTTTCCACATTCATCACATCCATAGGGTTTCTCGCCTGTGTGAGTTTTCTCGTGTTTAATGAGGTGTGCCTTACTGATGAAGGTTTTCTGACAGTCGCTGCATTTATAGGGTTTTTCTCTTGTGTGAGTTCGCCGATGTAAAATTAGACTGGATTTATGGGGGAACGTTCTCCCGCATTCGCTGCACTCATACGGTTTCTCTCCTGTATGACGCCTCTGGTGTATAGTGAGTTGAGACTTACTACTAAAGGCTTTTTGACATTCTCGGCACTCATAAGGTTTCTCTCCTGTGTGAGTTCGCTGGTGTAAAATAAGGTCGGCCTTCCGAATAAAAGCTTTGGGACAGTCACCGCATTCATAAGTTTTCTCTCCTGTATGAGTTCTCTGATGTACAATGAGCTGTGATTTCTGTGAGAAGAGTCTTCCACATTCATTGCATCCGAAAGGTTTCTCTCCTGTGTGAGTTCTCTGGTGTAAAATGAGGTGACTTTTCCATACAAAAGCTTTCCTACATTCAATGCACCTGAAGGATTTCTCTCTTGTGTGAATTCTCTGGTGTAGAAGGAGCTGTGACACGTGGTTAAAGCATCTCTGGCATTCGCTGCATTTGTAAAATTTCATTTCTCTACGACTCGTGTTGAGGCCTGGCTTTTTACTAGCAGCACTTCTACGAGCATTGCAGTTAGCTCCAGGGTGAACGTTTTCATGGGTAGTACAAAGAAATAATTTCTCAGGTACATTTAATGCTTTAGTTTTCTTATTGACAAAACTTGTGCTATTAAATAGTAAACTAAAATTATGTTGAAAGGTTTTTCTATATGAATGAAATGTATCCAAGTTTTTCCTCAGATGAAATATTTTTCCAAGTACATCACATTCCTGGTGTCTCTCCATAACATCGAGCTTGTCAGAGTTTTCCTGGTGCAAACTTGTATCATCTTTAATTTGCCAGGAGTCTTCTAGGAAGGAGACCAATAAATCCTTACATAATTGAAAAGGAGTGCTGAAAGGGGAGCACTCTCAAAACAGGAACAAAGGAAAGAAATAACATTCTGGCCACAGACTACAAACTGGAGATTTTAAGCAGGAGAAAACAGAATGGATACAGAGGGGCACAAAAGTCATATAAAACAGGATCAAGGAGGAAAAAGTATGACTATTTGAAAGCATAACTCTATCCATAGGTGAACTGTTGCGTGAATAAAGGCAGCATGCAGTGTGGATAGAGGGAAAAATAATATACCAGAGAGAAAGAGAGAGAGAGAGAGAGAGAGAAACCTAGGACATAAGGTCCTGGTTCAGATTTAGAGATCTAAGGCACAATGTGTAGATTTAAAGGCCATAGTGTCTATATATCAAAGTCGAGTCTTACTATGAAAAGGGTAATGAGAAAAAGTACTCTTAACGACACATCTAAGGTCATGTCAACTGTTGTGTTCATCTTTAAAGGTCCAGGTATTTTAAAGTAAAAATCTAAAAATTAGCATATCAGGGGTTCTAAACTTTTCCACTCTCACCCACCTACCTAGTTTCTCACTCACTCACTTAGACTGCTCTACTGGTTCCTACCTATACAGTCTATGAATCTTCTTAATACATTGGAAAAATTGATTCTAGTCTGAAAATATGATAACTGGTATATGGGTAAACCTGGGTCAAAGACCTTGGTCTAAAACCTTGGTCTTCAGGGCGTTCGAAGAACTGAGAAAGATCTATTTGAGACTTTGCACTTCAGCAAAGTGAAAAACTTTCATTTTGGAGGTGAGAGCATGATCCTCTAAGTTCAGACTTGATCATTTATCAATTGCAAGTTCGAAATATTTCGGAGGACTTACAAATGATAGACATTGGTAAAGAAGATACATTAGACTGGCAGTTAATCAAGGGTTCTACAGGAAAGATGTTCTTACCCACTGATACCAGGTTGCTATAATTTTCCAACATCACATCACAATACAGGTCCTTCTGGGCAGAGTCCAGCAGCTGCCACTCCTCCAACGTGAAGTACACAGCAACATCCTTAAATAACAATGTTACCTGAAATGGCATGTTTTTGTTTAAATTAAAGAGATTTTCATTCAATGACATGAAAAAGATGCACAAGAACTTATCATGTTCAAATAAGAAATCTTAGATAAATTTTTGGTGGGTCTCTCTTGTGGAAGAAACTTAAAGCTCATTAAAAATCCTATCATTTAAAAAGCAACCAATGTAATTTACCATATTAACAAAATAGGTTCAAAATCACTTAATCATGAAAACAGATGAATGAAAAAAAGGTAACACAAGTTATACATAGTTTAAAACCATTGGGTGATACATTAAGACTTATGTATTTAATTGTATATAAATTGTACATTAAATAAGGTGAAACAGATTATGTCTAGATGGAGAGGTATGTGATAAGGCAACTATCTTAAAATATTGTTACATAATTCAGTCAATAAATACATATGTCTTCACTGTAAAACTCAACTTTTCTGTACATCCATAAATATTAATAACAAAACATCAGGAAAAAGCAAATATAAAGCACTCTTTAATAATAATAACTCAGAAAATTAGGAATATAGGCAGTTCCCAGTTACAAACATCTGGTGATATAAACAATCCAGTTACAAACCAACCCTCCTAAAGTCTACCGATATATTAAAACTTCAGGTACAGACAATAGTTCGTAATAACAAATGGGCACGACTTTGCAATAGATGTAAAAACATTATTAGTACTATTAATATGCTATTATGTTATATGTGGGAAACGGGAAGAGAGTGTATGTGGGCAAACTCTAAACATTCATACATTAAGGAGTCTGGAGGCCAAGGGTCCCCGTGGAGGGAACCTTCACATTAGTGGGTTGGAGATGCGTCCCACTCACATTCTTCTAAGTAAAAGTTATTCCCCACCATTTCCCCTCCATAATAATGCCAATCTTAAGGTGCTACTTGCAAGCACATGGCTGCTACTATATATACTTGGAGGTCAACTGCTTGAAGGTTATCTACCTGAAAGTTAGCAGCCATCTAAGGCAATCAGACCCTGTTGTCTGTCCCTAAGTAGGACCCACTCCCTTCTGATAAGGATATTGGATTGTTCCCCTGAAGGAGAGCCCAAAGACACCTAAGGTCAAGCAGCTCAGGGATGACCAAGGTTAGGCTGCCATCTTGACTCTAGAACCCACTTATCTAGTTACATATATGCCTTCCTGTCACATGTGTGCTCCTAGTGTCTCCCCTTCCTATTGTGTGTACACCCCTAGCTTGCCCCACTCCTGTTATGTGTATGCCTATCGCACAACCCTTCCTGTGAAGTATGTGCTTACTGTGGCCTGCGTGCCCCAGATTATGTAAACTTGTGAGATTATAGTACTCACTTTCTCTGCTCAGATCTGGCTCCTGAAGTCATGATGGTTCCAGAGGTGAGCACTGGCATGCTTTATCTTGTCTGATGTCTCCTTAATTTACCCCTTAATTACACAATCGCCCCTTAGACCCAGTCGGTTATGGGAAGGCTGGTCCCCCACAGTTATAGAGGTTTTAGAATGGCTAAAAGGGTTTCCTTACTTTTTTAATGCATATAAAAGTACACTATTACATACTAAGACAAACATTTGACTAACTGACATGAAATATAAATGTATTTAATTATGTACAAATTCAGCTTAAAGACAGATTTAGGTACAGAACTCAATCATAATCCAGGGGATTCCCTGTATAAAGACCCTTGCATCATATGAAATAGAATACCACTTAAAATTTAAGATAAATACTATATTTAGTGAACTACTGCAAAAGTCTGCCCTGAAATAAGTGAGAGACATGGACATCTGATGTAGTGCTACGAATTATTTGATTCTTCTAATCACAGTCTTTGTAATTCCTAGCAAGAACTGGGTAGGACTGTGTAACTTACTATACTATTATGTGACAGATGTTTTAGAATGTCTGGACATGATTCTATTTTTAATGCATATAAAGGTATATTATATACTAAGATAAACATTTAACTAACTGACCTGAAATACAAACCCTAACTATTCATACGTAACTATGGAAGAAACAGGCTCGAGATGAGATCAGGAGCTTGGTTTAAGAAATAGTACCTTGGACACATCTGTAGAGATATACCGTATATACTCGAGTATAAGCGGACCAGAATATCAGCCACGGCACCTAATTTTACCACAAAAACGGCATTAAAAATGTGCTGAAAAACTCGGCTAATACACGAGCGTGTACAGTAATATATCTAAGTGATGCCAAGAAGGCAGTGAAATATATCATGTGAACTTCAGGGAACAGGCCTAGGAGGTAGACATGAGGAGAAGTCATCAGCTGTTGGACAGTGGTTAAGGCTGTCACACTACATGTAAGCATGCAGGGAGTGAATATAGATAGAAAAGATCAGTGATGCTAAGAATGAGTCATGAGACATTCCAAGAATTAAGATTAGAGGATGAGTAGAAATAAGATAAAATTTACAAAAAGAAATTGAACCCTCCATGTGGCCAATGAGCTTGAAAAGAAAACCCAAAGTGGGGGTGGCATTCTCGACACCAAATGAAGAACGTTTTTAAGCATTCGATGCTCAAGGTTGAGTTCATGAAAGAATCAAACCTTAAATACATGCCTCCACCCCCTAGACCAGAGGTTCTCAACCTGTGGGTCTCGACCCCTTTTGGGGTCAAATGACCCATTCACAGGGGTCACCCAATACATAACAGTAGCAAAATGACAGTGTAACCATTTTATGATTGGGGGGACACCACCACATGAGGAACGTATTAAAGGATGACGGCATTAGGAGGGTTGCGTGTCTGATTCTGCTTTGAGTGCTGATAATTAACTTGTGATTGTAAAAACGAATTGTAGAATCTGTAACTAAAAAAAAAAATCTAACTGAAAGGGAGGCACAGGTGAACTGGATTACAGTGGCTAAACTTAGAGCCCCTTACAGATTCTGCTGTTCTGACATTTCATGAGACTCAGAGCTGGAGAACAATCTTCCCTCAGTTAAATTTTATCAACACCTGAGATGGTAAAGATAAAACAAACTTTTGAGAACTTGACCAGATTAGGTGGACTCTTGCAACTCATTTGAATGGCTAGTCTGATGAACTTTGCCCTGAAGAATCTGCCAAACTGCAGGATTGATTGTTAGTTGTGGGAAACTAACACTGAGGGAAATACGTTGAGGACTCTATTCTCTAACTTGTAACAGAAGGAATCTGGAAAGCTGGTAGTCCACGGTAGGAAAGCCTCCACTTTGGTAAGTTAGCGGTAAAGTCCAAGTACATGATCCTGCTTTAATGATTGTTCTCCCAGATTTTCCCCAAACAGCTATGCTGTCTTAAAGTGAGCACATGGTTGATGTTATCTCCCTACAGAAGCAGACATGCTTTCACTAGCTCTTCCCCGCTGTGTTACCCAGCCCCCCTCATACCTTCCCCCAATGCAGGCATTAAGTTTCCTCATCTCTCTGTAGATACCGCCCACCCTGTGATGCATGTAACTACTGAAGATGCACTGTTAAGGCTACCTGCAAATGTCCCAAGATAGTAAAGGTTCACTCTCACTTCTCCCAGTTCCACGTGGTCCATCAAGAGGAGCTGAGGTGATCAGGCGACCATAAATATGTCTGACTCCTTTCTTTTGCTCTCTCTCCTATCTTTCTTATCCTCTAGGACTGTACTATCATCTTCATATATCATCGCCGTACATTTGTGCCTTCTGGCCCTTAAGTTGGTGGAGGCTGGTTTCCTCAGACAGTGACTACTTACCAAATCGAATAGATTCCAACTTGCAGCAACCCTCAAACCTGTAAATCTTTCCCAAAACTGACACCCTCACCTCTCTCCTGTGGAAGACTAGAGGGTTGGAACCACCAACCTGGCAATTAGCAGCCCAGTATCTAACCCACACCACCACCCACGATCCAGTGACTGTTTAAGCATAGTGAAATGATTGGGAGGAGGAAGCTAGCCCTTTAAATATGAAAAGGACAATGGCTAGAAAAGCCAAGGGGTCGAATTGCACTATGTCTTTGAATTACTTAATCTGATGAAGACTATCAAAATGTCCCATAGACTGCCAGAAAGAACAAACAAATCTGTCTTGGAAGAATACAGCCAAAATGTTCCTTAGAAGCAAGAATGGTGATACTTCATATCACATGTATTTTGGATATGTTATCAGGGTAGGCCAGTCTCTGGAAAAGGACATGATGCTCGGTAAAGTGGGCCAGTGGAAGATCCTCAACAACAGGATTGGCACAGTGGTTGCGACAATGGGCTCAACCATAGCGACTGTGAGGATGCTGAAGGACCAGGCCATGCTTCCTTCTGTCGTACATGGAGGGTCTCTGTGAGCGGCAACTGACTGGACAATACCCAACAGCAGCTGCAGATATAATCCTGTCACTCTCCCCAAATGACTGGGTGAGACTAGGCTTGACCGAGGCCCACCAAGGGGATTACACTGCTTACTCATAATGTGTGGTCAAGTGTGGGCTGCATGAGAATGGACTGCAGCTCAATCTCCCATGCTCAGAATGACAGGTCTGGAAAGTCAACTCTGGTGGGGGAAGACACGCACGGTTACGAGCTAGAAATAAATCTTAATATACATGCTCCTGACTGGACACAGTCCCTCCAATCTCACACACACACACACACACACACACACACACACACACACACACCTTAAAAGAAGTGTCATAGAGGAGCTACCATATAAGATCAATCCTTCACAAGCCTAAAGGTGATCTGTAGATAACAGCAATCAGGTTCTAAAGTCAACCCACCTAAAATGGAACAAACTCTGTTTTGCCATCTCTTGCTGATACTGATCAGAGGTAGCTACCCCTGGGGGTTTCAGGTAAACTAGCACTAGGTCAAGACAAAGACTCACCTCAAGGCTGGTTTATCACCACATATACTCGAGTATAAGCCAATGCCAATATCAGCTGGGGCACCTAATTTTACCACAAAAAGTGAATCCAAAATGTGCTGAAAAACTCGGCTTACATATGAGTATATATGGTATGATACCCACTTCTGATATTGCCTATTGGTAATATGTTAGCTCTATGATGGGTGTGCCTTATGAAATATTTGTAAGCCCCATTATATATACCCATTGGAAAATACATTCTCTCAGTCTTTAATATGTTTCACAATTGAAAAGTCACTCCTAAGGACTTGTTCGAGTGTTGGGGCCCTCACCCCAACAATAAAATACAGTTCATAGCACTCTTATTGGGGTACAACCATGCAAATAAAATGTTTGGGTCCCTAACATGGGGACTAGTCATTTTGCCATCCCATTAAACTCAAAACGAGCCATCCCAGCAGCAGGTGGACCGCATTACCACCAAGAGAGAAGAGCTTTGAACCAGGAGTCCTTACACAGAGATCCTCCTATGCCCAAAAGATGACAGCTATAACACCAGAGAAGGTTCCAACATCAAGAAGTGGTATGCGGCAGAGAGCTCACAGAAGAACCAGAACACTGGCAGGAGACCAGAGTGATAACGCTGAATGCCATTAGACAGGAGGCTTGCGGACCTGGCAGAATGAGGCCCCTCGGGGGACCTATTGCTTAAGATAGGCTTTCCAACACACAGAGCTAGAGACCTGTGCACCTTTGGCCAAGGATTACTGGTAGAGTCGGGTACCTCCGGGCACTGATCAGTGAAGCTAAGGAGCTCTGTTCCACTTGCCTGAGAGGCCGTGAGCAGGGCCAGCAGCAGAGAGCAAGAAGAGACAATCCTAACTGAAGAACCGGCTCCTGAGTCACACCGATTCTAATTGCCTCCCTAACAAACTTGATAACGGTGACTTTTGCCTGTGGTTCTGCAAAGAATCACTGAACCCAGCAGAGAAACAGAGCATCTAGGGGGGAAGAGCTGGTGGCGGAATTGCTGAAAAAGGTTCAAGTGTGGAGGCACTCAGCTGTTGATATTGAAACCCCTCCCTTGGGGAGTTAAGAGAAAAATCAGACCCCACCAGCAGGCCAATTCCATTATGACCCATGATTTGGGTAGACATCCATTCTCCAACTAGGTTGGGTCTTTAATCTTGTATCCTTTTTTCTAGGCCTTTGGGCCACTTGACTGTTATGTGCTTTCTATTGTTCAAAGTCTCCTCTAACCCACTGGAGATTCAAGTAGGGAAAAAAGCAGCTTACCTGAGACTTAGTCATGTTCTGTTGTTCTCAGGAAATGGGCACCGACCCCAACTCAGTTAAGTGTCCTAGTTGTGCCCTGAGTCACAATAAGAGCTCTTTGGCCAAGGGAAGACCAGCAACAAGACACAATTTCTCTGAGACCTCACCTCCTCATGCCATAATTCTTGTCTTGTTGCAGGAAGTCATGACCTATGGATTTAAGGGGAATATTCATTTTAGATAATAGACTTGCTTCAGTTCCCAACCTTCGTTTTTGTTGCCCCCCAAAAAGTTATATAGTGAATTAATAAAATCAGCTCTGGGGGAGAGGGAACAATTAGTAGACAAAAGTAAAAGGTATGTGAAAATTGTATGAAACACAGCATATGTTCAGGATTATTTGTGGACAAATAGCTCTATTAGATAGTATGAATCTAAATTAAAATTTTATTCCTTGATCATATTTATAATCTGGGATTTCAATGGTACAGACGGTGTAAGAAACAGAAAGCTTTTAACCCAGGATGTCCCTCCATAGTATATAACAAATCTAAGGTGCTGTTTGTAGGCACATGGCCATTGACTATACGCTTGGAGGTCATCTGCTTCAAAGTTATCTGTCTGAAGGTTGTCAGCCATCTAAGGCAATCAGACCCTATTGTCTGTCCTACCCTAAGTAGGGACCACTCCCTTCTGATAAGGATAATGGATTGTCCCCATGAAAGAGTACCCAAAGACACATAAGGTCAAGTCATCTTGTTACATGTATGCCTTCCTGTCACGCGTATGCCTATTATACAACCCCTTCCTGTTACACATGTGGTTACCTGTAACTAGGGGGACTGGCACACACCACCACCCCCAGAGTGTATATAAGCCTTGGTTGGAAATATATTCACTCTCTCTGTGTGGATCTGGCTCCTGAAGTCATGGTGGTCCTGGGGGTGAGCACTCGCATGACTTATCTTGTCTGATGTCTCTGTAATTTTACCCCTCAGTGACACAACCACCCCTGAGGCCCATTCGATTGTGGAGGCTGGTACCCCACAATATGGTACCATATTAGAATTGGTTCTAGTAGGATAACTGGAAGAAAGAGAGTCTGACAATGGTACAAGAAAATTACACACAAATCTCATGCAGAAACCATGACAGGACAAATATACTCAACAAAATAGAGAAAATCGAATTTATGAAGACACGCTGACATTATGCAAGGTTTAAGCTCAATAAATATAATTCAATTAACTGATAAGATTAAGCATGAAAAACATTTTAGAAATTCTACTTATAATGACAACTAAAACAAACACTAACCCTTTGGGACAAAGTAAGACTAGACAGGTACTTCCTTATCCACCAAGAAGTAATATACTTAATACTACACTAAACAATGAAATGTTGACATTTTTACCCCATTGAAATCAGTAACAACAACAACAACAACAACAAAGAATGCCCACCACCATTAATTTCATTTAGCATTATACTGATTATCAGACGAGAACAACAACAGAAAAGATATAAGGAGTGAAAGAGATGAAATACAACTATTCAAATTTGCAATTGTGTACCAAGTGGGGAAAAAAACACTTCTGATTTTGGGGTGGCAGGAAATAGGTGCTAACAACAATGAATCTAAGATGAAAATATTCTGAATTTGTGATGATTGTACCAATCTTACTAGGAATGAACAATAAAATTGTATGGTATGTGAAGCACATGCCAATAAAACTATTTTTAAAAAAGACTTCTTGCTTATAGTATTAAAACTAACAAGAAAGTAGCCGACTATAGCTAGATGCAAAAATCAACATTTAAATTTTCTGTATTTCTGTATAGAAGCAACAAACAAAAATAGAATTATTCAAAATAAAGACCCATCTTTTAAAAAGTGTGAACAAATAAGCCTCAGAAGTATTTGCAACATGTATTTCCAACCAGCACTCAGATATAGAACAGATATATAGATATAGAACCTCACAAATGAATTTTAATTTTTTAAAAGAGTTCAATAAAAAATGGGCCAAAATGTGGGGCATGTCATAAACAAACAAAAAGAAGTGTAATGCTCAGTAAATGTAATGAAAGAAGTTAAATTCTATTGACAATCAAAAAACTAAAACTGTAATAAGATGCTACTTCAGGGGAACTGATTACAAGGACCACATGTGACCTCCTTCCTGGGAGAGGGACTGCAGGGAAGAGGGGGAAGGGAGACTCCGGATAGGGCAAGATATGACAAAATAACGATGTATAAATTACCAAGGGCACATGAGGGAGGGGAGAGCGGGGAGGGAGGGGAAAAAAAAAAGAGGACCTGATGCAAAGGGCTTAAGTGGAGAGCAAATGCTTTGAGAATGATTGGGGCAGGGAATGTATGGATGTGCTTTATATAATTGATGTATGTATATGTATGGATTGTGATAAGAGTTGTATGAGCCCCTAATAAAATGTTAAAAAAAAAAAGATGCTACTTCAGTTCCATCAATCAGACAAAAATCTAAAAAGATCTGATAAGACCAAGGGGTTGCAAGATTTAGGGCGACGGAAACATTCACAACTGCTGATGAAAACAAAGAACAAGCTCATTGCTATCTCATTGACTGATGTATAGGACAGCGTAGAACTGCCCCCATAGTTTTCTAAGACTGAAAACCTTTACAGAAGTGGATTGCCACATCTTTGTCCTGAACAGTGACCGATGAGATCATGCACTGCTGACCATAAGGCTCATAGTTACACACTTAACCACTGTGTAGAATTATTTTTGCAAAAATTGGCATTAACTAGTAAAGTTGGCTGCTGGAACCTGACAACATATATAGCCTAATAATTCTTACATAAACAAGTACATCAAGCTATGTGTACTTAGTTTGATTGTTCATAGCAGCAAAGTTAATAGTAGCCCAAGGTGGGAAATGCTCCAACAATAAGAAGGAAAAAGCCTAAATTGTGCCACATTCCCAATGAAATGATCTATTACACCATAATGAACCATTACAACTACACGTAACAGGGATGATGCTTATCAATACAACAGTGAAGGGGCGAGACAGAAAAATACCAAAAGCCCTAAAACAGTATACACATAGAAATAACAATAACTCCCACTTCTCAAAGAGATTCTATGTCACTCACTAGCCTGGACACGCTCAGTAGATAATTCCACTTGATGGTCATAAAATCATTCTGAATTCACTGTTTATAAAACAAGAAATTGGACACTCAGAGTTTAGAAAACATTTCCATGTTGAAGTGGTTGAACTTAGATAAAACCTCAACCCTTTCTAACTCTAAACCCCTAATATGTTAAAATAATGTAAAGGTTTTGTGGCTGCTCTCCTTCAAAGATCAGGGGGTGGGGGAGTGGGGGTGGTGGTTAACTAAAAACTGTATTAGTAATAGTGGAAATTAAATATTGAAACCAGATGGAAACTGTAGCTATTTTTCCTCACATTGATATTTAAAAGTTTACATAGTGAAAGGGAATGTATGCAAAAGCAAGAAAAATATAATTTTAACTACTTAACAGACATATTCAAAAGCTAAAACTAGAAAAGCCTATATTAAGAGTTTATAGCCTGCTCTCTACAAATTTATATATGGTTTCAACGTGATACCGGTCAAAATCCTACAGTACTATGTAGCCCAGCAGTTTTAAACCTTTGGGTAGAGACCCCTTTGGGGGTTGAATGACCTCTAGCATAGGGGTCGCCTAAGACTGTTGGAAAACTTATTTCCGATGGTCTCAGGAACAGAGACACAGCTCCTCTATTGTCTCCAGGTGGGTCTGCCCACATGCAGACACGCCCACATAAGAGTCCCCAGCATGAAGACTGCTTGCTACCCATGCTACACCATGCTTCAAGACAAGATTTCATTGATTTGTCATGAGAAATAAATATTTCACAATATGTAATTACATATATTGTTTTGGTGATGAATCACTACATTTTAATGACGTTCAATTTTAAACAATGAAAATACATCCTGCATATCAGGTATTTACATGATGAGTCATAACAGCAGCAAAATGACCATGGTGAAGTAGCAAGGAAAATAATGTTATGGTTGGGGAGGTCACCACAACATGAGGAACTGTCTTAAAGGATCGCTGCATGAGGAACATTGAGAACCACTGATGTAGCCAATACTATGTTGTTAATAAAAGAATTTGGTGAGGTAAGGCACGAGGGGGAAAATGAGGAGCTGATATCAAGGACTCAAGTAAAAAACAAATGGTTTGAGAATGATGATGGCAACAAATGTACAAATGTGCTGGACACAATGGATGGATGGATGGTGATAAGAGTTGTCCGAGCCCCCAATAAAATGATTCAAAAAATAGGGTTTTTTTTACAAAGAAGTTATCATATGGAAATGTGCAGACGATAAACACAAGTGGAAAGGCCAAGTTATATACTTTTAAAAACTTGGGGAGGGATGCCATTCAAAAGTCTAAACTTAAGGACAACTCCTCCAATGTCACCATAGTGGGCTCAAGTAAGCACTGGCTGGGGACGTGAACTTGTGCTACCTGTGATCATAGAACAGAAAGGAAACGCTGTGCCCTCTGGTTCAGCCCACCGCCTAGTGTAAGGTGACTAGACGTCCCGCTTTGGGCTGGACAGTCCCGATTTTTAACAATTTGTCCTGCATCCTGTGGCGTTTTTTTAAAAATCCCGAACTTTTGAAAGAATGCATGACAAGCTAGGGTACACGGTTTTCGGCTGCCATGTGGCTATTTTGCCAGGATATGAGTTTTATAAATGATGTCCCGCTGGTGTCCCACTTTATCAATGTTAAAATTTGGGACCGTGGCACAGAGCAGCAGTTTACTCCTGACGGTTTCCCAGGCGGCTGTCTTTCAGAAAGCCCATCACCAGGTCTTTTCTGCCTCGCAGCCACCGGTGGACTCACACCGAAAACCCTGGCGTTAGTTGTTGAAATACACAAGTGACACACACAAGAACCAGGGCTCTCTACGCTCCCCATTTCAGAGTGCGTTCTGTTTCCATGTAGAGCCGTTTGGCTTGGGGATCCAGGGCAAAGCCTGTCCCCACGAAGGTGGGGAATTCCCTAGGAGCTCTGCCTCCCACCGGGAATTCTTCCACCACCACCCCCAGGGACTCCTCCCAGTGACCTCGCCACTACAACCACCATCGCCAGGGACTCCAACCCGCAGCCCCGTCCGCCCCCCACCCCCGCCACCCCCCAAACTGAGACCTTTCCTCACCAGCACCGTTCAGCAAATGGTCAAGTGCACCCCGTTTGGGGTTCCCCCCGCTATTGATGGACTCGTCATCCTCATCGCCGACACTTGAACACGGACCCCACTGAAAACTCAGCAAGGAATTACTGACACCCCCTCCCCCCGCCCCCATCCCCACCTCCACCGGCCAGACGACGATTACAATCACGAATCCACGCCCTTGACGACGCCACTCATTCCACCCCAAAGCGCAGTCTCCGGGGACGCGCCCCCAGCGGGTCGCCAGCCCACGGCCGGACGTCCCCCATTATCCGTCCCCCGAGAACGGCCCCCACACGCCGCGCGCGCCTCACCCGCACCCAGCCGCTGGGCTCCTCACAGCCCCGCGGGAAGTTTAAAAGGCCCCCGAGCCCCACTTCCGCTTCCGGTGCCCACGCTCGCTCGCTGACCTACGGGGCTCGCGCGTGCAGCCGTGCCGACGTGGGCCGGGCGGGCTGGGCGGCGGTATGGCCGCGCCCTTCAGACTGCCGGGCGCTGCCATGTTGGGACAGGCTCCGTGCAGAGGACGGCAGCGGCTCCTGTGCCCGCAAAAGCAGCCCGGGGGCACCTGGGTCGAATTGCTCAGCTGCTAACCGGCAGGTGGACGGTGCAAAAGCCACCAGGCGCTGCCCGGAAGGAAAAAAAGGTAGCAGTCGGTTTCTGTTAAAGCTTGGAAAATCCTATGGAGATTTTCACACACACACACACACACACACACACACACACACACCACCCCCCCACCCCCACCACCACCACCCCTTTATTTCGTTTTACACCATCAATACTATGCTTACAATTGCATCCTGTTTGTGACATTCGTCTCTAATGGATGTGGTCCTCCGCTACATAGTTGTACCGTTTTTAACTTTCTAATATGTGAATACACACACACACACACACACACACACACACACGAGCTTCCAAAAATGCCTGGAAATGTTACTTGGTCTTTTCAATCCCTTTCTCTAGAAACGTTTTTAAGGCCCCCTCATGTTCATGAGTTTGCATATTCCACAAAGCTAGCAAGCCCTACCCTTTATTTGTTGTATAAACTGAAACTTTTTTTTTGCATCTTCTCACATTTATGGCTGAACTCCTCAGAGAGAAATTTCAACTGTTTCCAAAGTACAAAGGTGCTTCAAAAAGTTCTTGGTGGGGGGGAGTAGGGGTGGGGGTTAGGGGAATGGAGTTGGGGTTAAACAAGTGACCATCTAGCTCAGAAGCAACAAAGCCCACATGGAAGAAGCACACCAGCTTGTGTGATCAGGAGGTGTCGAAGGAATCAGGTACCAGGCATCAAAGAACAAAAAATCATATCCTTGTGAATGAGGGGGAGTGCAGAGTGGGGACCCGATGCCCATCTCTAGACAACTGGACATCCCCTGACAGAAGGGTCGTGGGGAGGAGATGAGCCAGTCAGTGTGCAGTGTAGCAATGATGAAACACAACTTTCCTCTAGTTCCTAAATGCTTCCTCTCCATCTCCCCATCATGATCCAATTCTACCTTACAAATCTGGCTAGACCAAAGGATGTACACTGGTACAGATAGGAACTGGAAACGCAGGGAATCCAGGGTGGATGATCCCTTCAGGACCAGTAGTGTGAGTGGCGATACTGAGAGGGTTGAGGGAGGGTGGGGTAGAAAGGGGGAACCGATTACAAGGATCTACATATAACCTCCTCCCTGGGTGATGGACAACAGAAAAGTGGTTGAAGGAAAACGTCGGACAGTGTAAGATATGACAAAATAATAATTTATAAATTATTAAGTGTTCATGAGAGAAGGGGAGCGGGGAGGGAGGGGGAAAAATAAGCTGATGCCAAGAGCTTAAGTGGAGAGCGCAAGTTTTGAGAATGAGGATAATGAATGTACAAATGTGCTTTACACAATTGATGTAGGTATGGATTGTGATAAAAGTTGTATGAGCCCCCAATAAAATTATTTTTTTAAACAAAGTTCAAAAACAGGTTTTTGGGGAAAAAACTGGTTGGGCTAGGTCTGGACCAGGCTTTCCCCACCTCCTCTCCAGCTCCTCAGGAAGAACCTCACAGCCCCCATTCCCAGCCTCTTGGGAGGATGGATGACCTATTGAACTATGCAGCTCCTGCCCCAACACCCCAAAGAGCTTATCTCTCCAGGCCAGGTTTGTGTAGCCCCTTCCCCAGCACCCCAGGAAGCAATTTATTTTCCCAAACCAGTCCTTAAAGCCCTCCAGAGAGCAGTTTTGCAAACAACAAGATGACTTTCCACAGGTTGCATCCTGACTCAGGCCCTGCAGCTACAAGTAAAAAAAAAAATCGTCCTTCCTTCTGTCAACGTATACTTCCTTAGCTCAAGCTCAATATATCTCCCACCACCTCACCGACAAGCTGCGACTGCCCTGACCTAACTCGTTGGGTTGCAGAACTTGTCCGGGAGTTTTTCCCTGTCCTTAATAAAGCCTCTCTATACTTCCCATTCCTGACTGAGCCTTGTCTCCTTCTGCGCCTCCATCTCCAATCTCTCAAAAACCTTCCATTTTTCCCACTTGAAGCACTCTAATGCTGGGAAGACATTTTACACACGTCTTCCCCTTTATCCGCTTCTTTGCAAAGTAAAAATAAGTGTGATTTTCATATTTGTGAGGGATCACAATTGTTTGCCTTTCCAGTCCAGCCTCGCGTTGCTTGGATTTGTTGGCCTACCTGCACCAGGGAAGGGGAACCGGTGATGCTTTCAGGTGAGCTTGGGGGTGTTAACCACAAGATGTGGTCGTTCAGTGTGGGATATAGAAAGATTTCTCCAAAATTGTCTCCCCCAAACTCAAGACTCTGCTTACTACACGTGATAAATGACTACACTAGGAGGTCAATGAAAGTAGGTCAGAGGTTATTCTCCCTAAGGATTATCAGCCATCTAGACTCTAGAGCAGCATCCCTCAAACCTGTGGGTCGCAACCTCTCTGGCCGTCAAGCGACTCTTTCACAGGGATCACCTAAGACCATCGGAAAATACATAAATATTTCACAATATATAATTATATATTGTTTTTGTGATCACTATGCTTTGATTATGTGTCATTATGTTCAATTTGTAACAATGAAAATATATCCTGCATATCAGATATTTACATGATGATCATAACAGTAGCAAAATTACAGTGATGAAGTAGCAAAAAAAATAATTTTATGGTTGGGGGTCACCACACATGAGGAACTTTTTTTTTTTTACTCCCACCACCCCCATGAGGAACTGTCTTAAAGGGTCTCCGCATTAGGGAGGTTGAGAACCACTGCTCTAGAGCAACCAGACAGTATTGTATAGTCTAACTCTCCCTAAGTAGAGCCCACTCCTTTTTGATAAGGTGATTGTTCCCTTGGAGGAGAGCCTGAAGGCAAGGTCGGGACCACTCAGGATGACTAAGGTTAGGCTACTATATTGAGTCTAGGGTCCGCCCATCTTGCCACATATGTACCCCTATTCCCTCCCCGAACTATTGTGTGTACACCCCTAGGTCAACCCCTTCCTCTTGCTTGTGTTGCCTATGTTACAACCATATCATATGACTTAGGTCGTTATCTGTAATCAGGAGGCTTGCATGTCCCCAAAGATACATAAGCCTTGGGTAGAAATAAATCTCACCTCTCTCCTGCCCTCTCTGCCCGTGATGCACGTGGACTTGGCTGGTGAGATCGTGGCCATCCAGGAGGTGAGCCTGCTACTATGAAATGTGTCTGATTTGTTTATTTCACCTTCTCTTCTATCTCTATTTTCTGTGGCATTACTATAATCTTTATATATCATAACTGTACAATCATGCCTATTGGACCCGTAATATAGTTGTGAGGGGCTGGCTACCCCTACAGTTGAAACCCACTGGTTGCTCCTTAGGAGAAAGGTAAAGCATGCTGTTCTCATAAAGGTTCAGAAACCTTATACGGATTGTGATGAGTTAAAAAAAATCGACTCTATAACAGTGGGTTTGGCTGCGGTGGGTCTGCAGTAGAAACACACTCTGAAATCTGCTGTCATGATGACATTGGTGGGGCTGCAGGGTGAACCTTAGCAAGGGACATATATGTGGGAAACTGAGGCATGGGAAGAAAGTATATGTGGATGAATTCTTTATTCTCTTATTTAAGGAGCCTGGCAGGCCAGGATTCTAGGGTGGAGGGAGGCCTTCACACTTGAGTTAGAGATAAGTCCCAATCACATGCTCATAATTAATATTAACCCCACCATATCCTCCTAAAATAGTTCTACCTTAAAGTGACCTCTTATAGGTGCATGGCTGATTGCTATCTGACTGGCAGCTTTATCTGTAGGAGCAGACATGTTGCTATTGCTCTCCCTGCTCAGGGGACAGTCACTCCCCCTTACCTGCCCCCAGCACTGCTGTTAGGTTCCTCCTCCAGTGAACTCAGGGACCTCTAGGGTTAAGCTTTAGCCCACTTTGTTACTTATGTGGCTACCAGTAAGTAGAGGGGCTTACATGCCTTGAGAGTATATGTGATGATGATGATGATTGATGATACAATCTCTCTGCATGGACCTGGCTCCTGAAGTCACGGTAGAGGTGAGCACCCCCAAATTTTTGTCTGTTGTTGGAAACTAACACTGAGGGAAATATGATGAGGACTACATTCCCTAACTTATCACAGAGGGAATCTGGAAAGCTAGTATTTCATGGTAGAAAACCCTCCACTTTGGTAAATTAGAGGTAAAGTCCAAGTACATGATCCTGCTTTAAATATCATTCTCACCGATTCTCCCCTAACAGCTGTTGCCTTTAAGTGAGCACATGGCTGATTCTATCGCCCTATAGATGCAGACATCCTTTTCTCTCTTCCCAAACCCCCTCCTCCCTTCCCTCAATGCAGGTATTAGGTTTCCTCACCTGTGAGCTCAGGGACCTTACTGTAGATGCCACCCATCTTGTGACACGTGTAACTACTGAATATGCATGTCTTAAGGCTACGTATAAATGTCCCAAGATAGTAAGACTCTCTCTCTTCTCCCAGATCCACGTGGATCATCCAGAAGGGCTGAGGTGGGCATGTACCATAAAATGTGTCTGCCTCCTTTATCTTACTCTCTCTTTCTTATTCTCTGTGACTTTACTATCATCTTTATATATTATCACCATACATCTGCATCTTCTGGTCCTCGGGTTGCTAGGAGGCTGGCTTCCTCTGACAGTCTTCCCTTCAATTACACAGCCGCCCCTCAGGACCCATCCGGATGTGGGGCTGGACTCCACATGTATGTATCCTCTCTCTTCTCAGTCTCCATTGTGGGTGAGCAACCTGAGCTGCTTGTGGTCTGATCTGCAATGGAGACCCCCTCTATGGAGCTACATCTCCATTATTACATTTCAGAGGAAAGTCGTAGGAAGTGTAAGGTGTCTCCAGCGAGTCAGGCCTCGGTGCTTGGCTTCCCAAGAGAAAGAATATGCGCTGAAGCACAGTTTGTCATCCAAGTGAGTTTTTTTGGAAAGGACAGGAGAAGTTTCAGATTTTACAGTCTCAAAAGGGTACGCACGATTTCAGGGAAGTGTACCAAGCCATGTGGAAGCCGCACTGGGGCTCACAACTGGTCGTGAGCAACATCATGGACAAGAGCACCACACACACGGGGATCTGAGGGAGGGTTCCCAGGGACAGAGGTGTCCAGGGAGAATGGGTAAGAGGACTAGGGCCAGAAAAAGCATGGGGGGGGGGGGGAAGAGTAAGAGGATGCCCCAGCATGCTCCCTGCCTTTATCCTGGCCCACTCTCTGGCTGGGGGAGGCGTGGTTGATGGTATTGGTTGACCCCATTGGCTGTGTTAAGCCCACCTGGGTGATGTCATGGGCCCGAGCCTAGTTTGGACCACCCAGGTGTACCTCCTACCTAGCTCAGGGGTTTGAGTTGGAGCATGCTCAATGAGGGTCTTCATAGATGTCTAATGGTCGCCTGAGTTATTTCCAACCTCCTTTATGGGGGCCTTTGTGGGATATAAAAAGGCTTTTCCCCAGCTCGTCTCCCCCAGATATAGGTCAGACCTAGGACACTGCTTGCAACTAATGGTAAATGATTGTCAAGTTTTCTCCCTGAAGGCATCAGCCATCGAGAGCAAGCAGACTACTGTGTGGTCCACTGTAGTGGGGCTCACTCCCTGCTGTTTAGGACAGTGGATTGTGTTCCCTGGAGAGCTCAGAATAAGTCAAACCACCAGTTCAAGGACGATCAGGTTTAAGCTGCCATCATAAATCTAGGATCCACCCATCTTGTCACAAGTGTACCCTCAATCCCTCTTCTTCCTATAGCGTGTGCACCCCTAGATCGTCCTCCTCCCATTGCTGTATAGTCCTGAATGGTACAACCCCTTCCTGTGATGTAGGTCGTTACCTTTAATTATGGGCTTACACGCCCCCAAAGATATATAAGCCTTGGTTAGAAATCAATCCTCTCTTCTCCGAACCTCCAAGAGGGGCTGAGGTAAGCATACTACCATGAAATATGTCTGATTCTTTCATTTAATCTTCTCTCTTACCTCTCCTATTCTCTATGACTTTACCATAATCTTTATATAGTATAACTGAACAATTGCATCTATGGACCCATGATATATTGTTAGGGGCTGAATACCCCTAACAGGCCTTTGCAGGCATGGGAAGGACCACCCCCTTGTCCCTGAATCTAGCTACCTAACAGATCCACTTAGACATATCAACAATCAGGAAAACAAAAGTATGTGGTGTTTTTATGGCAGAGTTCTTGTTGAATCTTAAGTTTGACTGCCTCCTAGCAATGTATATGACCTACAAGATCAAAAGTATGGCATCCGCACCCCCGGCCCCGCCAGCGATTACTGCACATAAACACAGGAATAGGAAATTTATAGCTGCTAACTTTTCATGATCTTGTGAAATTTGAAAACCGTGAAGAGATGTTGCGAACAAACACTCAGACGCAAAGGAAGTAGGAGTGATTTTAATTTGTGGTGCTGACTTCTATATACTCAAAATATGTGACAAAGCGTAATTGGGCACACTGATGTTACCTGTTCTCACCGCAGACTACTCAGTGCAATGTTTTCTATCCTTGCGATCATACGACAGGAGGTTTTGTATTTTTAACATTGTTTGTAGGTGAATGACCATCTCCAACATCATTGGTTCCCTGTTTCTCCCTGATAAATATCAGATCCACAGTTCGGTTCAGCTTCATGTCAGAGGTATTACTATTCAGATGTCTTTAGTCACCTTAAGTATGAAATGAGGTTATTGGTTAAGATTTCTCCTCAGTGAAAATGTTCTAATTTATTATGGCCTTTGTTTTCTGAAAAGCATTCCAATGTCCAAGGAAACCAGCCTCCAACATCCAAAGGGCCAGAAGCACAAAAATATAGCGATGATAATATAAAGATGATAGTGAAGTCATAGAGGATAAGAAAGATAGGAGAGAGTAAAATAAAGGAGTCAGACACATTTTATAGTAGCAGGCTCACCTTAGCTCCTCTTGATGGACCACGTGGAATTGGGAGAAGTGAGAGAGAACCTTTACTATCTTGGGACATTTATAGGTAGCCTTAACATGCATATTTAGTAGTTACATGCATCACAAGGTGGGTGGTATCTACATGAAGGTCCCTGAGCTCACAGGTGAGGAAACCTAATATATGCACTTGGGAAAGGTACAAGGGAGGTTGGGTGTCATGGTGGGAAGAGAGAGCAAAGAGATAATGTCTGCTTCTATAGGGAGATAGAATCAACCATGTGCTCACTTTAAGGCAGCATGGCTGTTAAGGGGAGAATCTGTGGGAATGATGTTTAAAGCAGGATCATGTACTTGAACTTTACCTTTAACTTACCAAAGTGGAGACTCTCCTACCATGGAATACCAGCTTTCCCAGATTCCCTCTGTGATAAGTTAGGGAATAGAGTCCTCGTCCTGTTTCCCTCAATGTTTGTTTCCCACATTCCAACATTCGCTTCACTCAAAAGGTTTCATTTACA
This sequence comes from Tenrec ecaudatus, assembly GCF_050624435.1. NCBI lineage: Eukaryota > Metazoa > Chordata > Mammalia > Afrosoricida > Tenrecidae > Tenrec > Tenrec ecaudatus. Next base: position 5,917,489 of record NC_134547.1, on the reverse strand, counting down.
TGTGATTTATCATGCAATCTCTCTTCTCAGGGCAAGATTTCTATGATATGACTCAATCATATTGCCTTTCTTCTCCCCTGATTTCCCTGATAAAAGGAGGCTACCCTGTTGAGACACAATTTTCCATGTTCACTACATTTCAAAATTTTCTCTCATAGTTGGGTTATCTTCATTGCATTCATAGGGTGTTTCTTGTGCAAATCCTCTTGTGTTCAGAATTTAACAGCTCATTAAAGTTTTCCTATTCCTCACTGTGTTCCTTGTTTCTTTACTGGGCGAATTTCCTGATGGGAAGGGAGAAAACAATACTCAACAGAGGAAGTTTTTCCACATTCACTGTATTGATAGGGTTTCTCTCCGACATGACTTTTTCTGGTGGACACAGATAGGATTTTCAAATACTGCTTTCCCATATTCACTACACCTGTGTGACGTCTTTCCCATACACTTTCCCATTCACTACACCTGTGTGACTGCTTTCCCATATTCTCTCCTGTGTGACGTCTCTATGTCTCATGAGTTGTGACTTCAGTGAAGATTTGCCCACATGGAAAGCATCCATCCTTAAGGTTGCTTTCTGGTCTGGCATAATTGATAAATAATCAGATTGTGGGAAGCAGAGGACTGGGGAGAGAGGATATGCAAACAAATTATTTATTTGCTTATGTTAAGATCGCTGGCAGAGCAGGATACTGGGTGGAGGTGTGAGGTTTTTCAAGTGGTAATACCTCAGTGCTTGGCTTCGCAGGAAAAAGAAATCAAGGCAAAGCCTGAATCCAAGTGAGCTTTTAATGAAGGATGGGAGAAGTTTTAGGTTTTACAGTCTCAAGGAGTACATCTGTCAGGGCAGCCAGCCCCCAACAAATCATCACGGGTCCAGTAGGCACAATTGTATGGCAATATGCAAAGATTATAGTAAAGTCATAGAGAACATGAGAGATAGGAGAGAGAGTAAAATGAAGGAGTCAGACACATTTCATAGTAGCATGCTCACCTCAGCCCCGCTGAAGTTGGGAATGCATTAACTCTCTCTCTGCTCGGATCTAGTTCCTGAACCATGGCGAAGGTAAGCACGCCAAAACTTCTGTTGTCTCTTAGTTTCTCCCCTCAGTGGCACAACCACCCTTTAAGACCCATCCAGATGTGAAGCTGGATTTCACATAAGATGCTCTTATGTCTGAAAGCCTTAGCACTTTCAATATATCCACAGGGTTTCTCGCTTGTAAGAGTCAATTGATGTCTACTGAGCACTACCATGCTCCTAATGGCTTGTTGACATTTAAGACAGACAAAGGGTTTATCTCCTGTTTGTGTCCTCCGATGTACAGCGAACATCACCTTTCTTAACTTTCACACATTCATTGCATTCATAAGATTTTCTGGGATTCAGCCTACATCCAGATGGAAGGATCTTAAGGGGTGGTTGTGTAATTAAAGGGAAGAAATTAAGTAATTGAAGGGAAGAAATTAAGAATTAAGGGAAATCAGCCCCTCACACTATCACAGGTTCATAAGTGTAACTGTATGGTTAAGATATATAAAGATTATAGTCAAGTCATAGAGAATAAGAGAGATAGGAGAGAGAGTGAAATAAAGGAGTCAGACACATTTCATGGTAGCATGCTTACCTCGACCTTTCTTGGTGGTCCACATTGAGGTACGGAGGAGAGGGCAAAAGACACACGGGAAAGGAAAGGAGCGGAAAGGTGGGAGAGGGAAGGAGGATGGGAAGAGAGAGCGATTTAGTAACCATGTACATCACAAGAAGGGTTGTACCATAGGCAGTACAGAAGGGTGTACACCCTATAGGAAGAGGAGGGATTAAGGGTACACATATGACAAGATGGACAGATCAACTAGATTCATGATAGTGGCCTAACCTTGATTGTCCTTGAGCTAGGGACATGATTTATTCTAAACTTTCAGGGGAAGCAATCCACTGTCCCTATCTGCAGGGAGTGAGCCCCACCTATGCATGACAGACAATAGGGTCTGCTTGTTCTGGATGGCTGGTGCCTTCAGGGAGATAACCTGACAAAGATTAACTGTTAGTTGCAAGCAGTATCCTAGGTCTGACATACATTTGGGGGACAGAAGTTGGGGAAGTCTTTTTATATCCCACAATTAAGAGGCAGACAAAAGTTTTGGTAATTCCTCCATATTAGGGACCAGGTCTCGGGGAGAGAAATGTATTCTTAAAATCAGCTTATGTAGTCTCAGGGTTTGCAAGCCCCCTTAATTACATGTCACCACATACACAGTAAAGTGGGTTTTACCCTAACCCTAGAGGTCCCTGAGTTCATTGGAGGAGTAACCTAACACCAGTGCTGGGGGCAGGTAAGGGGGAATGACTGTTCCCTGAATGGGGAGAGCAATAGCAACATGTCTGCTCCTGTCGATAAAGCTGCAGGTCAGACAGCCATCAGCCATGTGCTTGTAAGAGGTCACTTTAAGGCAGCACTAGGATGGGAGAAATATTGTGGAGATTAATCTTAATCATGAGAATGTGATTTGGACTCATCTCTAATTCACAAGTGTGAAGACCTCCCTCCATCCAGAACTCTGACCTCCCAGGCTTAATTATGAGAATTAGTCCGCATACACTTTGTTCCCATTCCCCAGTTTCCCACAAGGTTTCTCTCCTGTGTGAGTTAATTGGTAGACCAGATGTGTAGTCTATAAAACTTTTCCACATTCACAGCATGCATGAGGTTTCTCTCCTGTATGAATTCCCTGCTGAGTTATGGGTGATGACTTATCATTATTATATTATATATAATTAATATATTATTTCAATATATTATTCAATAACACATATTAATATATTATATTAATACTATATGGACTTATATAAATATTTATCAACATATTAATATATTATAAAGGCTTTCCCATATTCCTTGCACTCATAAGGTTTCTCACATGTGTGAATTCTTTGATGTGTTACGAAGTGTGATTTTTCTAAATTAAAAGGCTATCTAGGCTTGTATAGATTTACAGTGTGGGAAGCCCTAGGGGGAAGTTCGGCCCTACGGGGTTGCTTTGAGTCTGAAATGGAATTTATGCCAGTTAGGGTTTTTACCTTTATTGCTTAGTACGCATCCAAACCAGTTCCTTCCAGAAGCCTCTGATGGTCCGAGCCCACCAGTCTCTCCAAACACGGGAGGGTATATTACTTCCCAGCTTGGCACCTTTCCCTCCTTACAGTTCACAGCTCCCGAGCCCTAGACATCCCCGTGAACTCCAAACCTCCGACCACAGAAGCCCTGCAGGTGAATCAACCCTTGTGCTCAATGACCATCCTCCTGAGATCCCCTCGGTCAGTGGCTTTCCCTGTCATGGGGCCAGCCCCTAACACATCATCACAGGTTTGGTAGGCACAATTGTACAGCGATAAGTAAAGATGATAGAAGAGAGATTGAAACAATGGAGTCAAATACATTTCATGGTAGTATGCTCACCTCAGCCTCACTTGGTGGTTCGAGTGGAGAGAATTTATTGTTAACCAAGGATTTTATATTCTCTGGGGATGTGGAAGCCCCCTAATTACAGGTACAGACATACGTCACAGGAGAGGGTTGTGCTATAGGTAATACAGTAATGGGAGGGGGTTGATCTAGGGGTATTCACGCAATAGGAAGGAGAGGTAATGGGGGTACACATGTGACAAGATGGGCGGGTCCTAGATTCAGGAAGGCAGCTTAATTTTGGATATCACTGAGCAGGTTTGACGTGTTCTCTGGGTCACTATAGACACCATTATCAATAGGGTGTAAACCCCACCTGCAGGAACCACACCATTACCGCAAGCCTTTAGGCAAAAGTAGTTCATTGTTCTTAACAGCAGAGAGTGGGCTCCATCTGTGGTGGACCCAGACAGTAGTCTGGCAACTGACTGCCTTCAGGGAGGTAACTGGACAATCATTTACCATTAGCTGCAAGCAGTGGTCCTAAGTCTAACATATATTTGGGGGCGATGACTTGGGAGAAATCTTTCTGTTTCCCACATATCCCCATATGGCCCCTCCCCAGGGCCAAATTTCTAATGCTTTTTAAAAATTTATTTATTTTCTTTTTTTTCTAATGCTTTTGTATAAATCCCAAGAAACTGATCAAACCCCGCCCCCCCAAAGCAACACCCCCAAAACCAGGGTAAGAGGAATGAATACATCACTTCCGCCGACAGGCTCTCGCTTCCGGTGCAGACGCAGTGGCGCTCGGGAAGTCCGGGGAGGGGGTGGGAAGGGGGTGCGGCCGCCAAGTGGTGGGACGGTCCTGGAAAATGGGGCGAAATATGTCGTTTTCAGTAGCTTCTCCCCGTCCCGTGCGCTGCGCACAGGGGTCCGGGGGACGGCGTCGCCCGCGGAACGGCCACCGGCTGGGAAAATGGCCGCTCCCGGTGCGCAGGCGCCGTCGGGGCGCGCGCGCGTGACGTCATAAGCGCGCCGTCCGACGCCTGACGCCGAGCGTCTGGAGATACGCCAGGTGGCTCTCGGCGGCCGCCATCTGCCCAACTCCGGAGCATCCGGCGGGCCGTCGGCGTGCAGCCTGGGCGTTGAGGGCCACCGAGGGAAAGTGCTCACGGTAGTGAGTCCTCGGGTTCGTCGCCCGCCGGGGGGACGGCGGTCGGGTCAATGTCAAGGCTGAGGGGAGCGCGTGGGGGAGGGGTGCATCTGGAAGTAGGGAAGGGAATCAGTTCTCCTCCGGGGGTCGTGTGTTCGGCCGTCCATTGGGCGGGGGGCGGGGGGTGTCGTTATTAAGGGTTTCCTGCACTGAGGCAGCTGGTGGAGACTTTGGAATGTGTCCGACGTCGCCATTGATGGGGTGTCTACGTCGGCGTGTTGATGGAGAAGTGAGACGGGGGAGGGGGGTGTCGGTGTTGCAGGCAGAGTTGGGGGGAGTTTGTTGATTGTATTTTGTGTTTACTTTGAGGATGTCGCGTCTCTATAATTTGTTTTGAAATTTTTACCCGCGGGCCTTGACGCCTTCGTCACCTGAAAGGTTCCACCAGAAAATAGTTCTTAGTAAAGTTCTGTTCTGTTTCACTTTTAGGCGTGGTCATTAGGTGCTGAAGCATGGGTATAATCTTATATCGGTTGTTAATTTTCTTTTAATCTAACACCCTGTCATAAGGTTAGGTTGAAAGTTTTCTTCTGCCTCGCTTTTCCTTAAAAAAAAAAAAAAGCCAGATGGAGTCTATGGTTCAGATGGATGCTTTCCTTTGAGTAGATTTATTTGCTGTATAACATTTTGTATAACATTTTGAGGAACTTGTGTTTTGCTTATCCCAACCCAGGCTTTTTGTTTTTCTGAACTGCTGTGGCGTTTTTCTACTTTTGTCTTGGATATTTCTGTTCATGTTATTTCTACATAATTGATACAGTGTTTCTAGTTGTACACATTAAGTAAGGGGGCTCTTTGCTTTCCCTCTGGTCCCACACTCCCCGTTTGTGTTCTAATTGTAATATACAGATGCCAGTTTGTTTTTATTATGTTAACCCTGCAGTCTTCTGGTGCTACTAGTTTAAATTTAAGATTTCAATTGATCTCCACCTTTTTTTTTTCTAGTTGAGGATTTTTATCATCTGCAAATTCTTTTAGCCAAGTGGCAGGTTTGTGAACCATGGAAGTGCGAAAAAGCTGTCCTTCTCTACCACTGATTTAAGTAAGTTGCTCAAGTCTGTATGCCAGTGTCTTGTGAAAACATGCATCATGATTCTGTTGTAGAGAAAGAACTGCGGTGTCCAAAGTAAACGTGCAGGTTTGTATTCGTGGCAGAGGGTTTTCTGCAAGTCCAGGGGCCCTTGGCTAAGTGCTCCAGGGAAACCGCTCATTTACAGCAGCTTGACCTGCAGCAATCAGAAGTTAGAGTTAAAATGGGTAGGATTGATGGACATAGTGGTAGCTGGCTGACCATAATCTTAATAGGGTATTAGATCCCCTTTGAGTTTAGGAAGTCTGCATGGAGTACCAGCCCCCACAGCCCAATGGGTCCAAAAAGCGCAGTTGTGTAATTGAAGGGTAAATTAAAGAGACATCAGACAAAGCAAAGCATACAAGGGCTCACCTCTGCTATGTCTTCAGGAGCCAGTTCCATGCAGAGAGAGAGAGATGTAGTCCCAACATCAGCATGTAACTCTCCCTAATTACAGATAACTACATATGTAAAAAGGTTGTACCCTAACTGTAAAGGTCCCTGAGTTCATGGGAGGAGTCACTTAACACCTGTCGTGAGCAAGGAGAGACATGACATATATCTGTTCCCATAGTTAAAGCTGCAACCTAGATAGCAATCAGCCATGTGCTTTTAAGAGGTAGCACTATTATGGGAGGATTTGTGGGGGTCAATATTAATTATGAGAATGTGATTAAGACTCATCTCTAACTCACAAGTGTGAAGGGCTCTCTCCACCCCAGAATCCTAGCTTGCCAGGCTCATTAAAATAGAATAAAGAATGTGCCGGCATACACTCTTCCCAGTCCCCTGTTTCCCACAGAACAAGGCTATGGAAACGTACAAAGTATGGTAAGGGGATCAGGAGGGAAATAAGTTTGTGAGGCAGAGCAAAGGGAACATTGTTGACACATTAGATCATGCTGGCACCTGTACCCCAGCCTCTGAGGACAGTAAAGCCGAATTGATTTCTCTATTCTCCTTGTAGACTCTGGAAATTTGAAAGCAAAGGGTTTGTTGAAACAATAAAAGAGATCACAAGTGAAAATGGTAATGCTCTTTTGCGTAAGAGACAAACAAAAGGGTTTAGAGAGAAAAGCTATAAGCATGCCTCCAACTAGCATGAGTTTATTGTAACCGTGACTACATCTCTCTGAAGCTGAAACAGATCTTGTCCCCCAGGCTCTTATGAGCAAGGTGAGCTGCTCATAGAGAAATCAAAGGTGCAGTGGAGATTTTTACAAAGATGCCTTGATACATTGTGTGAAAGAAAAGTACACCCCCCACTCTCATGATCACAGTTCTGCCTTACAAATGCAGCTAGACCAGAGGATGTACACTGGTACAGATAGGAATCCAGGACAGATAACCCTTCAGCACCAATAATGAGAGTAGAGATACCAGGAGGGGAAGGGGAAGATGGGGGGGAAAGGGAGAACCGAACACAATGATCTATATACAACCCCCTCCCTGGGGAACGGACAACAGAAAAGTGGGTGAAGGGAAACATCGGACAGTGTAAGACATGAAAAAAAATTTTATAAATTATCAAGAGTTCTTGAGGGGAAAGGGAGATGAGCTGTTACCAGGGGCTCAAGTAGAAAGCCAATGTTTTGAGAATGATGAGGGAAACAAATGTACAAATATGCTTGACACGATGGATGGATGAATGGATGGATTGTACTAGCCCCCGATAAAATGATTTTTTAAAAAAACGTTTACAATAAATGTAATATGGAGAAAGGGGACATTTTTGTTAACCTATACTTGTATGCTCAATCTAAGTCTATAGTGACTGACCTCTCAATTAGTCTACCCAGTGTCATTTTTTTCTTGTACCACGAATAAATACTAGATTTTTTTCTTGCCAAAAAAAGAAAAATACAAATGGAGTCACTGAAGACAAGGAAGGAGAGGTTTGGCTTAGACTTTAGCTAGAGCTTTTAGTTCTTTCAGAAGCCTTAGTTAATGTGTGTGTTTATACACACACATATATATCCACTTCCTAGTTAATTTTACAACTTTCTATTTTACTTATGACAATGAATGCTTAAGTTCAGTAAACCATACAGGCAGTGTCCAGATTACAAATTGTTTCCTTTCCTAAATCTGTGTATAAGTTGAATTTGTATGTCAATCAGACAGGTATGTTCGTATCTAACATTAGCCAGTCAAATGTGTTTCTTAGTGTGTGCTAAGAGCCATAGGTTTTTTTTAGTGCTTTTATTCAATTCCTACTGTGGGATATTAAGTGAGTAAATGTCCTTTCATGGTGAAGTAGAATACCCTGCATGCAGTATAGCTGAATAGGTGGAAAGAGCCATTAACCCGGCATCTAGTCTTCTTTCAGCTAGTAGTTTCATAGTGACCCTAGAGGACATAATAGAACCCAAGACTGTCAGTAGAAAGCCTCAGCTTTCTCCTTCGAAGCAGCTGTTGGATTTGAACTGCTCACTCTGAATTAGCAGCCCGACTCATAACCCCCTGCACCACCCGGGCTCTATGGTTGCAATGAGTCAGACTCCACCCAGTGGCAGTGAGTGAGTCTTCTTTCATAGGAGCTCTTTTACTGTAGAATTGTTATGTATAATCTCTACCTCTCATTAAAATTTTCTTGGTTTTATTTTGCTAGATTTCTTTTTTAATTAGTGGGCTTTAATTTTTTTTAAAGCAATTTATTGGGGCTCATACAATTCTTATCACAATTCATACATATACATACATCAATTGTATAAAGCACATCTGTACAGTCTTTGCCCTAATCATTTTTTTCTCTTTTCTTGTTTTACATTTTATTAGGGACTCATACAACTCTTATCACCATCCATACATATACATACATCAATTGTATAAAGCACATCCATACATTCCCTGCCCCAATCATTCTCAAGGCATTTGCTCTCCACTTAAGCCCCTTGCATCAGGTCCTCCTTTTTTTTTCCCCTCCTCCCCTTTCCCCCCTCCCTCAGCTAGATTTCTTAATATCATAATCCTAGGGGCGGAGGGGATCCTTGTCCATAATGCTTAAACCCATTGCTGTGGAGTCGATTCTGACTCCTAGTGATCCTATAGGACGGAGTAGAAGTATTGGGTAAACCTGTACAGAAGTGGACTGCCACGTCTTTCTCTCAGAGTGGCTGGTGGAGGTCGCTTTCTTCAAGGACTTTCTCTGCCACTGTGGTGTGAGAGCAGCCATAGAAAATACGTAGACACATGGGTATAGCTGTTTTCCAGTAAAACTTTATTTGCAAAAGGATCTCTTCAGTCCTTCACAGCACCAACCACTGAAAGATGAAAATTGTATGATTGTCACTTGACCAGTATAAAACACTGCACCCAGCAATTTTCTTCAAATGCAGCTAAAACATTTAAGAACACTACCCCCAAAAAAGCAACCAAACTTACTGCACAGAGGGCCATACAAGTCTAGACCCGCTTCACAGCATTGACCTCAGACTCTGCATTTCCTCTGACAGTGAGCTCCTCTGTCAGTCAGCACCAAAACAATAACTAGAAAATCGCCCTCTTTTCGGTGGTCATTAAGCCATGGCCTTCTAAATAGTCCATGACCCTGCCTTCTAAAGATGATCGCATACTGCTGCTTGGGAGGGTGTTGCTGTGGACAACACACCTCATCTCATTAAAGTTCAGCTTCAAATAAAATCCAAACTAGTAATCATTAGTACTTTATACTGTAAAGTGAATTCTTTTAAAGTATGACTAGAATTAAATTAAAACTATGCTTATGATTAATATTTTGGCCTCCAAACCAGAGTAGTCATCCTAGGTAAGAATTCCCCAAAACCTTTGGCGACTTGTTAGCTATTTGTATGCCATCTTTCCTGAAGTTAATCTATGGAAGAACTTCCAGGTGCCTCAGACCAAGAGGTGATTGGGGTTTCTGCTCTCTCCCGTATCTAGTTCTGACTTTACAAAAGGCATTTATCTCAACCCCTCCACGTCTTCTTAGGGGAGCTGCCAATAATGTGCGTGCTTCCAGAGACTTAGTCTCAGATGAGGCCTTGTCTTCAGGTGAATCTGTAAGGTAAGAGTTGTGGCCCCAGGTGCATGTCTTACTGTGGGAAACTGACACTGAAGGAAGTATGACAAGGACTATATTCCCTTACATACAGAGGGAATCTGGAAAGCTAGTATTCCACGGTAGGAAAGCCACTACGGTAAAGTTAGAGATAAAGTTCAAGTACATGATCCTGCTTTAAATATCATTTCCACAGATTCTCCCCTAACTGCTGTGCTGCCTAACGTGAGCATATGGTTGATTCTATCTCCCTGTAGAAGCAGGCATCCTCGTTGCTCTGTCTCTTCCTGCTGTGTCCTCTAAGCCTTCTCTCCTCCTCCTGCTCTCTGCGCAGACCTGGCTGCTGAGATCATGGCCATGCCGGAGGTGAGCATGCTACCATGAACTGTGTCTGACTCCTTTATTTTATCTTCTCTCCTACCTTCCCTATTCTCTGTGACTTTGCTATGATCTTTATGTGTTATAACTGGACAATCGCTCCTACGCACCCCATGAGTGTTAGAGGCTGGTCTACTCTGACATCTTATCATTGAGTCGGCTGTGTTATCCACAGGTTCTGGTCCGTAGGATCAAGGCATTTTCAGCAAGAGAGAGGAAGAGGAGGAGGAGAGTCCCAGCTTGGGGGATAATTGTTTCTGGTAACAGACTGACCTGAGGTATCTGACTACGTCTGCCAAGGTCCAGAGAAGACCGCACTGAAAGAACACACCCAGGAGCTCCTGGGCCTTTCCCACGAGCAGAAGGAAATGGCCAGCGCCCAGGTACAGTCGTTTGACGTATTCTACTCGCCTCTCAATGGATTCGTGAAAGCTCATTGATTAAATGAGAACGAATATGGTCATCATTAGGGTCTGTCAGGAAAGACTTTTAGGTTCTCATCTTAAAATTAGAGCAAACTGGGAACAGAGTTGGTGGCCATAGAAGGCATACAAAATTCTTCACGTTGAAACGTAGATGAGGGAGAGTATGCGATGTGGGTGACTGGGAGCTAGCCCGCATCTGGATGGGTCCAAACGGACAGTTGTGTAATTGCAGGGAAGAAATTTAAGAGGCAGACAAGTTGTGGGTGCTCACCTCCTCCACGATGATGCCAGGTCTAGTGGGAGAGAGAGCTAATGAAGTTTTCCACAGCCCGATATATTCTCAGGACACTCAGACCTCATCTATCACCACGTAGCAAGGTGGGCAGTATTTTAACCCTAGCTCATGGGGCAGAAACCTAATACTAGCATTGGGGGCAGGCAGAGGGGAGTCGGCTGCCCTTGAGCAGGGAGAACAAGAAACACGTCTGCTCCTATATATCAAGGCCTCTAGCCATAGAGTGGTCCGCCTTGAGCTTGTAAGATGTGACGTTCAGGTAACACTATAATGGGAGGATATTGTGGGGATAATTTTTAATTAGGTGAATGTGACTGGGATTCACCTCCAGCTCACAGATGGAAAGGTCTCCCTCCCCCAGAGTCCTGGCCTTGCAGGCTTCTCAATCATGACAACAGGGAGTTTGCCCGCATACTCTCTTCCCTGTCTCAGTTTCCCACAGGTTGCCTTCCACATAAACTGGGTCTGCTTTATTTACCTCCTACCGTCTGGTCAACTTTGACCCCAAAACTACAGAGTGGAACTGCTCCATGGGGTTGTGGAGGCGGTAACCTTTACAGAAGCAGGCCGCCACATCTTCCCAGTGGAGCAGTTAGGAACTTGGAACCAGTGACCTTTTGGATAGCTGCACAGGGCTTCACCCACTGCCAGCAGGGCTGCTTAGCAGTTGTAGTAATGAAAAGGTGGTTCAAGGTCTGGGAAGAGGAAGCCAGTCAGATCTTCATGGCAAGTGAACATTGCCTTGCTCTTGGACTCAATCGAGAAAAGCATTATTCAGAGTCAATGTGGCTTGACCATATTGCCTTCTGGTCATCTGATTTTATCTAGTAATAAAGCCTAGATTAGCCAGTAGAAGGAACTGGCTGCTTGGCCTTGAACTGACCACCACAGAGAAGTTTTCTCAACCACATTTGACTGTTGATTTAGTCGGAGACTGATGCAGGTTCCATTTTTTTGATAAAAACTTCGAGTGTAGATGATGATTGTGTCCTTTCTTACCTCAAGTTTGCAAATGAAGTTAGAGTCAAAATACTGCTTTGGGGGGCGGGGGTGTGTGTGTGTGGGGTGTGTGTGTGTGTGTGTGTGTGTGTGTGTGTGTGTGTGTGTGTGTGTGTGTAAAATGCATTTTTTACTCAAATTTAAGCAGATATACAGGGGAAACAAATTCCCTATTTCCCTGCCTGCCCAAATAGCAACTTAAAGGTAACAAATAAGAATTGTTTCGGTCTTCCTATTGGAAAACATTCATAAGGCTCAGCAGACAGACCTGGAACTATTTATAGGCTTTTTTTCCCCTCTCTTTTGCTCTATGTCTTATCTATATAAGATAAACAGGATAATCCTAGGAGAAGACAACAGGACTTAGCAGTTCCAGGGAGACATGAAAGAGGAGGGGGTGGGAAGGGGGAGCCGGGAGCCAACAAACTCAGGGACGGGTAAAAATAGGTCTAAAATTGATGGTGAGGAGGGTGTAGACTGACTGCCTGATGGGGTTTGATCAAGCACGATGTATCAGAGAAATTACTGAGAGCTGAATGGAGGCTTAGCACTATAGTGGGACAGGAGGAAGGTGAAAGGAAGTAGAGGGAAGAACTAGGAGGCAAAAAGCTCTTTATAAAGGTATATATGTAAAGGCATACACATATGTGTAAATACTAGTTTTTATGATGATGAAGATCCATGTACATATATTTACATAGGTGTTAAGTATTAAGATAGCAGGCGAACTTTGGGCCTCTACTCAAGGCCGCTCTAAACATCAGAACCCTTTGAATGACCTGGCATTCTTTGATATTCACTGTCCTGACACAGTCAGTGAAGACAGACGAGTGCATAAGCAAATGTGAAGAGAGCTGATGGTGCCCCGCTATCAAAAGCTATAGCACCTGGGGTGCTATCTAGCAGCCATCTAGCAGGGAAACAACAAAGCCCACACAGAGAAAGCCCACCAGTCTGTGATCATGAGATGTCATTTGGATCTGATATCTAAAGATCCAAAACAAACAGTTATATCTGTGTCAACAAGGGGGGTTGGAGTGGGAGACCCAAAGCCTATATATAGACAGTTGGCTAGCCCCTCACAGAAGGACCACAAGGAAGGGACGAAGAATAGTTTGGGTCTCAATTCAGGTTTGTGTGTGTGTGTGAGAACTTAGATGTGGTAGAATATATATGTGTATACTTACAGAGATTTCTACGGGGAGGCTTCAAAAACTATGGAAAAGTTATGTTCTCTTTTAATTCTACTTTTCAATGAACCTTATAAAAGCCCCTCAAAAATATACATGTACATATACATATACCAATATATATATATATATATATATATATATATATATATATATATATATATATAATTACAGATTTTTAAAGGTCATGGATCATATACACACCTGAGTTTTTTTATTTAAAAGGGTATCTTAGAATCAGTATGGATACATCTCACTAATTTTAATGTTTGCATGCTGTGTCATTGTGTGGAGGTGCTGTAATTTTACCACGTCTAAAGAGATTATGGATTCGTTTTTCACTATTTTATATGTATGACCATTTTATTGGGGACTTGTAACAATCCATATGTCAATTGTGTCAAGCATATTTGTACATGTTGCCATCATTATTTTCTAAACATTTACTTTCTCTTTGACCCTTGGTATCATCTCTTTTGACCCTTCTTCCCCACTCCCACCCTCGTACCCCTTGGTAAATTAAAAATTATTAGTATTTTTATATCTTACACCGAATGCTATCTCCCTTCCCCCATGGTTTCTTTTCCCGCTCCTCTCCCCACCTTTCCCCTACCCTCATGTATCACTACTCTCATTTCTGTTCCTGAGAAGTTTATCTGACCTGGATTCTGTGTGTCCTAAACTCTTATCTGTGCCAGAGTCTATGCTCCAGCTTAGCCCTCAGTGAAAGGCAAGATTGAGGTCGTGATAGTGGGGGGTGAGAAAGCCTCAAAGAACCAGAGGAATATTGTGTGTTTCATCGGTGCTTTACTGCACCCTGGTTGACTCACCCCGTCCTTGCAACCCTTCTGTGAGGGGATGTCCCATTGTCAACAGATGGGATTTGGGTCTCTGACTTGCCTTGTTTTCAACAATATGTTTTTTGCTTGTTTGTTTGTTTTGGATCTTCTGAGGCCTATTACCTGATCCTGTCAATACCTCACGATCGCACAGGCTGGTGTGCTTCTTCCTTGTGGGCTTGTTGCTTCTCTGCTAGATGGCCACTTTTTAAACTTAAAGCCTTTAAGACCCAGTACTTTATCTTTTGATAGCCGGACATCATCAGCTACCTTCACCACATTTGCTTGTTCACCCATTTTGTCTTCAGAGATCATGCGGGGAGGGCGAGCATCACAGAATGGCAGGGTAATCAACATACTTTTGAACCTCTGTACAAATATGGTTTTGTTTTAATGCTAGGAAGAAGTAGAGTGGAATTCCATGGCTCAATGGTTGTGAATTATAGTGTGCTTCATGTATCTGGGCAAATGATCAGAACCAGTTTCTATCCGTCTTTCCCACATTATCAGTATCCACCTCAGATTGCTTTGGGATGTGTATTCCAGGATTCTTTATCATTTGGAGATGTGGCTGTGGGCTTCCCCTGGGAGGACTGGCAGTTATTGGACCCGACTCAGAAGGACCTGTACAAAGATGTGATGTTGGAGAATTACAGTAGCCTGGCATCAGCAGGTAAGGGAAATATCACAGGGTCCTTCACTGTGGGCTCCATCAATCCTCTTTCTCATTTGATAAAATCATTAAAGCCCCATGCTGATAGTGTTTGGACTAAAGAATTGTAATTTGTGGACTTTTAGTCTCATCTTTGATCCTAGAGCGTATAACCTCTCCTGAGTTAAAAAAAATAAATTTAACTTAGAGTAAAAATAAGAATGATTCCTGAAGCATAACCACCCTCAGTTCCCATAGATTCCCCAAACATAAATATTTGGTGCCAAGTGTCCGGTGATTTCCCATTTGTAGGCTGTCTCGATACCAAACCAGACCCAGACTTCAAGGTGGAACAAGGAGAACAGTCGTGGCCAATGGAAGGAGCAGCCTACGATCAGAGCAGCCCAGGTGGGTGCGTGATGGTCAAGACAATGGGCAGAAAGGACACCTAAGTCCCAGTTAGTCTTTGATGGGTGGACACTTTTGAATGCTTTTTTACTAGAACTTTTGTTGTACCAGAAAGCTATTCAACCTCTTTACCAACTCTCGTTTTGTAAAACTAAGACTGTTTTCCCTTGGTCTACTGATTATGGACAGTGCCGTCCCATTTTTCTCTCCTCCGGATTTAATCGCCTAACATAAAACCTGGACGCCGTTCTTTCCCACCTCTCCACGTCTACTCCTTTCTGCAGCTGGCTTTGCTTCCTATTATCTACCTGCCCTGGTCTGGAAATTTCCCTTCTACCTGTAACCTCACACTCACTGTAGTGTAGTGTAGTGTACTTGTTCACATTTGTGGATTCCCATTTTTTACTTGCTTGTGGTTTGCTTGTTTTTTAATCATTTTACTGGGGGCTTGTACAGGTCTTATCACAATCCATGCATCCATCCATTGTGTCAAGCACATTTGTACCTTTGTTGCCATTATTTTCAAAACATTTTCCTCCTACTTGAACCCTTGGTATCAGCTCCTCATTTTTCCCCTCCCACCCTCCCTCCCTAATGAACCCTTGATAATTTATAAATTATTATTATTTTCTCATGTCTTACACAGACCAATGACTCCCTTCACCCACTTTTCTGTTGTCTGTCCCCCAGGGAGGGGGTTCTATGTAGATCCTTGTGATGGGTTCCCTCATTCTACCCCAACTTTCCCTTACCCTCCTGGTATCTCTACTCTCATTATTGATCCTGAGGGGGCTTGCTTGGTTTTTTAAATATTTTCTTGAGAATATACACAGCAGAAATTAAACAATTCAACAATTTCAATATGTACAATTCCATGACAGGGATGGCCTTCAATTCATATAACCATTCTCACCCTTCTTATTAACATAAACCGACTCCTCCCTAAGTGTCTTGTCTGCCCTTTCTAGTTGCTGTTGTCAGTTTGAGTCCATAGAGATATAGCCATTCATCCTGGGTCAGATTTCCCGTTATCTTCTCATTTTATTTCAGTACTGATTTATTTATTTATGAAATCATTTTATTGGGGACTCGTAGAACTCTTACCACAATCCATGCATACATCCATTATGTCAAGCACATTTGGACATTTGTTGCCATCATCATTCTCAAAACATTTGCTTTCTACTTGAGCCCTTGGTATCAGCTCCTCATTTTTCCCCTCCGTCTCTCACTAACGAACCCTTGATCATTTATATATTGTTATTATTTTGTCATGTCTTACACTGTCCGATGTCTCCCTTCACCCACTTTACTGTTGTCCATCCCCCAGGAAGGGGGATGTACACTGGTATAGATAAGAGCTGTAAACACAGGGAATTCAGGGCAGATACACCCCTCTGGACCAATGATGAGAGTAGCGATACCAAGAGGGGAAAGGGAAGATGGATGAGAAAGGTGGAACCAATCACAATGATCTACAATACCGATTTATTTCTGTTACTGTGTTTGTCCCTATCTTGTAAGGTTCTGTTTGGAAGGTAGATGAAATCTGGGACTGCTGACTACAGGTGGTAGTTCAAACCCACCAGTCACACCACTAGAGACAGATGAGAGTGTGCCCCTATAAAGGTGTATGGTCTCAGAAACCCCAAGCAGTAGTATTGCTTTGCCCTGTAAGGAAGGCTGTTGGCTCAGTGGCAGGAAGTTTGGTTTGGGCTTAGTCTGGAATGTAGCTTACGTTTATTCAGTGTTATTTCTACCATAGTTGTTCTTTTCCCTCCTATTTTATACAATATCATCTCGCTTATCAACTCTTTCTGTGAAATTTTGCATTTACAAATTGTGGGGGAAACCTGTCCCTCACAAGTATCACGGGTTCAGTAGGTGCAATTGTACGGTTATGATATATTTTCTACTGGCTGGTGGGGCCATGCAATTTGGGGTATAACTCAAAAGGGTTCTGGAGGCACAGAGAATCCAGGGCGGATGATCCCCTCAGGACCAGTGGTGAGAATGGCGATACTGGGAGGGTGGGTTGGAAAGGGGGAACCAATTACAAGGATCTACATATAACCTCCTCCCTGGGGGACAGACAACAGAAAAGTGGGTGAAGGGAGACATCAGACAGTGCAAGATAAGACAAAAATTTATAAACTATTAAAGGTTCATGAGGGAGGTGGGAGTGGGGAGGAAGGGGAAAATGAGCTGATGCCAGGGGCTTAGGGGTGAAGAGCAAATGTTTTGAGAATGATGAGGGCAATGAACGTGCAAATGTGCTTTACACAATTGATGTATGTATGGATTGTGATAAGAGTTGTATGAGCTCCTAATAAAATGATTGGCGGTGGGGAGTAGAGACTGGCAGTGGAGATGGTAATAAAGCCACTGGCTACTTGAGGAAAAAAAGTTATTTTCGTACTGCCACGCGATGGGTGCCATTTGTGGGGATAACCAGCCCCTCACAACTAATCATGGGTTCGGTAGGCGCAACTATAAGGTTATGATATACAAAGATTATAGTTAAGTCATAGAGACTAGGAGAGAGTAATAACATAAAGATGTCAGATACATTTCATGTTAGCATGCTCACCTCAGCTCCTCTTGGTGGTGCACATGGAGGTGGGAGACGAGAGGGTAGGGGAGAGCTCTCCTGAGGTCTTATTCCTAACCAAAGCTTATATATCTTTGGGGGCATGCAAATCCCCTGATTACAGATAACGACCGACATCATAGGAAGGGGTTGTAACATAGGCAACACAAGCAATAGGAGGGGGATGACCCAGGGGTGTACACACAATAGTAAAAGGAGGGACTAGGGGTACACATGTGACAAGATGGGCAGACCCTAGATTCAATATAGTAGCCTAACCTTAGTCATCCTTGAGTGGTCCCGACCTTGCCTTCGGGCTCTCCTTCAAGGGAACAGTCATTATCCTGATCAGAAAGGAGTGGGTGAGTCAGACTATACAGTCTGGTTGCTCTAGATGGCTGATACCCTTAGGAAGAATAACCTCTGACCTAGTTTCATTGACCTGCTAGTCTACAGTCATTTACCATGTGTCTTGCGTATGGCATATATTTGGAGGAGACAACTTGGAAGAAATCTTTCTGTATCCCACAATGAAAGGTAAGGAAAAATACTAGCTAACTATGTTGTACATTAGCAGTGTACGTCTAGCAGTAACAAACACCAAGGTGAGAGATGGGAGTAGCATTGGCTATGATGGTCCAGGTAGCATGTCCACTTAACTGGGCCATCATTCTATTGGTTTGACGTTTCCATAATGATGTGGTTACTTTCTATTTTATGATCTGCAGTGATCATCTTCCTTTTTCATTTACCGTATATATACAGTAATGTCAATTTGGCATTAACCACCTTGTCTTTGGGACTTAACCATAGATTAAGGTAAAGAGATAAAGTGGGGAGAAAAGGTATACTATATCTTTTTGTAAGAGTGTTTAAGAGTGCATTTCAATAAAGTATATATCTTGTAGACATATTTCTTATAAAACCAATCCCAAACCATGGCATTGTACAGTTTTTCCTCCCTAAAATGATCATGGATGTTTTTGTTACTTTTTTCTAGAAGAAAAAAAGGCAGTCGACCAACTGCAGTGGCAGCCAAAAAACGAACATGAGCTTAAAAGTTTGGAAAAATGTCAACAAAGTTATGCTCTTGAAATGAATCTCCATTTAGCCAAAAATTTAGCTCTTGTGAAACAACAGCAGGATACATTCGACTCACCTTGTACAAGTTTGACACCTTTAGATTTTGTTATCCAGAATAGAAGGTACACAGAAAAGGATTATGATGAGTATTGTGGGTACAATAAACCCTCTGTCCACATGGATGACCTCCCCAAAATGTGTACAGGAGAGAAGCCGCATGAATGCAGCAAATGTGGAAAAGCATTCTCCCGGAAGGCACAACTTATTAGACATCAAAGAATTGAAAAAGGAGAGAAAATTCATGAATGTAGTGACTGTGGGAAAACATTTATGAGGAAGATTCAACTCACGGAACATCAGAGATTTCATACAGGAGAGAAGCCCCATGGATGTAATGAATGTGGGAAAACCTTCTCCAGAAAGTCCCAGCTCATAGTACATCGGAGAAATCATACAGGAGAAAAACCCTACGTATGCAACAAATGTGGGAAAGCCTTCAGCAGGAAGTGCCGGCTTAACAGACATCAGCGATCCCATCTGGGGGAGAAACTCTATGATCGCAGTGAGTGTAGAAAAGCCTTTTCCCAGAAGGCCTACCTCATGGCACATCAGAGACTTCACACAGGAGAGAAGCCTTGTGAATGCAGCGAATGTAGAAGAACCTTCTTTTTTAAGTCAGACATGTCCAAGCATCAAATAGGCCATACAGGGGAGAACCCTTATGAATGTGGTGATTGTGAAAAAGTCTTCAGAAGCAAACCGATGCTCATTCAGCATTACGGAACTCATCCCAAAGAAAGACCATATGGATGCAGCGAATGTGGCAAAGCTTTTGCCCACATGTCGGTCCTTGATAAACATAAGAAGACTCACGGAAGAGAAAAATCAGTAGATTCCCTAAAGGTAAGAAAACACTCCTCAGGGAGTCATAGCTCTTTATACATGAACGAACTTGTTCAAGAGCAAAACCCTGTGAATCCAGTGCCCATGGAAACACAGTCTTCAAGAACTCAGCCCTTATTAAGCAACAGTGAACTTGGGCGGGGTAGAAATGTAATGATTGTAGAAGAACCTTTTTTAAGAAACCCAGCCTTCATAAATTATCGAGAATTTCCCCAGGAAACAAATTTTGTAAATGCAGTGAATGTGACAACACCTCCCATTATAAATTATGTCTTATATGTTACAGGTATCATGTAGGGAGAAAAATACTTTGGTTTATCAGAAATATGGAAAAGGGCTCAGTAAGGGTATCCTGTACACTATCCATCAGAGCTCATTTAGAACAAAGCACGCTGCGTATATATTTGGGATTGAGGAATTCTCTTATTTTCATGAATTGTCTACCCCAAAATATGCATCAACTTAGCTTCGCCATAATTCTCGGTGCATTGGTAGTTATATAATGATTTCCCATTATGTTATCTCATGTAATGAGCCAATCAATTATGGTTTAATCCCTGTAGAGCCCTGATCTAACATGTCTAAGGGGCATATCTCGGGTGTGACAGCACTTTTAATCTTACAAATGATGAGAGTGAGCAGAGGAACCTCCTACCACCAAAGGAGCCGGGACGGAGCGCTTCCTCTGGCCGAGAGCCAGTGCAGTGGGAGCCTTCCGGAATCCGCAGACTTGAGGGCTGAGCACCTAGAGCTAGCGCTCTGAATTCAGACTCCCTGCCTCCTAAACTGTGAGGGAATACACTTCTTTGTTAGAGCCGCCATCTACATTTCTATCATCGAAGACATCAATGGAATAATGTTGAATAGAAAAGTAGCTTAGTTAGAATAGCCTATTCCTATCAGTTGCTTTCAGATATTTCTTAAGTTGAAAACCTATAGGAAAGAATACGATGGAGTTTTCACTAATCTAATTTACCTTATTACATACCAGCAAAACAAACTTTTCAGATTACATGAAGAACATTTGTAGTAAAATGTGGAAGAACTCATAGAAAATGGAAACTCCTGAAAGCAATAAACATTGGAAACTGTCTCCTATAATCTCATCTAACTCATACATCATTATACTTTGGGAATACGGGAAAGGTTTTTCTAATAAATTTATGTACACCAAAATTGTGTTGTGTAATTATAGCCTTTACATATATTGAATATGGGAAATTCAATATATTTTTTTCTTTTTTTAATCATTTGGGGCCTCATTTTTATATTTAAGTGTATACAATTTCTTTTTTTGGCATGTGATTCACATATACAATAAGTACTACAATCATTGGGAACATTTTCTTCTGTTCAGTGCTGGGTTTGTTTTTTAATTGGGGGTTCTGACAGCTCTAAACACATTCCATTCATCCATTGTGTCTAGCACATTTGTACATAATGTTGCCATCAACTTTTCAAAATGTTTTCTTTTTACTTGAGCCCTTGGTATCAGCTCCTAATTTTTTTCCTCCCTCTCCCGCCTCCTTCCCTCATGAACCCTTGAGAATTTACAAATTATTTTCATATATTACACTGACTGCTGTTTCCCTTTACACACATTTCTGTTGTCCCCTTTGGGGGGGAGGGGATACCTCCATCATTGTGAGATTTAAAAAGACTTCCCCACCACCACCACTTTGTCTTCCCCAGAGATATGCCAAACATTAGAGGCTGTTTGCCAGCACATGATGGAAGGTCAAATTCTTGAAGGCATTCAGCATCAGTCTGATCCACTGTAGGTGGGGCTCAGACCCTACTGATAAGGATAGTGATTGTTTCCATGGAGAACCAGAGAACAGGTCAAACCTGTTCAGTGACATCAAAGTTAGGCTGCCATCCTGAATCTAGGATCCACCCATCTTGTCACATGTGTACCCCTAATCCCGCCCCTTCTATTGCATGTATACCCCTAGATCATCTCTTGCTCATTACTGTATTACCTATAGTACAACCCCTTCCTATCACTTATGTCTTTACCCGTAATTGGGGTTTGCATGCCCCCCAAAAGATAAGCTTTGGTTAGAAATAAAGATCTCTCTCCCCTGTTCCCTCTCCCCCTGTCATCCTTCCCCACCCTCTCCTGCCCTCATCTTCCATCTGCACATGGACCACCAAGAAGAGCTGAGGTGATCAGGCTACCAGGAAATGTGGCTCCTTTATTTCACACTCTTA
This sequence comes from Tenrec ecaudatus, assembly GCF_050624435.1. NCBI lineage: Eukaryota > Metazoa > Chordata > Mammalia > Afrosoricida > Tenrecidae > Tenrec > Tenrec ecaudatus. Next base: position 5,895,800 of record NC_134547.1, on the reverse strand, counting down.
CTCTGTGCCTTTACTATAGTATTTCAATATTATCCTGTACAATTGCACCTGCCGGCTTTGTGATGATTTGTTACGGGCTGGCTCCCTTGTCAGTTGTTGATTAGTTCTCACTTTCTCCCCCTACACTCCTGGTGTTGATATGCCCATTATTGTTCCTGAGGGGTTTATCTGCCCTGGATTCCCTGTGTCATGCGCTAGACTAGCCAGACTTGTCAGGTAGGACTGGGCTGTTGATAGTGGGGTGGAGGAAGCATTAAAAGAACTAGAGGAATGTTGTATGCTTCGTTGGTGCTATACTGCACCCTGGCTGGCTTGTCTCTTCTTGTGACCTTCTGTAAGGGCATGTCCAATTGTCTACAGATGGTCTTTGGGTCTCCACATGGGCTCTCCATGCCCCCACTCTCCTGATTCTCATTGATATGATTGATTGTTATGGGTCTTTGATACCTGGTTCCACTCACACCTCATGATCACACAGGCTGGTGTGCTTCAATGTGAGCTCTGTTGCTTCCCAGCTAGATGGCCTCTTGTTTATCTCCCAGCCTTAAAACCCCAGACACTGTATCTGTTGATAACTGAGCATCATCAGCTTTCTTCACCACATTTGTTTATGTACCCATTTTGTCTTCAGTGATTCTATTGGGAAGGTGAGCATCATAGAGTACCAGCTTATTAGAGCAACGTGTTCTTGTGCTCAGGGAGTACTTGAGTAAAGGCCTAGTGTCTGTGCTACCTTAATATTTGACATGCATAGATCTGTGCCCCTATCATTATGTATAAATATATTTACATGTGCATGTGCCTGTATCTCTCTAAATGTCCTTTGCCTCCTAGTTCTTTCCTCTATTTCCTTTTACTTTCCTCTTGTTCCACTATCATGTTCGACCTGTATTCAGCTTCCATTAATTTGTCTAGCTACATTACACTTGATCAAGCCCCACCAGGCAGACTACGCCCTCAACCATTGACATTAGGTCACTTGTTCCCTTGTCTCTGGGTTTGTTGGCTTCCCCTTTCCTTTCCCCCCTCCATCCTGAACTGTTGGTCCCCTTGTTTTCTTGGGATTGTCTATCTTAAACAGAGAGACCTAGTTTTTCTTATTACTGCTATAGAAAATTGAGTTAAAACAGCACATGTTTACATGTTTATTTTTTTGGTTTTTTCCCTATGTTTATTAACTTACAGTAAAAGAAGTCTGAGTGGATCCCAAAGTGCTAAAATTAAGGTATTAGCAGGACTGCATTCCTTTTTAGATGCTCTAGGGGAAAAGAAATCCAAGGAGTGCTAGAGGAGCATTGTCGAATGCTGGAGTGCTAGCTGAAAGGAGCGCAGTTCACACTCGACTATGCTGCAGGTGAAAGATGTGACCTGCTTCACTTCTCTGCTCTATAGGATTGTGATGTCAATGGGTATATGTGGGGGAAGCCAACCCCGCGTACTATCTCGGTTTCGGTAGGCACAGTTGTAGGGTTAAGCTATGTAAAGGTTATAGTAACATCATAGAGAATAAGAGAGAGGAGAAAGAGTAAAATAAAGGAGTCAGTCATATTTCAGAGCATGCTCACCTGGACAGCCACGATCTCACAGCCAGGTCCGAGCACAGAAAGGAGCGATTTATTTCTAACCAAACCTCATATATCTTCGGGGCATGCAAGCCACCTGATTACAGGTAAAGACATACATCACAGGAAGGGGTTGTACTATAGGGAATACAGTAATAGGAGGGGGACGATCTGGGGGTGTACACACTACAGGAAGAGGGATTAAGGGTATGCATGTGACAAGATGAGCGGATCCTAGATTCATATTAGTGGCCTAACTTTGATTGTCCTTGAGCTGGAGACTTGATTTATTGTAAGCTCTCAGGGGAAGCAAATCCACTGTCCCTAACAGTAGGGAGTGAACCTCACCTGTGGTGGGACAGACAATAGGGTCTGCCTGCTCTGGATGGCCGTTGCCTTCAGGGAGATCGACAGTCATTTAGCATTAGTTGCAAGCAGTGTCCTGGGTCTGACATCTATATTTGGGGGAGAGACACTGGGGAACAGTCTTTATATCCCACAGGTATGTGTTTGGTTTTTTTGTTTGAGCTTAAGAGAGGATGTTTCTTTACTTTTCCCAACTTCTAAAGGCCACCCATGGACCTGTAACCGTATCCCCATTTTATCTCCAAAGTCAGTAATGGCCAATGAAGTGTTCTTGGCTCTGACACCAAGTCCTCTGCCTTCATTTAAGGAGCTGTGATTACATTGGGCCTATTGGGATACTAACGAATACTTTCCCCTAATTTAAGGTCAGCTGCTAGCCGGCCTACCCTTATCTTCAATATTAAGTCTCCTTTGCCATCTAAGCCATAACAGCACCAGAAGAAGTGGTTTGAAGCCCTTATTGCTGTAATAGTATCTCAGAAAATTATTGTTAATTCTCTTAGATGTCATCAGGATGTGTTGCTACTTAGCAAATATCTTTGTCATTAGGAGACTCAAGGTCAGGAATTTGAGGGTTGAAGTTCACAATGTCTACCACTTTCTTTCCAAGAGTGTTGTCCAAAAATCTCAAGGAGTTGCATTGAAGATATGTCTCCGAGGCTACTACAGAGCTGGGGGAAGACTGGTGGCACAGTAGGAAGTCCTGGCTGCTAACCGCAGGAGGGCTGGCAGTTATCACCCACTAGCAGCTCTGTGGGAGAAAGACATGGTGGTTTGCTCTATACAGATTGACAGCCGTGGAAACGCTATGGCGGCAGTTGTACTGTGACTCACAGAGTCATGGGGAGGTGAGTCAGAATCGATTAAGCAGCAGTGGGTTTGGTGTGACAGAGCTGGGAATCAGAATCGGCCAAGTTAAAACTCCTGCTTAAGGTTCAATGGTTTTTATTGAATCCGTGCTGTTCAGATCATTATAAACCTCTGGAGATTGCTGGAATTCAGAAAACCCTGATTTACAATTTTGCCACTTTTGTTGTTGCTTTTATGGAAGGATGGATTTACAGAGGTCTTTATTCTACCCTTATAGAAATGTCTTGTCGCCTCTGATGTATGTACATATTTCAATACATATACATACATTCAGCTCATGGAATGCACTCTATAAATTGAATAAGTAAATGCCCTAAGTCATCTAATCGCTCCCAGTGGGTTATAGTAGTTGGTACACAGCGCCCTTACTGGGCATCATGTACAGTCCTTGATCCAATTAAATAGCCCTAGTAAATCATTACAGCTCATGTTCCAAAACTATTGACCAGCCTCACTTGGATGTATTCATTAAATACTTTACAGGGAGAAAAGGATCAGGATATTGTTAGCATTCACGCTGTGTTGTGTTTATTTACTGGTGCAGCTGTCTTATGAATGAAGCTGCAGGCTTCCACTGGCTAAGAAGCTCTTCACATCTTTTCATTGTCAGTACTTCGGTGTCAGGCCCTTCACTGCCAGAGATCCAAGAAAGTAGTGCTCGTCTTTGAAGAAAATAGTTCTGTGAATGGGTCCACCAATGATTTGGAACATGGTTCCGAATTTAAGAGCAACAACTTGGTGCACAGGGATTTCGGAGCATCAGTATTAATGGGCTAAGGGTGGGATAACTTGCTGCCAAAAAGGTGTTAGTGTGCTGCAGCAAGAAATGAGATCTGAAAAAAGTCATACTGCAGATTGTAAGCATAGCATTGATAGTGTAAAACAAAATAAAGGTGCTTGCCAAAAGCAGGATGATGTGCGTAGCTTTGGTCTCAGCGGACACTCTGGGGGAGATGCCTGTGGAGTAAACATGCCTCACTCGCTGGTGGTGTCTGTGTAGCAGAAGTACCATGTAGGCACTGGCCCCAACCATGAGTGCCATGAAGACAGCATCTGGGAATGTCATCAGAACTGTGGTCTTTACAAGACCAGATGGTTCATGGTTTTTGGAAACGCACAATCCATAGTCCAGTACCTTGGTGGAATTTTGGATGTGTCGAGGAGGCTGTAAATATATAGGAACAAAGAAGTTGGTCAGCAGGTTGGATATCCAGCACAGAAGACAGGAGGAACCAACGTTCTTCCCAATTGTTTCTTTGAGCCCCGTCCACCTTCTGGTTCCCGGGCTGACGGTGACTGCTTGAAAGCTGCTCAAGAGGCAAGTGATGCATAGAGAAAGGCCCCGGGCCACCCTGTGGATATAATAAACGAGCTTACAGCCCGTGCTGGCCAGGATGGGCGTCATTCCCCAGGAAAGGATCATCTCAGGGACCCCCTTGAAAAGAAGAATTAAGATGTTAGCTACAACCATGTTGGTGAAAATCAGGTGTAAGGGCCTCTGTGCACGGCCAGTGCAGAATGGGGAAGCGCACGTGGAGAGCAGAAATGTATTCCCCAAGACTCCAATCCCAGTCTGGACCACAATCAGTAAATTCAAGATTAAGTTACCAAAAGCCATTCTTTTGGGACCTTGGGAAGTCGAGGTTCAGAAAGGCCTGAAGGTCCTGGAATTTCCACTTGGGATGGCACCACCGGTCCCACATTTGCCCCACTATTCCTCGTTATGTGATGGGGACTCTTGGCTCGCACTGCCTCCCTTTTCTGAGGACAGCAGTCCTAGTCCTCGGGTGGGGACTCGGCACCAGTGAGCTCCAAATTGCCACTGAGTGGTCCGTCTGGTGTGTTCCTGTTTTACGCTCCTGTGGCACTGGAAGATGGTTCTTCCTCCAGGGGACTTCTCAAATCCCTCTATGTGCATATCCAGGACACGGGGCCCAAAGGAATGGCCTTCGTTTTCATTTCAAAATGTTTTCTTGAGCCAGAAGAAGTTGTGAGCTGGGGATATAAAAAGATTTCATTGACCGGTTCCTTGTCCCCAAAGGGTTCGAGTCTAGAGTGTAAAACATGTATATAATAACATATAAGTTATTCCATAAATGAAGGCTACCATGGGTATTGTGGAAACGTGATCAGAGATTCCAACATCTGCGCCCTGTGGTAAGATAGAAAATGGTATACATTTTTATTAATTTAAACTCTCCTCCCAAATTATCAATATGTATGTACATATCATAAAGGATAAAATAATTCACAATCTCTGTCCCACAACTTTCATTTCTAATCTCACTTTTCTCCTTGAGAAAGCTATCCTCCTTTTACAATTTTCTTCATGTTCTAAATATGCATATGTGTGTGATCAGTAATAAATGCATGCTTATATTTGGAAATTTCTTCCTCATAACTGCTGGGTCAAAGAAGAAATCATCCTGGAAACATGGCATTAGAAAAATAATATACTGGGGCCTATGGGCGGGGGCAGGAAAAAAATAATATACTTTAGCCAGGACTCAAAATGAAGAAGCCTTAAAATGTTAATCAAATTAAGTTCTTCAAAAATAGAAAAAGCAAAGCATTTTCATAACCAAAACATTACAATCAAAGTCAAAGAGAAAGGGCAGTTTCTGCTTTGGGTGATTGCTGGGGAATGCCTATGGAACCAACACTCCTGCCCAGAGCAACGTAAGTGTCTGGATAGAACATTACATTGTACTACCTGGACTTTTTGTGCTAAAAAAAAAACAAAAAACTTAAACTAGGAATGGAAGACAACTTCCTTAACATGATGTCAAAGGGTATAATGGTTGTTGAACTTCAGGGGGATAAAGACCAAGACCAGCCCAAAGATGATTGTCAGGGGTTGAGGCTCAGACCGAGCTCCACATTCTGTTTACCAATGCTGACCCCAGCCACCCCTCGGTGGCACTCTCTGTTTCTCCGCTGGGTTTAATGATCAATTGCAGTGGCCACACAGAGCTCACACTGTACTTAGAGTGGACTGGCTTATTAAAGAAGAGGATGTAATGGGATTGGGAAGGGTAGACAGACGTAAGATAGGTCTTGACCACAGAACAACCCTCTCAGTTCCTCCTGAGCACGCAGGCCTCCTCTCAGGCAGGCTCCTCAGAACTGGCTTCTTTCACCCTGCTATCTCTTACTGCTGGCTCTCCCAGTGTACCCCCTCCAGGCCTCTCATCATGGTTACGACCCTTGACCTTTGTTGCAACTCTTCTAGAAGGTCCCTGGCCCCCTCTCTCTGCCTCTCCTTCTTTTAATGCTTGTTGCTTCTCTTCCTGCTTCTGTAGGAAAGGTTTCTGTGGGATTTGTTAATTAAATACCTAAACTCCAGGCCCAGCACTCCCCACTAGGCCCCACAATTGACTGATCCCTTCCTGGTCAACCACCTCCTTTGCACCACAGGCTGTGACCTCATTTGCATAGTCTGCTGCCCAATCCCTGCAAGGTTCAGACCAAGCATGGCTGGGCCGCAACTCCAGGCCTGACAAAAAGTCAAGGTGTATATAATTGACTCAGGAAATGTGCAGAAATCTAGACAAAAGGAACAAACCCACTAGGGTAGAAAACTAAGGCACCAGGACCCAGCGGAGGAAATCTCTGAAACCGTCTTTCCAGAGAATCAAAGCAAAAGGCCACATGAAAGAGCTTATCTCACACATGATAATATAGTGCATTGGCGATACACTCTCAATGACATCATACTCAAGGAAAAAAGAAACCTTTCCGTCTAAGACTTAGAACCTCCAAATCAATAGAGTCACAGGGTTGGGTGTCGATGGCTTCCAGCTGCTGCCAGCTTCATAACCATCTTGTTCTAAACGATTGGTTCTGCAGTCATGCAGAAGGGCCTCATGAACTGTTTTCTGGAGTCTTGCTGTGTGTAGACAATGTGCAGATAGACTGCGTTATCCACTTCGCCTGTGTAATGTCCACAGAATTCCTGGCTCACACAGCTTGGGAAGCTGTCAGGAACTCCCTACAGAGCTACAAACAGAAAGCAGCTGTTCCTACCCTGCAAGTCTGATCTCCCAAGCCAGTGTTTCCTTGCAGCGGTGCCTTTCAGGAGTAAAGAGAAACATGCCTTACACCCTCACCATGACCCGCATTCGTCCTTTCTCCCAAGTGCCACCTAAATTCTGAAGCCTGACTGAGCGTAATACTCCAGGAGTGTCAGTCTGTGTGCATCTGCTTCTGTAGAGAATGGACACCACAGATAAGTCTGCCAATGGACCTTGAACCCAGGCATCAACGTGTATTACTAGCTCCAAGTCTAGTGCTCAGTGCTGGACCCCATCTGAAAGGAAAAGAGCAGATGAGGTCACTGAAGTCCTTGTCCCCCATGCTGGCCTCAGGCTCAGCAATGTCCATCCCTTCTCAAGGTGACCTACCTGTGGTAATGCCCTGGGTGTTGTGGTCTCCATCAGCACAATTTTCCATCACTCGGTCACCCCACTTTAAATCTGCCAGAAGGGATTCCAGAGCTCAGGTGGAGTTGTCCTGCATTCAGCTGTCCCGAAGTCCGAAGGAGGAAAACCTCTGTCCTCCTCATTTCTCCACTTTCAAACAGCCCTGAACAATTACACAGGAGCCCTGGTTGTGCTGCTGAATGAGAGCTGGACTGAAAGGCTGGCGGTTCAAACCCACCAGCTGCTTTGTAGAGAGAAAGATAGGGCTATTTGCTCCCATAAAGATGTACAGCCTCCAAAATCCGATATCGGGTCGCTAGGAGTTGGAATTGACTCAAAGGGTGGGGAATGAATAATACAAGATGGGTCCTACCTGCAAAGGAGTCTTAAGAGAAACAGAGTCATTTCCTTAGCAGTGATCTTGGCTATAGTAAAGTCAATTGTACCTCATTCACTAGTACAAAGCCAGCCATCAGATGCCACAGATCTTTTCCTGGGTCCCTTGCATGAAGTCTTGCATGTAAACACTAAGTATATAGATCCCACTCCCACACGGTCCTGTGTGAACCTCTATACTCAGTGCTTTGCTGTCCATCACAAGTATTGAGGCATTGATATCTGCATGTATGTTCCCTGATAAAACCTTGTCTGATTAATATGGCTTTTACTGACTTTTTTTCCCCCTCCAGAATCCACCCTGTGCTCCACAGAGCCACTCCTGCCTATGGTGGAGGGAGACGCGCTGCTCGCTTTTGCTCTCCAGCCTGACCTAAGTTTAAAGCATAAGGACACACTCACCTGAGTCAAGCTCTGTGGTCGGATCTGGCGTTGGGACTGTGGCCATCAGTAAATAAGGCCCTTGGAAGTCAGTCAGAGGTCTTAAAAATTCCCTGAGTTCATTTCCCCCCAGAATTACAATTACCTTGTCACCTGCAGGGCACTGACATCTTCTGCAGAGGGACCGCCATGCGCCTACAAAGGAGCTGTAAATGTCAGTCCCATGACGAGCCACCAGCAGCAGTTCCTGGAGTGACTTTATTAAGCTAGGAACTAATTAGCAGCAGGTGCAGCTGAGAGAAAAACTTTCTGAGCCCACTATAGGGACTTGAGTAGCTCTGACAGTACAGCAGATGCTTAGAGGCTCATCTCCCTGAGGGTTATCAGCCATCCAGAGCAATCAGACTCTAGTCTGACCCTAAGGTTCCCTCCCTTCTGATAAGGATAGTGAGTTGTTTCCTTGAAGGAGTGCCCAGAGACAAGGTCGAGCCCACTCAAGAGTGACCAAGGGTAGACTGCCATCTTGAATCTAACGTCCGCCCATTTTGCCACTTGTGTACCCCTAATCCCTCCCCTTCCTATTACATGTACACACACACACACCCAAGTTCATCCCCTTGCAGCGATGCATATGCCTGTTGTACAACCCCTTCCTGTGATGTATGTGGTTACCTGTGACCAGGGGGGTTTGCACACCCCGAAGTACATATAGGCCTTAGTCAGAAATAAAGGGTAACCCTCGCCTGCTCCCCTTTCTGCGCGGACCTAGCTGCTGAGATCATGGCCATCTTGGAGGTGAGCATGCTACCATAAAATGTGTCTGACTCCATTATTTTATCTTCTCATGTCTCTCCTATCTTCTATGACTTTACTATGATCTTTATATATTATCGCTATAAAACCGTGCCTATGGAACCCCCTGCCCCCCATGATTGTCAGAGGCTGGTTACTCTAACATCTTTCTGGGTACTGAGTCATCTGGATCTTGAGAAAACGGTGTCACCATAGCATTCTCACATCCACATAGGAGCTTCAGTACTCTGTCAGTCTCATTGAGCTGAGGCCGCTCTTCACAAAGGAACATGGAAACAATTAGTCTGGTGGAATAATAGGCCCAGCAAATATCAGTCCCCACAGCCCTGAGATCAGAGACTGGGTGGTGTACAGCCACAACTACCCACCCGCCACCGTGAGAAGGATCACATTAGAAGGTCTTAGATAGACTGGGAAAAACTGTGGAGCAAAACTCAAAATAATTAGACTGGTTTGCTGGTCAGAATAGAGACTGTGGGGTCCCCAGTACCATGGCCCTTAGCCACCACATCTGGAGCTGAACTCACTTCCACGTTAATCAACCATTTAAGATTCAAAGAGCAGCATTTACTTGAAGACCAAGTTCAGAGAGCTAGGCAAGAGGACAAATGAAAACAGACACAGGAAGTGTGATAAGAAGTGCATTGAGGGGATTACAATGACGACATGAAACAGAATGTAAAGCTACCATCTGCTCTGTCAACATTTACCTACTTTAAAATAAATTTTTTAAAAAATCAACTTAAAAAAAGGTCATGGAAACAGGGTTTTTTTAGGAGGGGGTGCTCAAGGCATTTTACTTCATTTTCTGGAGGGCTGAAAAAACACTGTAACATTTGCTTATTTTGAGAGCTAGTCAAAATTTTATCAGAAAATGTCCAGAAAAGCTTCACCAGAGAACCCTTCTCCACTACAACCATGCTCCTGCACATTCTTCTCATCAAACAGGTGAGCTTCTAGGGGAAATCATGGGGCGTCCAATTTAGAGGTCACAATAGGACTCCTTTTTTTTCATGTAACACTTTTTGTTTTCATTTATTTTTTAAAACATTTTATTAGGGGCTCATACAACTCATCACAATCCATACATATACATACATCAATTGTATAAAGCACATCTGTACATTCTTTGCCCTAATCATTTTCAAAGCATTTGCTCTCCACTTAAGCCCTTTGCATCAGGTCCTCTTTTTTTTTTTCCCTCCCTCTCCGCTCCACCCTCCTTCATGAGTCCTTGATAATTTATAGATTATTATTTTGTCATATCTTTCCCTATCTGGCGTCTCCCCTCACCCCCTTCTCTGCTGTCCATCTCCCAGGGAGGAGGTCACATGTAGATCCTTGTAATCGGTTCCCCCTTTCCAAACCACTCACCCTCTACTCTCCCAGTATTGCCCCTCACACCCCTGGTCCTGAAGGTATCGTCCACCCTGGATTCCCTGTGCCTCCAGCTCCTATCTGCACCAGTGTACAACCTCTGCTCTATCCAGACTTGCAAGGTAGAATCTGGATCATGGTAGTTGGGGGGGAGGAAGCATCCAGGATCTGGGGGAAAGCTGTAATCTTCATCAGTGCTACATCGCAGCGACTGACTCATCTCCCCTAGACCCCCCTGTGTGGGGCTCTCCAGTGACCGAAAAATGGGCTTTGGGTCTCCACTCTGCACTTCCCCCTTCATTCACTATGGTATTTTTTTTTGGATGATGCCTTATACCTGATCCCTTAGGCACCTGGTGATCGCCACAGGCTGGTGTGCTTCTTCCATGTGGGCTTTGTTGTTTCTGAGCTAGATGGCCGCTTGTTCATCTTCAAGCCTTTAAGACCCCAGACACTATCTCTTTTGATAGCTGGGCACCATCAGCTTTCTTTGCCACATTTGCTTATGCACCCGCTTGTCCTCGGTGATCGTATCATGGAGGTGTGCAGCCAATGATATGATTTTTTGTTCTTTGATGCCTGATAACTGATCCCTTTGGGACCACATGATCACACAGGCTGGTGTGTTCTTCCATGTAGGCTTTGTTGCTTCTGAGCTAGATGGCCGCTTGTTTAGCTTCAAGCCTTTAAGACCCCAGACACTATCTCTTTTGATAGCCGGGCACCATCAGCTTTCTTCGCCACATTTACTTGTTCACCCGCTTTGGCTTCAGCAGTTGTGTTGGGAGGGTGAGCATCACAGAGTGCCAATTTAATAGAAGAAAGTATTCATGCATTGAGGGAGTGCTTGAGTAGAGGTCCTTCCGCCACCTTAATACTAAACCTATAAATATAGACACATAGATCTATTTCCCCATCTTCATATATATATATATATATTTGCAAGTACATGTCTTTGTCTAGACCTCTATAAATGCCCTTTGCCTCCTAGCTGTTTCCTCTATTGCCCTTGACTTTCCTCCTGCCCCACTATCATGCTCCATCCCCACCTGGGTTACAGCTATACCTCTTCTTTACATAACCTTACCCTTGATCATTCCCTACCAGGCCTGCCGCTCCCTCACCACCAATTTGGGTCCCATGTTGTTCCCTTGTCCCTGGGTTTTTTAACACCACTTCCTTAACCCTCCCCCACCTCCTCCTATCCAAAGTCCCCCCAGAACTGTCGGTCCCATTGTTTTTCCTCCAGATAGTTCATCCAGTCTGTCTTATTTAGACAGACCGACTCCTTCTTCTTTCTTACTATTAAAACCTATTGAAAGGACACTTTTCTTCAGCTAATAATGTGAACATGACTGCATGGGCCTACATCCATGTCCAGAGCACTCAGTTCTTTAAGGGTAAAGTAAATGGCTAGTATCATCCCTTACAAAAGTACCTTGAATTTGCTGGTGCTTATGTGGAGGCATCAAGCTTAAAACTTTGTATCTTTTCATTTCATTTTCCACAAAAGGTTGAAGCCCCTCATCTTTACCCTTGTTGCCCTTGACTCATGGACACCCCAGCGTTTTCTTTGCCGACCTCCCCCCTATGGTGTACTGCCTTTCCCTTCACCGCGAGGAATACAAGTCTACTCTCTAGTTAGTCATTGTCACGTCCTACGCCTCCCAGCCTGAGTAACCATCAAAGAAGGGTCCTTTCTGAGTATAAACCTTTCCTTTTTCACTTTAAAAATTATGTTTATTTTGTTAAACCATTTTAAAAATTGTAAACGACGTGGTGGGGGGTTCCATTTCCGATTCAACAATTTAAACTATGAATCAGCCCTCCTCACATAAACCTTTTCTTGACTTTATATAATAAAACTAAAACTCAACCAAACTATGCCAACTCATAGGATAGGGTAGAGCCATCCCTGTGAATTTCCCAGCCTTTAATTGTTTACAGGGACAGACTGTATGAAAAACATATATGATAGTGGTCTCATATGGTCTGTGTCCTTTAACCAGAATGTCTAATTCATCCACGTTGTAAGATGCTGCTATAGTTTATTGTGCCAGCCTGGCCAATAAACACAAGTAGGATTAACTGAAGGGCAGAGGGATAAATGGCTCGGTGAGCCTCACCTTGCTTGTTCTGTGCCTCAGTTTAAAGGGGTACACTAGCTGTGGGGTGCCTAGCCTGTGGACTGTGTCGCTGTAAGTTGAGACCCCTTTAAGCCCACACGACTGGAATGTTCATCTCTGGAGCTGGGGACTGACAGTTGGGGACCTGCCTTGCTGTTTGCTGCCTGGGTATATATAGCCCAGCTCTCTCTACAGAAGGGCACTGGCAACTGGCAGCTCTCAAGCCTTGAAGGACTGCTAGTGTCTCACTGCTTTATAACTTAATTTCTTGTATTATCTATCTGTATATACTTTAACGGTTTATTTATTGAATTATATATCTATCTTTATAAATATATTTATACATAGTTACTAGCAATCTGGTTTGTCTCTCTCTAGATAACCCTGTCCAATACAATGCCTTATGGACTTGTTATTCTTCAGTATTGCATTCTGAGGTAGTTGGCTTCCACAAAGATTACAGTCTTCCAGGGCTCCTTAGCTGATATTAACTCTCCATAGAGTGTAACTGTTTATTTCCCTCATACGTAAGAGTAAGATTTATTAGGGCAGTCGCCTTGCTATGTGCTAGGGAACAATTTAAGTATACAAAATACTACAAAAATATAAAGGGCAAGTAATAAGATGGTCCATCAAAAGAAAAACACACAATGTACAAATGAAGTAATGGAATTTGTAAAAATGGGTTACTTCTCTCTTTCATCGTATTATTAGTATTATTGGAACTCAAAATAAGAAAAAATTCGAATCACAGTATTTTCTTCCCGCTCTAATGCTAATAAAAACCTTCATCCTAATATTTATGCCTGTTTCAACTAATGAAAACGTGTACATGTTCTAAATACTGTCTCCATTAGCTGAGGTGGTAAAGATGTTGTCAGAGAGTAGGTGTGGGACTCTTCCCAAACTTCTCTCCCCAAAATATACGTCAGACTTAGGGCACTGCTTGCAGCTAATGGGAAGTGATTGTCAAAGTTTTCTCCCTGAAGGCATCAGCCATCCAGAGCAGGCAGACCCTACTGTCTGTTGTACATAGATTGGGCTCACTCCCTGCTGTTGGGGACGGTGGATTGCTTCCCCTGAAAGCTTAGTTTAAACCAAGTCTCCAGCTCAAAGACATTCAAGGTTAGGCCAACACCATGAATCTAGGATCCATCCATCTTGTCACATGCACACCCTTAATCCCTCCTAGATCATCCCCCTCTCATTATTGTATTACCTATACTACACCCCCTTCCTGTAACATATATCTTTACCTGTAATTAGGGGGCTTGCACACCCCCAAAGATATTTAAGCCTTGGTTAGAAATAAATTGCTCTCTCGCTCGTCCCTTGCTCCTCCCCCGTTTCCATGTGGACCACCGAGAAGGGCTGAGATGAGCATCCATGATATGTGTCTGACTCCTTTATTTTACTTTCTCTTCTATCTCTCTTATTCTCTATGACTTTACTATAACCTTTATATATCATAACCGTACAATTGCGCTTACCGAAACTGTGATAGTGTGAGAGGCTGGTTTCCCCCACAGGTGGGGACTGTTTCTAAAGCTTTTGTTAACTCCTTTATCCCTGGTACTTTAAAAAAATAGTGTAACACATAAATGCGCAGTCTGTTTATATAACTAATCAACACATTATTGTTGTTCTTGTTAGGTGACCTTCAGTTGGTCCTGGCTCATAGTGACTCTATGTGCAACAGAACAAACATTGGCCAGTCCTGTCCAACTTCCTACTTGTTATGTTTGAGCCCATTGCTGCAGCTACTGTGTTAATCCATCTCTCTGGAGATCTCCCTCTTTCTTATTGTGCTTGACCCTCTATTTTATCAAGCATCATGTCTTTCCACCAGTCTCTCTGATATAATGTCTAACACAGAGGTTCTCACCTTTCCTAATGCCACAACCCTTTCATACAGTTCCTCGTGTGTGGTGACTCCCCTCCCCCCAACCATAAAATGATTTTTGTTGCTACTTCTTAACTGTAATTTTGCTACTGTTATGAATCGTAATATAAATACAGTAGGCAGGATATATTTTCATTGTAACAAATTGAACATAATGAAAGCATAGTGATTAATCACAAAAAGAATATTTAATTATGTATCGTGAAATAGTTATTTCTAATGACAAATCAATGAAGTTTTGTCTTGAAACATGGTGTCGCATGGGTAACAGTCTTTACATGGGGTACTTGTATGTGGGTGTATCTGCATGTAGGCGGACCCACCTAGAGAAGGATAGAAGAGCGGTGTCTGGGTTCCTAAGAGCATCAGAAATATTTGTTTTTCAATGGTCTTAGGTGACTCCTGTGAAAGGGTTGTTCAACCCCCAAAGGAGTCATGACCCACAGGTTGAGAACCGCTGGTCTAAAATATGTGAGACAAAGTCTTGTCATCTTCCCTTCTAAAGAGCCTCCTGGCTGCACTTCTTCCAAGCCAGATGTTTGTTCTTTTTGTGTGTGTGTATGTGGGGTTGTTTGTTTTTAAATAATTTTGATAAAGAATTCACATATAATACATTTCCATAATTAAGTCATTTTTGTTTGTTCTTTTGGCAGTCCACGGTACCTTAAATATTCTTCCCAAACACCGTCATTCAAATACTTCAGTTCTCCGGTCTGCCTTTCTTTATTGCTCTGCTTTTACATCATAGAAGGAGATGGAAAATATCATGCCCCAAGTCAGGCACCCCTTTGTCCTCAGAGTGACATCTGCTCTGTAATATTTTAAATAGGTCTTTTGCAGCACAGTTGCCCAAATGCAATCCCATCATCTGATTTCTTGACTGCTGCTTCTTTTTTGTGATAGTCGAGCCAAGTAAAAGGAAATCCCAAACCATTTTTTTCTTCGTACATCTTGATAACGATTGGTTCAGTTGTGAGAATTTTTAATTTCTTTACATTCATTAAGTCACAATCCATACTCAAGGCAGTAGTCTGTGATCTTCATCTGCAAGAACCTCAAGTTCTCCTTGCTTTCAGCCATCAAAGTTGGGTTATTTGAATACGGAGGTTGTTAATGAGCCTTCTTCTGGTCTTGATGCTGAATTCTTTCTATAGTCCAATTTTCAGATTATTGACTCAGTATATAGATTGAATAAGTATGGTGAAAGGATATAAACTTGGCACACACTTCCTGATTTGAAGCCATGCAGTCTCTTCTGTTCAACTTATTGCCCCTTGGCCTCTGTACAGGTTCCACATGGACAAAATTATGCATTACAGAACTGCTATTCAATTTCAATGTTATCCGTAGTTTGTTCTGATCCACAGACTTTAATGTCTTTGCCTACTCAATTAAACACCAATTAACATATTTCTGGTATCCTCTGATTTAAGCCAAGTTATGTCTGATATCAGGAATGATATCCCTTATGACGCTTCCTCTTCTGAATCCAGCTTGAATTTCTGACAGCTCCCTCTGGATGTCCTGCTGCAGCCATTACTGAATGATCTCCAGGAAAATTTTACTTGCATGTGATATTTATGATATTGTTTGATGATTTCCGCATTCTGTTGGGTTACCTTTCTTGGGAAGGGTACAAATTTGGATCGCTTCTAGTTAGTTATCTAGGGTGCTGTCTTCCAAACTGTGTTAGTCTGGGTAGACCAGAGAAATAAATCCATGGACACATATATGTGTATAAAAAAAAGATTTATAGACAAGAGTAATTCAACTTTGAGAAAACATGCCAATCCAGTCCAGATCAAGTCCATAAGTTGAATATTAGTCCATATGTCTGATACCAATCTATAAAGTCCTCTTCAGACTCACAAAACACATGCAATGATGCCTAATATAGAAGATCACAGGCCAGTGAGTAGAAAGTCCTTGGATCCAGTGTCATTGGAAACATCTCAGTGCTGGCAGGGGGTTCTGCATCAGGGTGGGTCCATGTGTCTTGTCAGCTGCTATGACTGTCAGGGTGAGAGCAGAGAGTCTCCCACCTCCAAAGAGGAAAATACAGGATTTCCTAGAATTCTCAGGAGAAGGCCATGCCCCCACAGAGGCCTCATTGCCTATGATCTGATTGACAGGCTAGTCTCCACCCCTACATTCTTAATCCTCAAACTGACAAATGATTATATAACTACCACACAAACTTATTAACATAAACTAGGGAGGTCTTCCAACATTCTATTTGGTATTCCATCAATTATTTGGAATCTTTTTTCTGGCGAATGCCTTCATTAAAGCTTGAATTTCTTCCTACAATTACACCAGTTCTCAATCATACGCCACCTCTTTGTGTAAACTGAGTCATATTGCACTATATATGTGCACAAACTATTATCAAAATAGTATACAATGCTTCAAATATTTCTTGCATTTTTCACTCATAAGAACTTCTGCTTTTAAAATTTCTCCACTTAGCCAGACATGAATCTTGAATTACTGTGTGCTGGATTGCTTTTTATTCATTTAAACACAAGGGCAAGTGAAAACATAATGTTACTAGTAGGGTTTCAGCTTACGTGCACAGGTTGATTTTCCACAAAGTGTCTCTGGACCAGTGGATGACTGCAGACAAGGTCTCTCAGTGATACATTTGTCTTCAAACAAGCTCTCTTTGTAACACACTTGTCTTACCCTCAATACAGGCCTTAAAAAATCCAGACAAAACTGGCTTCTGAGGGTACCCTCTAGGTCAGTTAAATTGTCGGCAGAGAGATTGCTAGGTTTCTTTTATTTATTTAATTATTTATCTGAATCATTTTATTGGGGCTCATACAACTTTTATCACAATCCATACATACATCAATTGAGTAAAGCACCCTTATACATTCATTGCCCTCATCAGTCTCAAAATTCACCTTCCATAGATTCCTGGCATCAGCTCATTTTCCTATTTTCTCTCCCCCTCCCTCCCCGCTCCCCCCTCGATTGTTAGGTTTCTTGGGTGGGAAATACCTCGGTTCTTGGCTTCGCATGAGAAAGAATCTGCGCTGAAGCCTGGTTTATGATCCAAGTGGGTTTTTATAAAGGATGGAAGAAGTTTCAGGTGTTACAGTCACTGAACATGGGCAACCTCGTGGGACTGCACCCCCCATACGTGGGTGGCCAAAGGCCAGAAGGAGAGACTGGGGCACAGCTAAGCGGAGGGTGGAGAAGCAGCCAGCCAAAGGGCCTAGCACTCTCAAGGCTCCAGCATTTAGGGCCTTTGGCTGTGAGGGGTGGTCAACGGTATTGGTTGACCCCATTGGCTGAATTAAGCCCACCTGGCCTAGTTTGCACCCACCCAGGTGTACCGCCCACCTGGCTCAGGGACCTGGATTTGGAGCATACCCAGTCAGTCTTTATGGCTGGCTAAGGTGGGTTTTCAGCCATGGAGAGGACAACACCTGGTGCCTGCTTCTCACTACCTAACGAGATCAGCTCAGATTATAGACACTTTGAATTGAAGGTTGAATGGCTCAATACTTTAAAAACAAAACATATTCTGTGGCTGTGATTTAATTTTGCAAGTGGGCATGAATCATTGGAGATCAACTTGACAGACTGTGGCAGACAGAATGACTTCCCAAAGACATACATGTTCTCATGCCCAGGCATTGTGAAAATAACCATTACCTGGCAGGGGCGTGAAGGTAGTACTTGAAATGAAGATTGCTATCCAGAGGCTTGAAAATATAGAAAATATCCTAGATTATCCCTGGGGACCCACAGTAATCACGAGTCCTTAAATGAGGCAGAGGGTGGCAGAGAAATCAGTGTGACAGAGAGGAAAGATTTAACGGGCCAGGGTTGATTTGGAGGGGGGAAAGGGACCTCATAGACTGTGAGATCCACCCCCAGAGTTGAACAGGTCCTTAAAAGCAGCATGTGCGATTAAGGAAAAATAAATAAGACAGAAAAGATAGGGACACGGGCTCCTTATCACAATGTTGGGATCAAGAAAAAGGTGGTTCATTAACAGGAGTCTGTATCGCAACGAGACGTGCCAGCTTCCATCAGGCACATGTACAATAGACTGGGCAAAGCGTGAATCTGAATACCCTGCATCCTTTGGGGAGAATATCTCAAAGGACATGTCTGGCAGGCGAGTAAACAATAGTGCCAAATGGTGGCAATCACGCTGTAAGAACAGTAAACAGCAGACAGCAGGTGCTTTTAGAGATATACATCCTCTTAACGGTGTGTGAAAAACTAGCCAGTAACTCATCATTTTATGGTTATATGTGAAGAACCTATTTCTGCAGAAGTATACGCATCTGAACTTCATAAGTACTGGGCAACTAAGGGACAAAAGAAGCTGATTCCTAGCATAATAAGATCAAAAGAACTTCACTGCTTTAAAAGATAGGCATCCTGATACCAAGGGTTCAAATGGAAAGCAACTGTTTTGAGAATGATGGCAACAAATGTACAAATGTGCTTGGTAATATGCACGTATATATGATGAGCTGTAAGAGCCCCCAATAAAATGATTTTTAAAAAAAGATAGGCATGTTTCAGCCGAATAGCAGTTTCACATCAGCATCTTAAAGGAGGACAATTGTGGAGAGAACTCTTTCTATCTGGAGAAGGCATATTAGGTTTCTCTCGCGCGCTCGCTCTTGCTCTCAGTACAACCGGTCTTCCAAGCCCTGTGGTGACCCAGGTTCTCAGTTCCCCACACAGACAAAATATGTTGGCAGCCTCTACAGGTAGAAAAGGAAGGTGATCCCCGCCCCCCGTGTTCTGAAAAGAAATAAAGCCATGCAATAACATTAACCCAGTGAGACGCATGTTGGATGGCTTTCCTTCTTAACTGCAACATAATACATTGGTCTTGCAACCAAACTTGTGGCAGTGGGTTCCAGCAGCAAACAAGAAACGAATTAACAGTTGCATCTCCACCTTTATTAGAACCATGGCTTTCGACAGAGAAATGCCTTGGTTTCCACGAAGACTTTATTATGTGGAGGAGCTTTTCCCGGATTCTGAAGGGAGAAAAGTGTGCTATACAGTAGTTTGGTGATAAAATTCTCATCATTTATTGCTTTGAGATGGGGCCAAAAGGAAAGGTAGCTAGATTCGGGACAAAGGGGATTGGTCTCCCCTGAAGGTCTGCGCTAATAGAAATCAGCTGGCAGGGCCACAATAAAGGAGTTTCAGGGAGATCAGGCACCCGTCAGTCACCTATGGGAAAACACCTCGGCATCAGTAATGTGACATCACCACCCATACAGGTGCACCTGAACGCAACCAATAAGATCGGCCACTACCCTCGACGACACCTCCCCAGACAGTGGGGACAGGAGGGGCTAAATCACACAGTGTGGGGGCAGGCCCTTCTCGTTCAGGTGCATTCTGCAAGTGTGTACGCGCCTGTGGACTCTCTCGGGGCCTCCTTCTCTTGGCTTCTGGGGATTTTCTGTCCTTGGCTCCACACTCTGGATTCACATACCTCTCCCGGTACTCCTTCCATGTGTTTTTCGTGCTCCTGCGAATTGACTGGAGTGACCTTTTTCCTTCGTGAACTTTCCCCAAGTCCTGCCATGCAGCCCTGCACGCTTCCCAAAGATAGCGTGGACTTTGAGACTGTCATCCCTGAAACTTCCCTTTCCCTCGTAAATGTTACCCGTATATACTCATGTATAAGCCGAGTTTTTTAGCATAAAAAATGTGCTGAAAAACTGGGGTTCGGCTTATACACGAGTCAGTGGTACCCCAGCGAGGTGTAACATCTCGCGAGTGATTGCCATTCCTCGCTGTTCATTCAAAGCCCCGCTGACACTGCAGGGCTTTGAATGTCCGATTACTCACATCTAACCAATCAGAGCCGTCCTGTGACATGGAAGGCTCAAATTTGCACAAGCACCCGTAGTGATTCACTTAACTGGTAAGGATGTGTCTGTGGCTGCGCTCCGTCTCTCACCTCTGGTCTCTATGTTAATTTGCATCCTGCATTTCCCACCCTAGGCTTCTACTCGAGTCGATCAGTTTTTCTGATTTCCCAGGTAATAATTAGGTACCTCGGCTTATACTCAGGTCGGCATGTATTCAAGTACATACAGTACCCCAAAATCTCGAGGGTTTTTTTTTAACATAGCCTGAGTTGGACATAAGCCAAGGGGCTACATGGCTAAATGAAGTACTTGAACATTTCTGATCCTAAAGTACCTGTTAACTTCCCTAGTCACCCCCCTAATCTTGAGTATTGTGAGTTCTGTGTGGTTATTGCAATCATTGAGTTATAAACCCAGCCGAGAAGTCGACAGTCCTTTAGGGGACTACAAAATGAAGCAGTGGGCTACAGAATGAAGCAGTGGGCCACAGAATGAAGCAGTGGGCCACAGAATGAAGCAGGGGACTACAGAATGAAGCAGGGGGCTACAGAATGAAGCAGGGGGCTACAGAATGAAGCAGTGTGGCACATGTGGGCAGGTCTGATCTCTGCTTCATAGGAGTCGACCTGAAGCTGCTGGCTCAGACTTTCCTTCCCCGTTGTACAGGCAGAAGTCAGACATCAGCCCCATACCACTTCCTATGAAAAACACAGTACCATTTTACATTAAATGTACACTTATCCCATGTGAAATTCAAAAGGCTTAGTGGGAGGCTGAAGTCCACCCACAGCTATCTAAAATGAATGCTTCACAATCGACTTCTCGAGAAAATGCCGATGAAAATTCTATGGAACACACCGATCACATGGGGTTGCCATAAGTGGGGGCAACTAGTCATGGTTGAGGTTACTTCTCAGAAACCAAATTCTTTATCATATTAAGAACCTTTCATATTTAGAAGAGACACCCAAAATCACCATATAGCTATAATCCTTCTATCTCAAACGTGGGATTAAACTCAGGCCTAACGAGTGAGAAGTGCTGTGCAGATTTCAGGGCTGTCACCTTTATGAAAGCAGATCGTCCCATTTTCTCCCACAGCTGCGGGATCTCCACCACCAACCTTTCAGGCAGCAGGTGAGTTCTTTCTTAACCACTACATCCCAGCCCCAAAGCAAACTCCCTTTGAGTAACTCAGGATGGTAACGAAGATGGTAACTCTTACTACACTTGATCTTAGCCAAAAGGCCGAGAAGCGATGATGGTAACTCTTTACAGGAGTAGAAAGCCTCGTCTCTGCTACTGAGCAGCAGGTGGTTTTGAACTGCTGACTTTGTGGTTAGCAGGCTAATTCGTCACCTCTGTGCCACCAGAGGTTCTCCTAAATCGTGGTTAGGTGCTGCTGAGGTGGTTCCAACTCAGAGCCACTCTATGTGCAAGAGAATAAAATGTTAGCCAGTTCTAAACCTTCTCACAACTGTTAGGTGTTTCAGTCCATCGGTGCAGCCACTGTGTCAGTGCATCTTGTCAGCGTCCTCCTTTTTGCTAACCTTCCTCTTTAAATGTAGAAGAAACAAAAACCCCTTATTAACATAACTTCCAATGCACCTCATCCAATCTCAGAAACCCCTGGCAAAATAACACACTAGTTTATATATACCACTAAGAAAGTTTCTCTACTTGAATATTCCATGTTATTTACTATATACCACTTCCTGAGGATCAGAATCCTCGTTTTGGGGGCACTTTGGGACGACTGGTGCCTAGGTGAAAACGACTGGAGGGAGGAGGAATGCCTTACCACAGCCTCAGTGGGATCATCCTTCAGCTACTGCTTGTTACTGGTTTTTCTTCTTCCTTGAAATGTGCATCTTTAAACTGATGAAATATACTTTGTCCTCAAGCGGCACAAAAACTTCCCCACCCACTCAGAATACAAATACACAGCAAGCTTAAAAAAAACACACCAAACAAAAGATATTTTATTAGAATTTCATATTAAAATAATGAGTCCTTGCAGTCAAATAACAATTTATGTTCGATGATGTAAAGTTTCAATGCAGATGAGAAAATGTTGTTTAAACATATTACATACTCTCAATTCTTACACTAGCATGCAACTTCTAAATATGATTTAGTCTTATAAAAATATACAAAATGATTACATATTGAGATTGTTAGATTTTTTTGCTTTCTGACAGGTGTATTCATATACAAATTTAAGATGGTCAAAACCTGCCACTCCTTAGGGGAAAGATGAGGTTTGTGACTTTAGAAACCTATAGAGGCACTTCTCCCCTGCCCTGTAGGTCACTACTTGAGTTGGAATGGACTTGATGGCACCCAGTATACATTTGATTTCACACTAAAGGTAAATTATAAAGGTAAATAATTTCCTTTATAAAGCGGTATCAATAAGGAAGTGATTCCTGACATTCATAAAAATATAGAGTATTTTTTAATATTTGCTTTAGTTTCTTAGTATTCTGTCACTGCTGCTGCTGCGTTTCCTCCATTTTCAGTTTCTCCCGCTTGGATTTGGGATCTTCAGCATGCAGGGCCCTTAGAGTCCAGAGGATGTGTTCCACTCCTGCCACTTCTTTCTTGCTATCAGTGAGACTTCCCCACTCCTGGTTCTGGAAGGGGGTAATACCCAGCAGGATGGCAAAAGTGACCACTCCCCACCTTAAGAGTTCCAAGTTTTTACAACTGCAATAAACCCTTAACAGCCACTCACAATGGAATCATACAACTCGATCAGCATCTTCCCCTACCTTCTCTTTCCTAGACTCATCAGGAAAAGAGGAAATATACCCTATCTGCATGGTCCCACCTACGCTTCTGGTGGGAATGACAGACTGTGGCTCAAAAACACCAAACTCACAGCCACCAAGTAGACCCCCAACTCATAGCCACCCTTTAGGACCTAGCAGAACCGGCCCTTGCATATCCCCTGGTCTATAAATCCTTATGGGAGCAGAAGGCCTCATCTTTCTCCTACAGATAAGATGGTAGTTTTGAACATTGATGTGGGCAATTAGCAGCCAGAGAACCCACTAAGCCACAAAGGCTCCTTACAAACATGGCAAAAGCCATCGGAAGGAATTCACTTGGCTGCACTCTTACCCGAGGTGTGACTCAAACCACTGTAGTCAAGCAGCTGTACTTCATGGCCTCACTGAGGCCATCGCCCTGCGTGGGTTGTGAGAAGCAAGATAAAGAGAAACAAGGAGACCAGGGGGGACCCAATTACTATGAAGGGAGATCTGGAAGAACAGGTCCACTCTACAAACTGTACCTGTGAAGAGAACCTTGTAGACCTAGAAGACAGAAAACTGTCAACACGATAGAAGTTAGATGGTTTGTAGCAGCAATGCAGAACTGGCAGCGGCGGCAGAATCAGGACATCAGCAAGAGACTGTGCAGGGAGCTTCCCGATACAAGTCTTCAGTCAGGAGGTTCCCTGGCAGAGAATGGTACTTCAGAGCACTTTGGGACGACTGGTGACTTGGTAAGAAGGCTGGGAGGGGGAAGTTATGTCTTACCACAGCTTCATACGAATCAACCTTGGGTTAGTTACTCACTTTCCTTACTACTTGCAAAACTTACAGGAAGTCAGATGTGTCTACCAAGCCATTAAGACAGAGAGCCACTTGTTAACAGTGGAGATGGCATCAGAGGAAGAGAAATGGTGGCAGTAGAAACAGAAAACTAAAAGACAGCGTGCGGGGCTCTCCTCAGCCAGTGAAGGGATTACAATGGGCATGTTGTCATCAATCAGGAGGCTAATGGGCAGTGGATGCCTCTGAGGACTTATTGGCAGAGTTAACGGATTTTGCAGGACTTCACCTAGCAGAGCAGAAGCCAAACTGAGGGGCCCAGGGGCTGAGGAAGAAGTCTGCTTGTGGGCAAAGTGAAAAAGTTGTCCTGACAAAAGAACAATCTTAGTCTTACCTTATCCTTAATTGTAACCTGCTGCTTTCCCATTAAATCCCATAATAGTATGGTCTTTGAGTTCAGTGTGACGATTTCAATAACTTATAAAACCCAGAAGAGAAGTGGGAGGGATTAAAAAAAGAGAGAGATGGTAGATTGATCCTCCATCTCATAATCAGCTATGGGCTGGTGCTGATGGTGATTTTTCACCATCGTGAACAGTTATATCATGTCACTGAACCAATTATACAGGAACACAATTCAAACAATATCAATTCTCTGATACCAATGTAGTTTAATTTCATGCTGTCATCACCCACACAATGATTACACACCACAGATACTCTGTTCTCCTTGAAGTCTCTAGGCTATACTCAATTGACATTTATTGGAAAAGGCATTGTTTCATGCCTGGAATTTGACCTTGTGTAGTAGTCCTCTGATGAGTATAAAGGTGTCTGTCTGAAAAAAAGCTTATTTGCATTCAATGCAATCTTGTGTCCCCTCTAGTAAACTGTGATACAATGAACTGTTCCTTCTCATTAACTTTCAGATATTCATATCTCTGATTCCTCTCCTCCATGATTTTTCTGATGTAAAATGAGTCTACATTTGTGGGAGAAAGTTTTCCAACACTCACTGCATTTGTAAGGTTTCTCACCCGTGTGAGTTCCTTGGTGTCTGAGAAGTTGTGATTTCTGAGCAAAAGATTTCTGACAGACACCACATTCATAAGGTTTCTCTCCTGTATGAGTTCTCTGGTGAACTACAAGGCTAAACTTGGAGGAAAACGCTTTTCCACATTCAATGCATTCATAAGGTTTCTCTCCTGAGTGAATTCTCTGGTGCATAAGGAGAGATGACTTCCGGCTGAAGGCTTTCTGACATTCACCACATGCATAAGGTTTCTCACCATTGTGAGATCTCTGATGAGTAGTGAGGTTTGACTTTTGGGTGAAAGATTTCGGGCACTGATTGCATTCATAGGGTCTCTCACCTATATGTGTTCTTTGATGTAAAATAAAACTTAACTTTATTCGGAACATTTTCCCACATTCATCGCATCCGTAGGGTTTTTCTCCCGTGTGAGTTCTCTGATGTGTATTAAGGACTGACTTTCCATTAAACCCTTTTCCACATTCACTGCAATTAAAACGTTTCTCTCCTGTGTGAATTCTCTGATGTCTAGTGAGTTTAGAATTCTGGATGAAGGCTTTCCCACATTCATTGCATACATATGGTTTCTCTCCTGTATGAATTTTCTGATGTAAAACGAGACTAAACTTAAAGGGGAATGTTTTGCCACATTCACTGCACCCAAATGGTTTCTCTCCCGTGTGAGTCCTTTGATGGTTAATGAGCTGTGATTTACTGTTGAAGCTTCTCTGACATTCATTACACCTGTGGGGTTTCTCTCCTGTATGATTTCTTTTATGCATATTAAGTTGTGATTTATCCTTGAAGCTTTTCTGACATATACCACACACAAAACGTTTCTCTACTGTGTGAATTCTCTGATGTTTATTAAGGCATGACTTATCAATAAAGGCTTTACCACAGGTATTGCATTTGTAAGGTCTCTCTCCTGTATGGGTTCGCAGGTGTAAAATGAGGTGGGACTTTCTCCTGAAGGCTTTCAGACATTTATTGCAACCATAGGGTCTCTCGCCTGTGTGGATTCTATGATGCTTAATGAGGTCTGACTTCTGGGAGAAGGTTTTCCCACATTCACTACAATAATAGGGTTTCTGTCTTGTTGGAGTTTTCCAGTTTTTAACAAGCTGTGGTTTATGGTGGAACGTTTTTGTGCATTCATTATATACTCTGTATTTTGATCCAGTATGAGTTGTGTCATATTTAGTATGAGGAAATAATTTGTTATATTCATTAAATTCAGCTTCATTTATTACATAGCTTCTATTCTGAATCATGTCTTCTGGATTTGATTTCCAATGTTTTCCAAATATATAAGATGCATACTGTAAAGGAGCACCAATGCTTGAGCTTGGATGAGACATTTTCCCAAATTCATCATTTTGGCGGTGAATCCCCATCATTTCAAGTTTGCTTTGGTTGTCTTGGTACCATTCTGATTGTTCGACTTGCCAGGCATCTTCTAGAAAGGAAACCAATGAATCAACCATGATCATGTAACAGAAGAAGTAGAATCTCTTAACAAAGATTAAGGAAAGGAGAAGAAAGTAGACTCTGGGTACAGTACAAAAGTCCAAGGCATTACAAAAAGGAGGGGAAAAAATGAAGTAAAAATCTACCAGAGGTACGAGCAGTCACAACTTGAGGAGAGGAAATTCATGAGTGCTTTAACATATAAGAAAAGGGTGCACAGGTATGGCATGCATTAGAAGATACCAAACGAGAAAAACACACACCCACACCACCACCACCACCACCACCACCACCACCACCACCTCCACCTCCACCACCACCACCACCACCTCCACCTCCACCACCACCACCACCACCTCCACCACCACAAAAAAAAAAAAAAGAAGATACCAAACATTGAGAATGCTAGAGAAAAGATTCATGAGGAAAGCATGTTCCATAAGCAGACAAAAATGAATCTGGTCAAAGTACAGAAAAGAAAGAAGTGTCTTATTGTAAAAGATCAAGCCAAATAGGGGGTGTTGAGTTTATGGTGGTAAAATAATTTGGAATAGGGTGGTGAGAATGGATCACAATTTGGAGAAGGTAATCAATGTCACTGAATACTGCATGCAGAAAATTATTGAGATGGTATTTATTAAGTATATTTTCATAAAGTTTTAAAATGTGATAAAAACGCAATTTTTAGGCAGAATTCACACACACCCTTCCCTCCCCACTAAGAAAAAAAGAAAAACAGTTCCCATAGAGAATACAAAGAGATTCAAAAATAGAAGCAACATGAAGAACTTGTCCCAGATGTTTTTCCCCAAGGTAAGAATTTCAGGAAGATTTTCCCAAACATTTCAGAGTACCTCCTTATTATTGATGGTCTGACTCCTACTTTGCCCATAGGCTAGTTGATCCTTACTCACCTGGATGTACTGGGCTCTGGATTTCTTCTCCCACCCATGGTTGTCCTTGTTCCAAATGGATGGCCGCATCTGCTGTCGTAACCTGGCACCCTAGTCACAGGACCAATCCACTTGTAAGCCAAGTTAGTGGACACAACTTGTGATACAAGGTTTCTGAAGAATTAGGACATTTAAGGGGCCGGACCGTTTGCATTTTGACAGAGTAAAAGGCCTCTTTCTTTACAGATGAGGGCCAAACTCTCAAGAATCAGAAACTACTAAGAATCTATGGCAGGGGTCCTCAAACTTTTTAAACAGGGGGCCAGTTCACTGTCCCTCAGACCATTGGAGGGCTGGACTATAGTTTTGAAGAAAAGCTATGAACAAATTCCTATGTACACTGGACGAGCCGGCTGCTAAGCAGGACAGGCAGCAGTGGCAAAAACACCCAGCGGGCCGGATGAATGTCCTCAGCGGGCCGCATGTGGCCCACGGGTCATGGTTTGAGGACCCCTGATCTATGGCATGTGACACTCGAAGACTACAGATTTAATGGACTCATGAAGTGAAGCCCAACCTCTTTTAGCATTGTAGATGGAAAAGCAATTGATTGGGTTTACTATGTCAATCAGTTAAGTTCCACTTACCTAATGATACTAGGTTGCTGTAATTCTCCAACATGACATCTTTGTAGAGGTTCTTCTGAACCGAGTCCAATAGCTGCCACTCCTCCCAGGTGAAGACTACAACCACATCTTGGAATGACACTAAGCTCTGTAATTGATAATGATTATTTATAATTATTGGTAATTGGAATGCAAAAGTCGGAAACAAAGAAAAAGGAAAAGTAGTTGGAAAATATAGTCATGGTGATAGAACAGAAGCTGGGGATTGCATGATAGAATATTGCGAGACCAATGTTCATAGGAAAGATCTTTTTTCAACAACAGTGACTCTACACATGGACTTTTCCAGAGAGAATGCACACAAACAAAATTAACTACATGTGTAGGAAGAGACGATGGAGAAGTGCAGTATCAGCAGCTAAAACCAGGCTGGCCAGCTGGGGAACAGACCATGAATTGCTCACCTGTAGTCCAGGTTGAAGCTGAAAAAAAATTAAACACATCCACAAGAGCCCAAAAATGACCTTGAGAACTTAGTTTTAAGAAGATCTGAAGAATAGATTTGACACATTGAACACTACTGACAGAAGACTGCTGAGCTGTTGGAGGGCAGCAAGGACACCAATCAGGAAGAAGGCACAGGTCATCACAGAGACAAGAAAGAAGGAAATGATCAAAGCAGACGCCACAAGAGACTCGGAAAGGAGCTCTTCATCGTGAAGCAGCTCAGACACGTGGGAGAAATGATGCAGCGCAAGCGGAACAGACAATGTCAAAGGGAAGCCTAAGAAGACAAAGTAAAATGTTACAATGAAAGATGCAAAGACCTCGAGTTAGAAAACGAAAAAGAAAGAACACACAGCACGCCTTCAACTGAAAGAACGACAGAACGACAACACAGAACCATTTAAGCCCCGAGTTGCAATACTGCCAGATCCAACGAGGGCAAGAATACAGTTACTGCTGCAAAAAGAAATAGCTGACTGTTGGAACTGAGAACTGGGAAGAGACTATGTGGACAAATTCTCTACACTCATATTCTAAGGAGTCTGGGAGGCCAGGATTCTTGTGGAGGGAAGCTTTCATGGTCGTGGGGTGGAGATGCATCCCAGTAACATTCTCCTAAGTGAACGTCCCCCATGATGCCCACCCCCGTAATAATGCCAATGTATTACTGCTTCTGAGCACATGGTTGCTACTATATACACTTGAAAAGACAACTGCTTGAAGGCTACTTGCCTGAAGGTTGTCTGCCAGGAAGAGCAGTCAGACCCAGTTGTCTGGCCCACTCCCTTCTGTTAAGGATCATAGATGGTTCCCCTGGAGAAGAGCTCTCACACACCCTAGGTCAAGCCAGCTCAGAGAGGACCAAGGTTGGGCCATCATTGAACTCTAGAAGTATGTTCGTTCCTATCACATGTATGCCTCCAGTACCTCCCGTTCCTAGTGGGTATATACCTCTAACTTGTCCCCCTCCTGGTACATGTATGTCATTAATACAACTCCTTCCTGTTGTGTGTGTGTGCCGTGGCCTGCATGTCCAAGATGATATTAGCGTGAGAGATAACATTATTCTCACTCTGGTTCTAGACTCCATGGAAGAGGTGAGTGAGCCCTGGCACTTCTTGTCTGTTGTACTTTCTTTCTCTCCTTTTAATTATACAACCACTTCTTAGCACCCTCTCCACTGTGGAGGCTGGTCATCTAGAGTTGACATTCCACCATTTCAGGAGGTAGGTAGCCTATGAGCCAGAACCAATGGTCTTAAAGGTAGTTTGGTCATCAATACAGAAGCAGATCACCATGTCTTTATTAAATCTCATCAGCATCACTGAAAGATCAAGTGTGACATAAACATACCGAAAAACAACTCACCTGGGACTTGGACATTTTCTTTGCAAGGTCAACATCTACTCCGTTCTTCATTCCATGGGCTCTTCTCTCAAAGTCTCTGGTCAGCGTTGATGTGTTGATCATCGGGCCTCCTCCTCCTTCCCTCTTAGGTACTATCCTAGCCCAGGATGTCCAAACGTGAGGATGCAAACATTCACTGCGGATGAAGGCAACCAATGCAAAAGTGGGAGGTAAAGAAAACAAACAACCAGACACCTTAAAAATATACTGATTAAAAACAACAACAATAAATGGGATTAGAAGGAAGACTGTACTTGGTTGGAAGAAGAGTTCATGAATTAAAGGTTCACTTTGACAACTTCATCTAAAACAGTGGTTCTCAACCTTCCTAATGCTGTGACCCTTTAATAAAGTTCCTCATGCTGTGGTGACCCCCCCCAACCATAACATTATTTTCTCTTTTTTTCCATAAAATTATTTTCATTGCTACTTCATCACTGTCATTTTGCTACTGTTAGGAATTGGGTGAACCCTGTGAAAGGGTCCTTTGAGCCCCAAAGGGGTCACGAGCCACAGGTTGAGCACCGCTGATCTAAAACATAGAGCAGAGAGAAAGGGTAATAATATAAATACAAAGAAGAGTTTTGTGACAAGTTATTAGGCTGAGATATAATCAGAATAGATCAGCATGCCCATTCAAAGACTCAGCAGGGCAGACAGGAGGGAGAGGGAGTAAACCGCTGTGGAAGTGAAAGGTAGCTGAGGATTTCCCAAAGCAGTTAGAAACCACCAGCTGCCCAGGGCGCAAGAGGCAGCTTTCTACTCCTGTAAAGGTTTCAATCTTGGAACTCCACCGGGGTAGCTCTGCCCTGCCCTATCGGTCTCAGTGGCAGAGAAATGCAGACCCTGTTCTTGAAGAACCCGAGAAGGCCACATAAAGAAGCTGCCCACAGATGCATTTGGGTGACGTCATCAAACAGCTACGAAAAAGAGACTCTCTTAAACATGATCAGAGAGCAAAGACAGTGCCCATATAAATGAGGTCACTGGAAAGAGCAGCAACAGACCCCCAACGACAAACGGAGTGATCATTTCAGAGCCGGCAACACACCAACACTTACCCGGAATGTTGGGCCCCAAGCTGGGACAGTTTGCTAACAAGCTTTGATTATCTATAGCATGTTTCAAATCCTTTACTGTTTTAGGAACTGTTAGGTGTTTATAGCAACTCAGCTCCACTTCTACTCTGTACTGTAGGGTCCCTATGAGTCAGAATCTACTTGACAGCTATGGCTATTTTTGTTTTTTTGAAAGCCACCATGTTATTTATTCCATGATCGGTACATCTTAAGGGGCAGGTTTGAGTCATTCTCACCGCCTTCTCTCTTTGAGCTACACCTAATAAGGGGCTCTGCCCAAAGGGTGGTTGTTAAATATTTGGGTCCATTGGATGCTTAATGAATGTGCCACATCATTCTTCCATGGGAGCAACTTGTGGGCAAACTGATGACTTCTGGGTAAGCAGCTGTGTGTTTAACTCGCCATGCCAACAAGACTTCTTAAATTTATGGTTACCAAATTAAAAATCAAACACTGCTTTTGAGCCTATTCTGATTCATATTAAGCCTATGTTAAACAGTTGATGGAATAAAAACATTGTCTTCTAGGGCGGGGGATACGTCTTTCTTTTTCTTTTTAAAGTGAGAAAAGGCTTTCCAAGTGGTTGAGAAACTTGACTACCTTCACACTACTAAATGTAAAAATCTGCATTAAGAACCTAGCTTTGTTCAAATCCAAAGTTCATATTCTTTACTCTGTGCCAAATTAATCTGCTTTGGCTTGCATGGCTTACCTAGAAAACTAAGAATATATTGAAACATGTTAGTAGTTTGAAAATTCAGAAAGGAAATAGAGAAAGTATATATATTTTTTGTTTTGTTTGTGTGAGGGTTAGCGTCAGATGTAATGTAGAAAGCCTGTGATAAGGATTAAGTATTAGGGTTAGATTTAGGGTTAGGGATAGGGCTTAAGTAAAAACAGCTCTGGTTAAGGATTAAGTGTTAAGGTTAAAAGTTAGGGTTTGTGTTATGCTTAGGGTTAGGTTTGTGTTAGAGTTAGGTTTAGTGTTTGTCAGAACGAATATATTTTTGACAAGGTGGGTCTCCCGGTATCAGAATTTGGGAATGTGTCCTCAAATAACAGAAGGCAAGTATAGTGATGTAAATAATACAGCTCTTTTTTGTTTGTTTGATTTTAATATGGCCCTTTAGCTTCATAAACCCCACAATGATGATGATATGGGACTACGCATGTAAGATACCTGTGGTCCAATATAGGTAGAGGAGGTTAAACCCACAGTGCCATTTTTCAACAGGCCTCGGACTCCTGGACCGGACCTAGGCGTTTCTCAGCGAATGAACACACCCCCCACCCCACCCCAAGTCCAAAGGACGCACTCCACTTCTGTCCCTGTGTGTCGCTGGGTTGGCTCATTTGAAGCCTAGCAAGATGGCAAAAGTGACAATCCCCTGCTAAGAGTTCCATACACCTTATTTGCACGATCCCATGCCCAAAAAGAATGCACACGCTTATTTGCATTATTAGCAAGCTGTCCAATCCCCTAGGGGAGCCAAAAGCACCTTAGTTGCTGTGGCAGTTACATAATCGCCTGTGAACTTGCGAAGGGGTGGAGTCTAGCCTGTCAAAAATCAGGTTGCAGCTTGATGACCTAATTTGGAGGCAATAAGGAGATAATTAGCTCATTGGAGGCCAGACTCACACTGTCTGCTAAGTCTTACTGCTGACAAGACAGATGGAGCTATGCTGATGGAACCAGAGCCCTGGTGTTGGAGGAGACAAATGGCCACTCATGACCATGCTGAAATGCTTCCACTGCCACTGGATCTACAAGACTTGCTTCCAACTGGTCTGTGAGCTTCCTGCATTTGGCATCATTGCATGTGTTGTGTGAATCTAAAGGGGAATTTATAGACTGGTATTGGACATATGGGCTTAATATCAGACTTATGAGCTTGATCTGGACTGGGCTGGGATGTTTTCTTTGACATAAAGTTCTCTCTTACACACATATGGGAGTCTATGAATTTGTTTCTCCAGTCAACCTGGACTAACATGGTTGCATACGCCACCCAATCTTTCGGTGGCAATTACAAGACCATAGCTAGCACAGATCTATAAAGGCAACCCAAGGGAATGAAAGCACTATGAACCCAGGGGAATGGGAGGTCCATTACAAATGAAAATGGGACATCGAATAAGGAAGACTGAACAAAAGCCAATTCATTAGAATTATGCTTCTGGCAAAGAATATTAAAAGTACCATAGATTTCACAAAGAACCAAAACCTGCCTGGGGAGAAGTACTTAGAAGTAAGAACGGCAGAATTTCATCTCACATACTTTGGATATGTTATCAGCAGAGCAGTCAGTCCCTATAAAAAGGTCTCGTGCTTTGATACAGTGCAAGGGCAGCACGAAGGAAGAAAGCCCTTGATGAGATCGATGGATTGATGCGGGAAACTGAGGACCTGGGAGGAAGTGTAAGCGGCTTCATCTCTAGCCTTGTGACCACAGGGCTGGGAAAACCAGCACTAGTGTTTAGAGGAGGCCTAGTATCCTTAGTCTCCACTGCGCCCAGATAACAGATAGAGCCAAAGGCACACATTCTCCAGGATGGGTCTTCACGCCCACCCTCCATCCAATGGTAAGCGGTCTCCCCCAGAAGTCTGGCGTCTCACTTGCTGCTCACTTGGACAGTTAAAGGATCCCTATCTCCAAGGGTATCTGGTGCCTGTTGTCTTTTATTCTTAAAGGGCGGTTGACACCATTTGTTTCTTGCCTGCCAGGCACTTCCTTTGCAGCGTCCCCCTAGACTGGGCTCAGGATAGTCAAGACAAATACACTGCCCAAGTCATGGTAACAAGAGGCTCGCAAGGCCTGTTACTATCAAACTCTATCGTTGAATAGACTCAAGGCTGCTCTTGTCCCAATATCGGAGATCAATCCCCTGTGCCCTGCTTTCCGATCTCTTTTTACTGTAATTGCACACCTAGCTCCTAAGCACCTGTTAGACTGTGGGGTGGACCCCACAGATTGACACGCGGCTACTACAAGGGGCTCATAACAATGAGGAGGACAGCACATTCTGTTGTACACAGTGTCGGCAGGCGTCACAACTGACTCAGAGGCAGGCACCTAACACCATCACCGCCACCCCCACTGCCCAGGCATTCGGTGGGAGCTACGATGGCTAGGAGAAACCCACCACGATCATTAGCATCTAAAGGGTGCTGCAGTCATTTACCTGACGGCACAGACACCCGATAATCCTCCATCTTCACACGAGCCACTGACACCCACAGCTGTCCTTCTAACTGACTTCTCCCCACTCAGCGTCTGTCAGTCTGTCCTACTTTGGAGGCTTGTGTGCTGCTGGGATGCTGGGTGCTATGCCACTCACATTTCTTTTTCTTCTCCCTCCCCCCCCCCCCTGCTATTTCTAATACCTGCACGGTTACCATGGGACAAATGCCAAAGGAGTATCCAGACTAAGAAATGACCACAAAGATGGAGTAAGTTATCCACTTCCGAGGGGCTGGCCACTGAAAACCTATGAGCAGCTGCAGAACAGTGTCTGATGGAGTGCCGGGAGGTGAGCCCCTCAGGTGGGAGGACATTCAAAATACAACGGAGAGGGAGCTGCCTCCTCTTCCTCAAACATGGAAAAAGGGAAGTCATCAAACATGAAGCAGAACACATAGAGATTGATGATATATATATATGTATGTGTGTGTGTGTGTGTGTGTGTGTGTGTGTGAGCTGACAAGGACAGTAATTGTACATCTAGAAGAAATGGAGGAGGAGCCGGGCAGCATTTGCCAGCACCAGGGCAAAGGTCAATTTGGAGCAGACCATCCATCGCTCCTACGCGTGTTCAGGTCAAGACAGGACTTAAACAAAACCACAAGAGCCAAAACACAACCTTGCGTATAACACACCTGAATTAAACAGACGTGACACGATGAACACTGGACATCAAACAAGTTATGGATGGCAATGAGGCTATCAGACATGAAGAAAGCAAAATGCCATTAAAAATAGAGGAAGGAGAAAAGGGATCAAGTCTGAAGAGAATATAAAATTTGCTTTGAAATGCACAGCAGTTTAAGCGAATGGAAGAAATAAAGGGTCCAAAAATGAAAATCATGTAAAACTGTAAAATAAAACCATTTTTATGAAGTGAAAAAAACTGAACAGAAATTTCCAAAAAGAAAAAGTAACACATTTGCAGCAAGAATAACAAACATACAAAACAAAACTCACTGCCATCCAGGCAATTCTAACTCATAGCAACCCTGTAAGACCAGCGGTTCTCAATCTGTGGGTCGCGACCCCTTTGTGAGGGCGCTAACGACACTTTCACAGGGGTCACCCGATTCATAACAGTAGCAAAGTGACAGTTATGAAGTAACAACGAAAATAATTTTATGGTTGGGGGGTCACCACCACACAAGGAACTGTATGAAAGGGTCGCGGCACGAGGGGAAGGTTGAGAACCGCTGCTGTAAGATAGAACACACCTGCCCCATGGGCTTCCCTGGCTGGAAACCGGTACAAAAGCTGACAGTCTCGTCTTTCTCCCATGGAGTGGCGGTGGTTCTAACTACTAAACTCACAGTTTGCAGCCCAGCGTAAAATAAACTACACCACCAGGACTTGGTGAAACTAAGGTTATTGGAATGGCTCTCCCATCCATCGTATTTGTAATTCCCACCAAATGACAGAGTAGAATGATACAAATATCATGCAGAGGTCTCCAACTTGGGCATTGTTCAGTTTTGCCACTCCCCTGGGAGTAAACTAAGCCCTTTCAGGAACAGGGGGGAAAATCCCAAGACCCTCAAGAAACAAAAGCCACCATCTGAGCAGGTGTAAAATCACTGTTGAAGGGGTGGTAGGAACAAAGGCACCAAAGGCCCCGCACTGAGACCATGAGATGAACCAATGTGCTTCCTGGCCCATGGATTGAGTAAAGCTCAATGCCTTCCACAGGAGGCTGACTTGCCATGAGAGGGACCCTTTAGGCATATATCATCTCTAAGGGAATGTTCGAATACTTGGCACAGCAGGGCAGAGACCACATGTTGGCATGCTGAGGATCAGGCGCAAGCTGTGTCTGCCAGCAAGGCTGAGAAGACAGTGCTGCAGATGGAAGGAAGAACTGTATCCTTAATGCTTTCTGATCTTAACTTGTAACCTGTTCACTTTTCCTGATAAACCCCAATAATCATGAATACTGTCTGTGAGTTCTGAGTGGCCATTGTAAGGCATTAGCAAATCCAGCAGAGAAGTAGCACTCTCTTGAGAAGGATGACTGGCATCAGAATTAAAGAAAGATGGAGGGTGGAGGCAGGTCTGTCCTCGGAGTCCCAGGCATCCCCCGTGGGGAGAGGTGGCCTTGGGTTGATCACAGTGGCTCTACACGCACAGAAACATGGGGCAATGCAAGAGACAGCAGGAGGCCCTGAGAAGTGAACCCTTGGGGGTTTGTTTTTACCTATAATGGCTAAAAAGGAAGGTATGGTATTTTAAACTTCAGCCAATGATTGAAAAGTAGTTTCTAAAGTAGCCTGGGCATAAGGCTGATTAAAATAAGTCTGACCACACAGGCTGGCTAACAGAAGACCAGGCCCTTTTAGGGACCCAAGGCTATAGACATATGAATGGGATCGTCTTGAATGAAGAGGATAAAAACTGAACCAGATGTTTTTTAAAAAAAGTATTTTGTGTCTTGCAGATCTTACTATGCAGATTGGTTTTCTTACCTAATGTGATAGACGTAGATGTGTGATAGACGTATAGGAGAGAAAGATTACATAGAGCATGTAAACCTGTTGTCAACCTAGACTTGATTGAATTTCCTAAAAGGGGAGTTGCTTTGGGGAAGTTAGCTGCATAAGCCCTCTTGAAAATGTCAAAAATACAAAGATGCTATTTTGAGGACTCGGTTAACACAGTCACAGTGTTTTCCATCGCTGCATATGCACGTGATAGCTGGGCAATAACTAAAGGGAAACGAACGAATGCATCTGTATTACGCTGTTGGCAAAGGCTATTGAAAGTATAATGGGCTGTCACAAGAGGTACGGCCAGCATACTCCTTAGAAGCAAAATCTCCTACGCTTTGGACGTGTTACTGGGAGACACCAGTCCCTGGAAAACAGTATCATGTTTGGAAAAGTAGAGGGTCAGTAAAAGACAACCCTCGGGAATGAGGTGGGGGTGGGGGTGGTGAAGGACAGGGAGGGAGGGGAAAAATGAGTAG
Organism: Tenrec ecaudatus; assembly: GCF_050624435.1. NCBI lineage: Eukaryota > Metazoa > Chordata > Mammalia > Afrosoricida > Tenrecidae > Tenrec > Tenrec ecaudatus. The sequence goes on along the minus strand of NC_134547.1, from coordinate 5,858,938 downwards.
CTGAGGGCTCAAGGAGAACGCAAATGTTTTGAGAATGATGATGACAACAAATGTACAAATGTGCTTGACACCATGGATAGATGGATGCATTGTTATAAGTGTTGTACAAGCTCCCAATAAAATGATTTTTAAAATACCAATAGCCCAACAAGATAAAAATAAAGTATGGAAAAAGTCAGGTTGTTACTAAAAACAAAACAAAAAAAACCGACCCTTGAGACTGACTGGCATAATGTCTGCAACAATAACAATTGTGGGGCTGGCACAATCCCCAGTGGTGGTGTTGTGCTCTATGGTACAGAGTTGCTGTCACTGGAGCAGGCTTGATGGCACCTAAAACCCAGAGGCCCAATCACTGTCTTTCTCTCCAAGAATGCTCCAATCACTGAGCTCCCTCCAAAGATGCTGGAGTCACTCTTCCAAAGCCTCCCCACGAACTGACTTTCCCCCCAGAAGCGTTAGCATACCTCCAATGGCATCCCAAATCCAAGCCCAGAGCAAAGACCCTCCAATCACTGACCACGCAATTACTCATCCCCCCAAAGATTTTTCTCTGAAGACCGCCCGTCCCTGGTTTATTCCTGCCAAGGCCTTTCCAACCATTACCCTATGCTCTCGCTCACGTCCACATTCATTCAATCTTACCAAGGGCAAGAACAAAACAGGGGCAAATCATCCAGATGTGGGTGACCATGAGGCACAAGGGGATCATGCTGTCCAAGGAGCCACAGACGTTCGATCATTTAATAGTGCATAGGAAACAAAGCCAAGTCACGAGATCATGATCAATTGATCAGCCAATCAATGGTCAGAGATACGGAATTCAACAGAAGCTGCATCTACGTGGGCACTCAAAAACAAATCTGCGGGTTCCTGCGCTAACCTGCAGCTTTCCACAAACCTAGCGCTAATACACTCCAAGGCTGTCCCACTCAGTCATTCCTACCCGAACGCATCTCGGGCATCAACCCCTTTCAGAGGGCCACCGCCATCACAGACCTTTCTCCGGCCCGTTTCCAACTCTCCCTCTCCCTCCTCGGCCAAGCAGTTCACTTCCTCCTCTCCCCTCAAGGGCTTCCGCGCCACGAACCCCACATTGACTGCCAGGAACCCCAAATTGTCTCCCTAAACCCCATTCAACCGGATTCCGCAGCCAGAACGCAAGGCTCTTTAAAGGAGCCAAAAACCCACAGGAAAGTCACTGCCATCGAGTGGATTCCGACTGGCGGCGACCCCCCAAGGACGGGGCGATGGATGAGGTGGGGCAAGGACAGCCGCGGTCCAGCACCTTCCCTTCCGACTCACCATCCTCGCTGGCCCCACCTCACTGTCAAGCTTCACTACCGCAGCATCCAGTCGACCGGGTGCCGGTTACCACGCGAGCGAACCCTTCCGGAGACGCAGCTTCCATTTGTCCTTTTGGAGATAGGTATTTTTGGCGGGTTTTAGCTAAAGAGCCTTCCAGACGGTGTCGCGGCGGCGCCTCTTCGCCTGATTCAATCGTGAGCCTCCATCTTGGGCGAAGTGCCGTAAAACCTCTTTTCCGACCCGAGGTCGCTTTCCGTGGAACCTGCGGACTCTGTCGCGAGAGTCGTAAAAGGATTGCTTTACGCCGTTTGCGCCGCCCCCGCCCCCGACGGTGTCCAACGCCGCTCACGTCAGACGAACAAAGTCCAAGATGGCGGCCTTCACGGCGCGCCTAGTACGGAAGGAGCTCTGAAGTGGTCCCGTGCTCCCGGCCGGCCGCGTTAAGGAAATGGGAAACGCCAGGTGTCCTTAAAGGAATAGGAAGCAGAGGGAAAGGGGGCCGCCGGGAATGTTCCTAGAGAAAGATAATAGGGCTTGGGGCAGTGAGTTTGACGGGCCTAGAGAAAGCAAAGCACTCCGGGTAGGCTAGCAGGAGGGGTTGGGTGACGTCATCTGATGGCTCGTGGGGCGGGGCAAGCAATGAGGGCGGAGCTTTGCTGTTGGAGGTGTTCTTGGGTGCAGTCAAATCCTTTCCAGTGCGGGGCACCTGCCTTATTGGACTCCCTCCTGGAGTCCATTCCGAGGCATAGACCCCCTGTGCACAGCAGAACAAAGCACAGGCGGACCTTGAGCCGTCTTCAAGGTCGAATCCATGGTTGCAGCCATTGTGTGCCTCCATCTCAATGCTTTTCCACAGCCATTCTGCTTTACCAAGGATGCTGTCTTTGTCCACACACTGGTCTCTCCCAATGACACGTCCAAATAGCGAGACAAAGTCTAGACATCCCAGCCTCTAAAGAACATTCTTTTTTCTTTCTTTTGTTAAAGAACATTCTTGTCTGTGATATTCTCAGTGTTCTTCGCCAACACCACACTTCAAAGGCATCGATTGTTGGATAGTCTTCCTTCTTGTCCAATTTTCACTCGCATGTGAGGTGACTGAAAATATCATGTCTTGGGTCAAGGCGTACATTAGTCTTCAAAGTGACCTGGCTCTTGAATGCTTTAAAGGCCTCCCCGTGCATTTCTCCTTGTTTTGTTGAAGTTTCTGTGGACTATAGCGTCGCCGTGTGTCTCAGAGTAAAACTGCACTTCATTTAACTGAAGAGGACGTGTATGTTTTTATTATGAAGCATTGCAGATTTAAGGAGCCCTGGGCCCCAGTGAGTTCATCATTCGGCTTCTAAGTACAAGGTCAATAGTTTGAACCCACCATCCGCTCCTCAAGAGAAAAAGGAATCAATCTGAAGCTTTTTCAAAGGAGACATCCTTCACAAGGTTGGATATAAAGCCCCGCCCCCCCCCACCCTGTCCAGGGAGACGAGGAACGAAATATGGGTGAAGGGAGACAACGGACAGTGTCAGATACAAAACAACAATAATATACAATTGATCCAGGATTTACGGTGAGGTGGGGAGGGTGGCTGAAGAGCTGATACCAAGAGCTCAAGTAGAAAGAAAATATCTTGGAAATGTTGATGACAACATCTATACAAGTGTGCTTAATACAATTGAATGATGCATTGTTATAATATTTGTAAGAGCCCCCAATAAAATTATTAATAATATATATATATATATTAAGTATAGGCAGAATTCTCATTAGAGGCGAGGATGGAGAGACTTTATCTCAAGTACTTAGTCATGTCTTCAGGAGAGACTATCCTTAGAGAAAGACATTGGGGTTGGTAGAGGGTCAGTGAAAGAGAGGAAGACTTTTGACAAGATAAATTAGCACAGTGGCTTCAATAATGGGCTCAGACATAAAGTGGTGAAGAGGGTACAGAACTAGACAATGTTTCCTTCTGTTTATAAGGTTGCTATGAGTTGGAATCGTCTAGACCAGCGGTTCTCAACCTTCCTAATGCCACGACCCTTTAATACAGTTCCTCATGTTGTGCTGACCCCCTAACCATAAAATTATTTTCCTTGCTACTTCATGACTGTCATTTTGCTACTCTTATGAATTGGGCGACCCCTGTGAAGGGTCATTTGACACCCCCCAAGGGGTTGCGACCCACAGGTTGAGAACCACTGGTCTAGAGCATGGGTAATAAATGTACAAATGTGCTTTAGACAATTGGTGTACGTATGGCTTGTGATAAGAGTTGTATGAGCCCCCGATAAAATTATTTTTAAAAATTGGCAACAGTAAAATGTTTCTGAACATGCAGTGACCAAAGATAATGCAAAATCCACCCGTAATGAAGCCAAGTGTTCCTGGGAGTGCTTGCCTGTGTGGCTAATATCTTGAGTGAAAAAGAGTGGGTAAAAATTGAGCAGCCTTAGAAATAGCAGCAAAATCTCTAATGGACAACACAAAAGTGCGTGAAGGGAGACAGCAGTCGGTGCAAGACATGAGGGCAGGGGATTTATAAATTATCAAGGGTTTATGAAGGAGGGGGAGGGGATGAAGAGCAGATACCAAGGGCTCAAGTAGAAAGAAAACGTTTTGAAAATGATGATGGCGGCAATGAATGTACAAATGTGCTTGACACCATGGATGGATGGATGGATGGATGGATGGATGATGAAAAGAGCTGTAAGATTCCAGGAACAGGAGTGGGAATAGTGATATCAGGAAGGGTAGGAGAAGAGGGGGAGAGGAAGAGAGGAAGGGGGAACAATCACAATGATCGGCACATAACCATACATCCCTGTCCAAGAGGAAGAACAACAGAAAACATGGGGGAAGAGAAATGGCTATTGGTGAGAGATATGAAAATAGTAACGATGTAAAATCTATCAAGGGGTTATGAGCGCGGGGGGAGGGAAAAAAGAGCTGATACCAAGGGCTCAACAGGAAGTAAATGTCTAGAAAAGAATGAAGGCAGCAACATATGTACAAATTCACCTGGTGCAAGTGAGGTATGGATTGTGACAAGAGTTATAAGAGTCCTAAAGAGATAGATAGATAGATAGATAGATAGAGAGATAGATAGATAGATAGATAGATAGATAAAATTTTTAAAGAGCTGTAAGAGCCCCTGACAAAATTATGTTTAATAATAATTTTTTAAATAAATAAATTTTATTTTAAAAATAAATAGCAGCGAGTTGTGAGTCACAATCAACTCAATGGAAATGACATGGAGTAGAAATCAATGTGACGGTGCCCAACAGGTCAATATATGAACAACAATATAGTGCTCATGCATGAATCCTGTGCCCAGAATTAATAGATATTAAGAGTATGCCACAGAAAACAACAGGACCGACAGTTCTGGAGGGACATGGGAGAGGGGGATGTGGGGGGAAAGGAAGTGGTGTTAACAAACCCAGAGACAAGGGAACAACAGTGATTCAAATCAGTGGTGAGGAGGGTGTAGGAGGCTTGGTAGGGCATGACCAAGGGTAATGTAAACACGAGGAATTACTGAAATCCAAATGAAGGCTGAGCATGATAGTGGGACAAGAGGAAAGTAAAAAGAACTAGGAGGCAAAGGGCATTTATAGAGGTCTAAATAAAGGCATTTCTATATGTAAATATAGTTATATATAAGGATGGGGAAATAGATCTGTGTGCATATATTTATAAGCTTAGTATTAAAGTAGATGGACATTGGGCCTCCACTCAAGTACTCCTTCAATGTAAGAACACTTTGTTCTATTAAACTGGCATTCCTTGATGCTCACCTTCCCAACACCATTGCAGAAGACAAATGGGTGCATAAGCAAATGTGGTGAAGAAAGCTGATGGAGCCTGGCTATCCAAAGATATACCATCTGGGGTCTTAAAGGCTTGAAGGTAAACAAGAGGCCATCTAGCTCAGAAGAAACAAAGCCCACATGGAAGAAGCACACTAGTCTGGGTGATCACAAGGTGTCAAAGGGATGAGGTATCAGGCATCAAAGAACAAAGAGTCATATCCTTGTGAATGAGGGGGAGTGCAGAGTGGGGACCCAAAGTCCATCTGTAGGCAACTGGACATCCCATTAGAGAAGGGTCGCGGGGAGGAGACAAGTCAGTCAGGGTACAGTGTAGCAACGATGAAACATACAACTTAAAAAAGGGGGGGTTCTTCTGTGGTTAAGTAGCACACGTAGCGTAGCGGAAGCATACTTTTTGTTCCCTGGGCTGTTACTGATTGTTGGTCCTGGTGCCCTAAAAAAAAGAAGAAACATACAACTTTTCTCTAGTTCCTAAATGCTTCCTCACCACCACCACCCACCATGATCCCAATTCTATTACAAATCTGGCTAGACCAGAGGATGTACATTGGTACAGATAGGAACTGGAAACACAGGGAATCCAGGACGGATGATCCCTTTAGAACCAGTGGTGAGAGTAGCAATACCGGGAGGGTGGAGGGAAGGTGGGGTGGAGAGGGGGAACTGATTACAGGGATGTACATATAACCTCCTCCCTGGGAGATGGACACCAGAAAAGTGGGTGAAGGGAGGCATCGGGCAGTGTGAGATATGACAAAATAATAATTTATAAATTATCAAGGGTTCATGAGGGAAGGGTAACCGAGAGGGGGGGGGGGATGAAGTGCTGATGCCAGGGGCTTAAGTGGAGAGCAAATGTTTTGAGAATGATGAGGGTAATGAATTTACAAATATGTTTTACATAACTGATGATTATGGATTGTGATAAGTTATATGAGCCCCCAATAAAATGATTAAAATAATAATAATAATAAATTAAGCAAAAAGAGTATGCCACATTCATACCAACCTCTGTGTCCTGATGAAAAATGACCTGTACAATTGTGGTCATACCGGCTTCCAACACCCCAATCATTATTCTGATATTTTTGCAATGGGCCCCGTCTTTTCTAGAATTACATATAAAGCAGTGCATACATTTGAATGAAAGTGTTGTATTTTTGTATCAGTCTGTGAGAAAATACCTCTTCACTACTTTTAAATGAATGCCTAGTGTGGGAGTAGGTAACCAGCCCCTCACAACTATATCATGGGTCCGACAGGCACGATTGTACGGTTCTAATATCTAAAGATTATAGTAAAGTCATAGAGAAAAGGACAGATAGAAAAGAAAGTAAAATGAACAAGTCAGACACACTTCATAGTAGCATGCTCACCTCCTGAACAGCCATGATCTCACCAGCCAGGTCTGAGCACAGCACAGCAGAGAGGGTAGGAGAGAGCTGAGATTTATTTCTAACCAAAGCTTATATATCTTTGGGGACATGCATGCCTCCTGATTACTGATAATGACCTATGTCATAGGAAGGGGTTGTGACCTAGGCAATACAAGCCATAGGAGGGGGATGACCTAGGGGTGTACACGCAATAGTAAGGAGGGAATAGCGGTACATATGTGACAAGATGGGCGGACCCCAGACTCAATATAGTAGTCTAACCTTAGTCATCCTGGAGTGGTCCCGGACTTGCCTTCAGGTTCTCCTTCAAGGGAATAATCACTCTCCTTATCAGAAGGGAGTGGGCTCTTCTTAGGGTGGGTGAGACTATACAGTCTGGTTGCTCTAGATGGCTGACAACCCTTAAGGAGAATAACTTCTGACCTACTGGCCTCCTCTCCCTGGTGTTCCAGGAAGCAAGTTTACTGAGAGCAAGATGTTTTACTGACAGGTTATCTCCTGACCCAAATCTTGCAACAGCACCACAAAGAACCTCTCTTCCCCTTACCAGCCCACATGCCTTTAAGCTCATACCCTATCTATGTCCCTCCACCCCAGTACCAGGTGCAACTTCCCTGACCTAACTCGTTGGGTTGTGCAACCTGCCCAAGGGTTCAAGGTGCCCCCCATCCCTTTCTGTGGTCTCTATTCCCTCCCTGGAATTCTTTCCCTGCCTCAATACAATCTTTCTCAACTTCACATTCCTGGCTAAATTTTTTCTCTGTTCTGTGCCTCCATCTCCAACCTCTCATTTGAGAGGGGTTGGATGCCCTGGTGGGAAGAGATAGAGCAACTAGAAATGTCTCCTTCTAGAGGGAGACAGAATCAACCATGTGCTCACTTTAAGGCAGTATAGCTTTAGGGGATAAACTGTGTAAATGACAGTTAATGCAGGAAAATGTACTTGGACTTTATCTCTAACCTTCCAAAGTGGTGGCTTTGCTACTGAGGAATACTAGCTTTCCAGATTCCCTCTGCACTAGTCAGGGACTAAGTCCCAGTCATATTTCCCTCAGTGTTAGTTTCCCACATTTCCCCCTTTTTTGTTATGTTTAACATTTAACAGAGGAATAGAGGCAACATGAGACTGAGAGCATTAAAATTATGATGGAGATGGCTTAAGCCCCTGCAGCTGAAACTTCTACCCGCTCCCTCATTGTTTACCCACCTGCAGCTTCGATGCCCTCCTTTTCTTGTCTACCTTCCGAACCATCTTAAACACTTGCTCTCCACTGCAGATAGGTGCGACTTCTCAGGACCCCCGCTGCCCCCCAAGCCCCCTGCCGGTGAACCTCGCCAGGGAGCTCAGGGCACCGGTTTCTCCCTCTCTGCTCCCCATTCTCTCCGGGGCAGCATGACTTCACTGAATCCTTGTGGACCCTGTGAATCTTTCCTGAAAGTGCAGAATAAACTTATTTTCCTTTGCGGCTAGCCTAATAGTTACATTGTTACTGAGTTCTAACAGCCAACCTCATAGAACAGCCAAACCCCAGTGGAAAATTCCCCCAAATTGCCCCTACCCCAGACCAGTACTGTAAAACCCTTCTTCTCCCTCCCAGGCAACTCGACTTCTCTGGCCCCAAATCAGGGACCTGTGCACCTCACCCGGGAGCTCTGAAATAAACCTATAAAATGGTTTCCTGTGTTTGCCTTCTTTCTTTTGTTCCACCACCAAATCAATCTTACACTATCTTTCCACAGCTAAGGCATTTCCCTTTATGGCCGGTGTAATCAGCTCCTTCAGTCCACCAGATTTTATATCGCAAAAATTCTGAGGGAGAAAGGCATACTTTAGTCAAAGATCTCCAGTCAGCAGGGATCCAGCATTCAGGCTCTGACCCTGACGCTTATTACAAAATGAGAGTCTGGGCCATAGTCAGCGACGGCCTGCTTGAGATCTTTGAGCAAAATAAGCTGCTCAAAGGGGAAGGCACTGTGAATTCCTTGTGGGTGTTTTGCATCAGGCTGTCTGCTAATAACTCTAATAGAATAAGACATATATTCTAAAGCTCCTTCTTCTGCCATCCCTCGTTCTACCTTGAAAAGTAAAGGTGCTTTTCTATGCTCTGCCTCTGCTTCCTTCCATTTTCTGCACCGATTTTCTTCACTGGTATATCTATAAACTTCACTTCCTGAACTTCATCTTCTGTATCAGCTTTCTCAGTTTGCATTTCTTTGGATCTAATCTCATCTCTCCCTCCAGCACAGGCTTGCTTAATAGTCTTTTGGTTTCTAAGCTTCTCAACGCTATATTCTGGTTAGTTTTCTCACCTCTGTCTAATATCCCTTCCTCTGTCTGATACTTGTTCTTCCTGCTTTTCACCAAATTTAAGTTTGGCCAGCTTAGAGACATCTCACTACTCGGCTGGTTTTGTCTCTTTGCTTCCTCTACCTTTGAAAGCAAGGGAACTTCGCAGCATTATTTAATAGCCTCACTTTGGGTCTTAAAAGTCACTTCCCCTAGTGCAACAATTCTCAACCTGTGGGTCTCAACCCCTTTGAGGGTTGAACGACCCTTTACAGGGGCCACCCGATTCATAACAGTAGCAAAATGACAGTGATGAAGTACCAATGAAAAGAATTTTATGGTTGGGGGGCACCACAACATGAGGAACTGTACTAAAGGGTCACGACATTAGGAAGGTTGAGAACCACTGCTCTAGTGCTTTATCACCTTTAAACCTTCAGAGGCTGCAGTCCCACAGGGCATAGAGGCTTTGGCCCTGAGGTTTTGTTCAGAATCAGAGGCCTTAGATAACAAATCCATCCCTGCTTCTTCAGTGTTTTTCCCTAAAGTTTCATCACCTAATTCGCACATATTCAAAGAGACTTCAGCTCCCTTTACTAGATTTGAATAGACACAAACTTCTCACTAGACTGATCATCTTCATTCTCTTTCTCCGGCAAAGGTTCTAAAACCATCTTAACTTGAGCCCGCAGAGACCAGGTTTCCGTAGGTATGCTCTGACCTTCCCTGTGAGCCTTTGTTTTTAACCGTACGGTCGCGTCTACTGAAACTCGTGAGCATTTGGAGGGACTGGTTACCCCCACAGGCTAGGAGAGTAGGGTTTCTGAATCGTAGGGTTCTAGCCTTTCTTTTGTACATTTTTTTCAGTTAGAGAGTCAAATAGCCTTGTGAGACTTTGGATTATATACTTATACATATGATCATGAAATGTTTCCATTCCTTACAAATACTCCACTCCACAAAGGCATCTTCTTCCTCCCATTCTTTTGACCATAGGTTCCCAAACCTGTGACTCATGATTGTGGGGTTTCCAGTCCCACAATCGAATGAGTCCAAGGCATGACAGTTGTGTAGTTGAAGAGTAAATTAAAGAGACATCGGGCCCCTTATGATCCCACCACACCAGGGCGAAACACTAAGGGCGTGCAACAGAGCAGCAAGGGGAGCAAAGCAATGAAGTCTCCGAGGAATACCAAAAGTAGACTTTGGGGCCAGGGTGTGGCAACCCATTAGACAACACAGGAAAGCACTCATAAAGGTCCACAGACAGACCTGGAACTATTTATAGACTTTTCTTTTTTTGCTGTTCTTTTGTTTTTGTTAGGCAGAAATGGGAACTGGTGGAGCAGGCAAGTGGAGCAATACCCTGCCACAGTGAAACAACTCCTGATGATGGCCTGACCCAGATGGATGTCAGTTCTGATAGCATTGTTGCATTGTTACATCGTTCCTGAGTTCTAACTGCCCACCTTGCAAAACAGCCAAACCACAATGGAAATTTCCCCAAACTGCCCCTTCCACAGACCAGTACTATAAAACCCTTCCTCTCCCTCCCAGGCACCGAGACTTTGCAGGCCCCCAACTGGGTGCCATAACCCTGCCTGGGAGCTCAGGATGCTCCCATCCCTTTGTCTGTACTCCCCTCCCACCCAGGCAAAACTACTTCTCTGGCCAAAATTCAGGGACCCATGAACTTTGCCTGGGAGCTCTGAAATAAACCTTCAAAACGGTTTTCTATCTTTGCCTTCTATCTTTCTCTCTGCCGCCAAGTCAACTTTAGTTTACTTTAGTTATTGTATTGGACAGGGTTCTCTAGAGAGACAAACCAGATTGCTAGTAATTATATATAAATATATTTATAAAGATAGATATATAATTCAAGAAATGAACCGGTAAATTATATACAGATAGATAATACAAGAAATTAACAGTTATATTATAAAGCAGTGAGACACTAGCAGTCTGAGTTTTGAGAGCTGCCAGGTGCCAGTCCCCTTCTGTAGAGATAGCTGTGCTATATATACCCAGGCAGCAAACAGCAAGGCAGGTCTCCAACTGTCATCAACTGTCAGTCCCCAGCTCCAGAGATGAACATTCCAATCGTGTGGGCTTAAAGGGACCTCAACTTACAGCGACATAGTCCACAGGCTAGGCATCCCACACGTAGTGTACCCCTTTAAACTGAAGCACAGAACAACCAAGGTGAGGCTCACCGAGCCAATTATCCCTCTGCCCTTCAGTTAATCCTACTTGTGTTTATTGGCCAGGCTGGCACAATAAACTATAGCAGTTATGTTTTGCTTTCTCTTGTTTTTGTGCTTATTATTATCTCCTCATGCCTATTGAGATAAGATAGGCAAGATAAACAATCTGGAGTAGAAAACAACAGGAAGACAGTTCCAGGGGGACACAGGGGAGGGGGAGACAGGGGAAAGGAAGGGGGCTGCCACCAAAGCCAGGGACAAAGGAACAAGTGATCTAAAATCGATGACAAGGAGGGCATGGCATGCCTGGTGGGGCTTGACCAAGGGCAAGAGGAATTACCGAAATCCAAATGAAGGCCAAACATGATTGTGAGACAAGAGGAAAGTAAGAGGAAATAGAGGAAATAACTAGGAGGCAAAGGACATTTATAGAGGTTTAATATAGGCATGTAATATGTAAATACACTTATATATAATGATAAATAATCTATGTACATATATTTATTTGTTAAGTATTAAGGCAGGAGATGGACATTGGGCATCCTCTCAAGTACTCCCTTAATGCAAGAACACTATGTTCCAATAAGCCAGCATTCTGTGATGCTCACCTTCCCAGACACGATCACTGAAGTTAAAATGAGCGCATAGCAAATGTGGTGAAGAAAGCTGATGGTGCCCGGCTATCAAAAGATATAGAATCTGGGGTCTTAAAGGCTTGAAGACAAACAGCTGTTCATCTAGCTGAGAAGCAGCAAAACCCACATGGAAGAAGCACACCAGTCTGTGTGATCATGAGCTGTCGGTGGGATCAGGTATCAGGCATCAAGGACCCAAAACAAAATATCATATTGATGTGAATGAGGAGGAGGGAGGAGTGGAGACCTAAAGCCCATCTGTAGACATCTAGACATCCCCTCACAGAAGGGTCACAAGAGACTAGTCAGTTAGCGTGCAGTCTAGCACCAACACAGCATACAACTTTCCTTAAGTTCTTTTTTAAAATCTTTTTAAAAATCGTTTTATTAGGGGCTCATACAATTCTTATCACAATCCATACATACATCAATGGTGTAAAGCACATCTATACATTCATTTCCCTCATCATTCTCAATACTTGCTGCACGCCCACTATCATGATTCCAATTATACCTGACAAATACAGTTAGACCAGAGTATGTACAGTGGTACAGATAAGAGCTCACAACAAAGGGAATCCAGGACACATAAACCCCTCAGGACCAAGAATGTAATAATGAGAGTATCAATACCAGGAAGGTAAGTGTAAAGTGGAGGGGAGAAAGGGGTACTCGATCACAATGATTGACATATAACCCCTTCCCAGGGGGACAGACTACAGGAAAGTGGGTGAAGAGAGACAGTGGTTAGTGTAATACCTAAAAAAAATTATAAATTTTATGGGATCGTGTGTGTGTGTGTGTGTGTGTGTGTGTGTGCTGATACCAAGGCTCAATTAGAAAGAAAATATTTTGATAATGTTGATGGCAACAAATGTACAAATGTGCTTGACACAATGTATGTATGTATGTATGTATGTATTGTAATAAGAGCTCCAAGAGCCCTCAAAAAATGAAAAAGAAACCCAAGATTGATGAACCTATAGGGACAGCAAGCAGAATAAGGGTTTCGGGAGGTGGGGACGGGGGTGGTGGATAAGATGAAGCTGATGTGAAGGAGTTCAAGAAGGAAAATAATGTTTTGAAACTGTGGTAGCAATGAAACAATTCTACTTGATGTGATTGACCTATGAAATGATATGCTATCTGTACTAACTCCCAATAAAATGGTTTTGAAAAAATAAAAGTATCAGGGAGAAAAAAAGAGAGAGAAGACAAAGCATACAAGATCTCACTTCTGCAATGACTTCAGGAGCCAGGTCTGCGCAGAGAGAGAGAATTTATTTCCAATATCAGCTTATATACTCTCAGGGCATACAAGCCCCACTAACTACAAGTAATCACATAGGTAACAAAGTGGGCTGTACCCTAACCCTAGAGGTCCCTGAGTTCATTGGAGGAGGAACCTAATACCAGTGCTGGGGGCAGGTAAGGGGGAGTGACAGTCCCCTGAGCAGGGAGAGCAATAGCAACATGTCTGCTCCTACAGATAAAGCTGTTAGCCAGATAGCAATCAGCCATGTGCTTGTAAGCGGGCTCTTTAAGATAGGACTATGATGGGAGGATATTGTGGGGATTCATCTTCATTAGAGGATGTGATTAGGACTCCTCTCTACTCACAAGTGTGAAGGCCTCCCTCCACCCCAGAATCCTGGCATCAATTTAAGGATTAAGAGTGTAGGGGTGGAGTCTAGGCTGTCAATCTGGAGATAGCCAATAAGACTTCTGTGGGCATGGCCTCAGAATTCTGGGAAATCTGGTACTTCCTCCTAGGAGGCAGAAGATACTTCTCTCTGCCACATCCTGGGAGACATTGCAGAAGACAATCCACATGGATGCAACCAGATCTCAGAAGCTGGCAAAGCCCCAGAGAAACCACTGCCAGCGCTGAAATGCTTACAACGCCAATGGACCCAAAGACTTTCTACCCACTGGCTTGTGATCGTCCTGCATTTGGCTTCATTGCATGTGTTTCGTGAATCTGAAGAGAACTTTATAGATTGGTATCGGACATATGGGCTAATACCAGACTTATGGTCTTGGACTAGACTGGGTTGGGATGTTGTCTCAATGTTCAATTCCTCTTGTACATAAACTTCTCCTGTATATACAGATGCATGTTTATGAATTTATTTTTCTAGTCTACCCAGACTAACACACCAGGCTTCTTAAAATATGAAAATGTGTCCACACACACTCTCTTCCCAGTTTTCCACATGTGACGACTCCTGCGACTGAATAGAACTGCCCCATAGTATATCCTTGGCTGTGATTTTTATGGAAGCAGATTGGGTGGATTTGAATCAGCAGCCCTTTGGTAATCAGCCAAGCACTTTATTTGTCCCACCCGGTTTCCTTGATGTTCTTGATACTGAGACATCATCTGGGCTTCACCGGGACCCATGCACCTCAATTACTCCTTTGGGCTGACTGCTGACTAGAATGTCTGAGACCATTGAAGTGAAACATGTTGATGATGAAAATCAGCAAGGTCATCTGTCCAGATATTGCTGTATCTGAAAAACTTTACAGGAATTAGTTGATTGGAAAGGAGCGGAGTTGTATTAGTGGAACCTGAGACATATTTCCTATCAGCTCAATTTCCCGAGTTTAGCAAGAAGTAGTACTGAAAGCTGAGGCCTCGACAATCAATCGGGCAGAGACACCTAGGAAGTACAAGCCTTGCCTTGAATCCATTCACTGGGGACTCTGCATGGCATATCACCACTGTACCTGGTACTGCTTAATCAAATGAGGGTTCATTGGAAAATAAACAAAGGTCATTGTCCTCCTGGAATGAGCACTGAGTGTAAGTGGTGTTTTGGATGTTGTTAGGTGCTGTTGAACCCACTGTTGCAGCCATGGTGTCAATCCATCTCATCCAGGCCCTTCCTCTTTTTCAATGCCCCTCCACTTCCCCAAGCACAATGTCCTTTCCTAACATGTCCAAAGTCCTTGAGACAAAATCTTACCATCCTTGCCTCTAAGAAGCATTCTGGCTGTACTTCTTGCAAGATAGATTTATTTGTTCTTTTAGTACTTTGCACGGTCCTTTCAATCTCCTTCACCAATACCTTAGTCCAAGTGCATGGATTTTTCTGTTGTCTTCCCTATTCAATGTCCAACTTTCACATGCACATGAGGCCATTGAAAATACTGGTGCTTGCAAAGGGATCAATTATCAGGCATCAAAGAACAAAGAATCATATCACTGTGTGTGTACCTCCCAGAAATGCTGAAGACAAATGGGTGCATAAGCAAATGTGGTGAAGAAAGCTGATGGTGCCCGGCTGTCAAAAGATATGGCATCTGGGGTCTTAAAGGCTTGAGGGTAAACAAGCAGCCATCTAGCTCAGAAGCAACAAAGCCCACATGGAAGAAGCACACCAGCCTGTGTGATCCCAAGGTGTCAAAAGAGATCAGGTATCAGGCATCAAAGAACAAAAAATCATATCAGTGTAAATGAGGGTGAATGCAGAGTGGAGACCCAAAGCCCATCTGTAGGCAACTGGACACCCCCTTACTGAAGGGTTGCAGAGAGGAGATGAGCCACTCAGGGTGCAGGGTTGCAACGATGAAACATACAACTTTCCTCTAGTTCTTAAATGCTTCCTTCCCCCACTATCATGATCCCAATTCTACCTTAGAAATCTGGCTAGACCAGAGGATGTACATTGGTACAGATAAGAACTGGAAACACAGGGAATCCAGGACAGATGACCCCCTTCAGGACCAATGGTGAGAGTGGCGATACCTAGAGGATGGAGGTAAGGTGGTGTACTAAGGGGGAATGGATTACAAAGATCTACATATAACCTCATCCCTGGGGAATGGGCAACAGAAAAGTGGGTGAAGGGAGATGTCGGACAGTGTAAGATATGACAAAATAATAATAATTTATAAATTATCAAGGGTTCATGAGGGAGGGGGAATGGGGAGGAAAGGGGAAATGAGGAACTGATATCAAGGGCTTAAGTAGAAGCAAATATTTTGAGAATGATGATGTCAACAAATGCACAAATGTGCATTACACAATTGAGGTATGTATGGATTGTGATATGAGTTGTATGAGCCCCCAATAAAATGATTTAAAAAAAAGAAAATACTGTGGCTTGGATCAGATCTACCTGAGTCCTCCAAGGAACCTCCATGCTTTTCAAACACCCGTGCTTTTCAAACACTTCAAGCAAGTCTTGTGCCACAGATTTACCTAAAGCAGAGCTATCATTTGATCTCTTGCCTGCTGCTTCCATGAGCATTGACTGTGGATCCAAGCAAGACAAACTCCTTGACAACTTCAATCTTTTTGCCACTTACCATAATGTAACCTCTTGATACAATTGTGAGGTTTTTGTTTTCTTTAACATTGAGTTGTAATTCATACTGATCAGTACGTGATCATTTAGCAAGTGCTTCAAAGTCCTGCCTTTCAACAAGCAAAGTGTGTCACCTGCACATCACAGGTTGTAATACATGCCTTCCTCTAATCCTGATGCCCCATAGTGAAGCTATTCTCTATTTGCTCAGCATACAGATCGAGTAAGTATGGTGAGAGGCTAAAAACCAGGCCAGCGGCTGAATGGAACAGACCATCAACTGCTATCTGTAAATTCAGGTTGAAGTTGAAGAAAATGAATTCATTTGAGTCAAAATCAAACCTTAAGCACTATCTTTACACTGAATCTAATGTAATCGGAGAATGTAAACATCTGTTGTTAGTTGCCACCCAGTCAATTCTCACTCATGAGTGTCAGGTACGCAGAGTAGGATGACACAGGACTTTTGAGACTGTGGTCTTTGGGCAGATTTTCAGGTCTATTATCCAAGGCATCTACAGTGGGTTAGAACCACCAACTATTAGCTGGTAGTTGAGCGATTAACTGTTTGTGCCACCAAGCAACTCTAGAACCAGAGAATGTAATGTAAAATGTACATTAGATGAAATAAACGGAGCATGGTTGGATCAAGGAATTTCTATGCAAAATGTGAGTGAAAAAATTCCTAAACATGGTTTCAAAAAGTTTGTGGAAATTTTCTATACTTTCAATTCAATTTTTTCCAACTTTCTAAAGTCCTCTCATATTTGAATGAATGGGGGAGACTTCTATTAATGTAAAAGCGACTCAAGATATTTTTAAGTGTCTATGTCTTTTCTCTCTACCGTGATTATTTTGATAGTTGGACCCTCGTTAATTCAGTAGCTACTAATCACGTGTGACTATCTCAGTGTAAAATAAATTTAATTCCTCTCTGTGACCAGCCACTTTTCAAGGTCTCAATAACCACACAGTGATCACTATCTCAAGACAGTTCAGATGTAGAACATTCCCACGATGGCAAAACATTCTATATCATAGAAAAAATTTTAAGTAAATACATTTACATGATAGTGAATATTTTTGTCATGAAAGGGAATGAGCCACTGGGACTATTGAAAACATTTTTTTTTTGACTTCTTAAAAAATAGAATTGTCTCAAAGTTTTACCTCTGTGTGTGATTAGAGCGCCTCACTATCAGTCTGAAACTAAAAGGGTGAAAGCAGAAAAGAGAAAACAGTCATACAAATAAGAATAAAATGAAGGATGAGAACCTCAATCTAGTCTAAGGTGTAGGAAAGTGTAGGAGGGCGGAGGAGGTAAAATCCCTTCTGTGGTTTGGAGAGGAACTTGTCTATGTATTCGCTCCCAGGTTTATCATCTTATTCTGTGCCCTGCTGAATTAGAATATGTGTAATCTACCGGCAATCTGCTTTTATAAAGACAAAAAAAACAACCCACGATGGGGCAGTTCTCCTGCGTCACAGTGTAGCCGAGTAGGAATGGACTCTTGGCACCTAACAACAACTTGCTGAGTGAAAGAACAGAATCCGGGCGGCGCAAGTGGGAGGAAGCAACTGGGCTGCGAACCGAAAGACGTAGGGTTTTAGCCCAAGTATTTCGGCGCTGGAAGGAAAAGCGAGGCTGTCGGTTCCGGTAAAAACCCCAAAGCTTCGGACACCCCATAGGACAGTTCATTTTCAGCCCAGAGATCATTAGAGATCGGAATCGACTTCACGCCAGTAGGTATGTGAAAGAAGTCAGTTTAAAAATAGAATAAAGGAGTACGTGCTGTCAGATTTCATTCATAAAATGCAAACTCATTTACAGGGACAGCGCACGGAGCCGCGGCGGCCTAAGAGGGTACGTCCTTTGTACTTTGGGGGGCTCGGGGGCCGGGGAGTGGTCGGGATGAGGCTGGCGGGGCTCGCGACGCCCATTGTTTCTGTTCCCGTCGGGATCGCTTATTGTCCAGCCCAGCTCGGTTCTCCCAAACCCGGAGGGGTTTCCCCAAAGGCGCTTCCACCCCCGGGTCCGCGCAGCTTCCCGCTGTGCGGACGCTGGACTTCCTCCGAGATGGCCGTGCCTATTGTGCTCCCGAGAAAAATGCCACATCGCCGCCGCGGCCGCATTTTTTGTGGAGGCGGGGGTGGGGGTGGGGGGTCTCGGCTGCTTAAATTTTCGTTACGGCTTCTGGATACTTCCCGCTAGCGGCACGGCGATTTGAGGGGCTCAGCGACCATTTCCCTTCCTCCCCTCTGGCGGCTCGGGCCAAGGGGCAGAAAGTTGTTGTTCGTTGCCAGGGAAGACGACGCTGACTCATCGTGCGGTGCACACAATAGAGCGAAGCGTTGCCAGTTCTTACCGCCAAGGTTATTTTTTGGTGTGCGTGCGGGGGTTCTAACCGGCAACGATGAGGTGATCATTTTTTATTCCCGTGCCCAGTCCGCTCGCGGGAATTTACCCCCAGCCTTGGGGGAGCGCGAGCCTCTGGAAAATAAAACAACAAAAATAAAAGAACAACAACAACAAAAAAAAACCACTTGACAATTTTCCTCAGGGGCTGACAGGCCGGAAAACGGCACGGTGGTAAGGGCCGCCCCACGCCGCGAGAAGCTCTGCTCATTGGTGCACAGCGTCCACGTGACCATCTGTACGTCATACCTTCAAAGATGGCCGCCCCCAGCGTGCCCCGGCGACGCGGGCGCGGCCATATTCGCTGGTGAGGGAAAGTCGTAAACCTGATTCTGCGTGCTCCGTGGAAACGCCGCGGAGCCTGGTCCGACGACCTTCTCGGGAGAGGCGGCAGGGCGAGGGGACTCGGAGTGGAACAAGTTCGCGGAAGTAAGTTCCGCGCGTGCGTGATCACGGCGGACTCAGGACACTGAGAGGGGTGTGTGTGTGTGTGTGTGTGTGTGTGTGTGTGTGTGTGTGTGTGTGTGTGTGTGTGTGTGAAGAGGGCGGACATACTGTGGGTTTGTGAAACCAGGGTGTGTGTGGGGGGAGGGGCGGTGTGTGTGTGTGTGTGTGTGTGTGTGTGTGTGTGTGTGTGTGACACGCAGACGTCCGTACGGACTGCCTGTAATCGGGGTAGTTAGTTGTGGTTAAGGAGCTCAAGTGGCCAGTGACTAAAAGTGTGGAGCGAGGAACGACGTGTGGCCGGGGTGTGGTGGGGGGCACTGATTTGGGGGGGCTCGCGCATCGAGACCCAGAGGGTGGGGTTCGGCGATGACTGCGCCTTCTGGCTCGAGTTGTGTTATTGATTTGGGGCGCAGCGCTCGAGGAGCCATTTTGGGGGGCGGGGGGTGTCGCTGTGCCAGTGTGTCTGGTCCAGATGGTGGTTGATGGGGCGGTGGCCAATGCGGTTGGTGTGGAGGTTTGGGGACGCTGGACCGTTGGGGACTCTGAGCCCCCTGCCTGTGGGTGGGTTGACCTTGGCTGTTGGAACAGACTTGGTTTAACTTCTCATCGCCTTCAAGTTCAACTCCTTGCTCCGTGGCTCATTCTCTAACTCCCTATTTAACGCCCTGCATTACCCTGTCCTCTCTAACTAGCGAAAGTTTAAAAAAAAAATTGGAAGAGGCGCTTATAGCAAGGGCTCAAGTAGAAAAGATTTTGGAAATGATGATGGCAACCGATGTACAAATATGCTTAATACAATGGATGTCTGGAATATTATAAGAACTGCAAGAACCACCAATAAAAATGATTACCAAAAACAAAAGAGAAAAGAATTGGAGAAATCAACGACTCAGCATATCTGCAATGAATGAGCGTTCTCTCTGCCATGCAGTTTTTAATTGCTTCCTGAAATCTCGCTGCATACTTCTTTGCATCTTTTCTTTGGGGTTTCATATGAGAATGTGTAATGGTTGCTTGCTTGCTCCCCAGGATTTGCTTCTTTTTTTTTTAGGGTTTGCATTTTTTTTAATTAGTTGTAAATTTTATCCTTGTAGGAAAGCTTGTAAAGCCATGCACTTACACTAAAGATTTCCCAGAAGCAATTTTATTTTAAATGGGATTTTGGATATTGTGGTGGTTTCTGATTTAAGATGTAGTTTGGGTGTGTGAAAATCATTTGAGGAAAGTGAAAAGGACCAGTCATCACCATTAACATTTTGCTGTGGATCTCTTTGTGGGTGTGTTAGGGTGGGTAACAGAAAGATACTCTTTTTGGAGAAGAAAAATAGACTTTTGCTTTGCAGAACATGCAGTAACTTTAATCACTAAATGGAAATGGATAGTTTTAATAGCTACATAGTGTTCTGTTGAATGTATGCATTCATGCCACTGTTGTGTAGCTTTTAGTTCCTGTTGAGTTTGACTGTTTTGTTTTTTGCTTTTGTTTGTTGTTTTTTTTTACTCTGACTCTTGACTCTATGCTGACACAACTGTGTGCACCATAGGGCTTTCAAAACTGGTTGGGCTTGAACTGCTAAACTTTGGGCTAATATAGTTCATCGCTTAAACACATGTGCCACCTAGGGCCTCTAAAATCTTCTTGAAGGTATATACCTATGTGATGCTTTACATTATCCATTTTCCCACTTTTGCCAGTATTTCCTTTGCAGAAAGCCCTGCAAGTGGAATTTTAGGTAACCGATGTGGTTTCTCAACAGATAAACAATTATTCCCAAGAAAAGGACTTTGTGTGTGTTTGGGTGGATAACAATGACTCTAAGAGTGGCTCATGCTTGCTTTATATAGCTACCAATTTTTTATTTTTAAATTTTGTAATCACCAACCTGACTAAAAAGGCATACTGAGATAAAGTTTATTGCGCCAAACTGGCCAATAAACACATGTGGGGTTAAAATGGCTCGGTGAGCCTCACCTTTCTAGTTTTCGGGTCTCTTGCTTTGTGATGGTTGGACCTGGGTGCAGCTGCCTTATCCAGTTCCCTGCTTCAGCTTGCTAGGCTCACTTCCTGCAAGACATCCCTGAGGAGAAGCCGCATTGACCTACCCCGATGTAGCCCTGGGTGCTGGAGCAGCCGTGTGGAGACCCCTGCCAGCGCTGAGATGCTTATACATTCACTGATTAGGCTTTCCTCCTGCAGTCGATGTCATAGTATGTGTTTTGTGAGATAGAGGAGGACTTTGTGGATTGGTGTCGGACATATGAGTTAATATTGGCCTTGTGGTTTTGGGCAGCACTGGGTTGGGATGTTTCCTTGATGTGCACTTAACCTTTATATAGTGTACTCATAATACTGATAATTTTCCCCACTTATAATTATAATTCTTATTTGATTATTTTATAAAACAGTTCTGCGTGGACCCATGATGGAGCACAATGCTGTATTGTTTTTGTTTGTTGTTTTTTTTTTGTTTTTTGCATAACCCAGTTTGCAAAAAACTATGGATGATAGTGAGAGAAAGCGGAAATCCATTTGCAGGGACCTACGTGGAAAAAGCCTCTGGTGAATTCCCTCTGACCATAGAGCAGTCATGTGAATAGCCTTGTATCAGGCACAGTGCATTGGGAAGTAGACATAAGTTAAAATGTAACACCTTTATCATTTAATCTCCCTTTTGGCCCATTTTAAATTTGTCCTGGTGTTTAATATTTTCTGCTTTTTATTATTTTGTTGCTTTATTTAATTAATTTATTTATTTTTGTTGTTGTTTTAAAAATAATGTCCTACAACTCTTATCACAATCCATACATCCATTGTGTTAAGCACATTTGTTGCCATCATCATTCTCAAAACATTTTCTTTCTACTTGGTATCAGCTCCTCATTTTCCCTTCCCCGCCCCACCCCCATGATTGAAGTTTTGTATTGTATGTTATGTGTTATGTCAATAAAACTAAAAAATATAAAAACTAAATAAAAAGAAAAAAAAATCAATGTTGATATGCTGCATGCTGGTCTTCATCTCTTTAGTAAGAGATCTTTTTAAAAAAATCATTTTATTGGGGGCTCATACAACTCTTATCACAAAGCATACATCCATCCATTGTAAATTATAGTTGTACATTTGTTCCTTCATCATTTCCAAAACATTTGCTTTTTACTTGAGCCCTTAGTATCAGCTCATTTTTCCCCTTCCCTCCCCACTCCGTCATGAACCCTTGATGATCTATAAATTATTTTGTCATATATCTTACACTGTCTGATGTCTCCCTTCACCCACTTTTCTGTTGTCCCTCCTCCACGAAGGAAGTTATGTGTAGATCCTTGTGATCAGTTCCCCCTTTCCACCCCACCTGCCCTCCACCCTCCAGGAGAGCTTTTATTCACATGAACATAGCATGTTGGCTGACCAACAGGATTTTCTTTTTTGTTTCTAATACTTTTGCTTGAGAGGATTAAGCTAATAGGACTCAAATTATCTCTCCTTTTCCTTTCCCCCCACCAAAAAAAAAGATATCTTGTGTTCACTCTATGTGTTGTGTGTTTCTGTGTTTTAAAATGTATGTATCCATGAGAAAATAGCCATCTTAAAAGTTGCTGTTATTTTTTGTATGTTTGTTTATGTTTTCTGGGTCTAGTAGGTTCCAAGCGCAGGGGCACTGGGCCAGAGGATATGCCTCTGTCCCATATCTTCTTGGTGGTACTCCAGTCACCCATTTATTCTCCTGGAATGACTCGTTCCAATTTGCTTGTTAAGGTTCCATTCAACTTATTTGCCTGGTCCTACCTCCATAAGGGTGTTATATACTTTATTTGTATTAGCAAGTTATCCAATTCCTATGGTGGGCCACAGCACCTTATTTATATAGTCCTACTCAATCTTTTTCTGGGAGCTAGAAAACTATGGCTGAAAAGACCATATAAAAGTGATCCATCATACTACAGATTGGTTTCTTTTCCTTCAGTGTCATTGACTACATTTTGGTATGAGGTTGTGCAGACCTCATGAAACAATTTACTTTTTGGGCTGTTGTTTTTGGTAGTCTTTTGAAAAGTTTATGTAAAGATTTCGTGGTAAGGTCTTTTCCTTAAATGCTTGGTTGAATACACGGATGTGACCAAGTGAGCCTGTATTTGCATTGTCGAAAGTTTTAAAAGGTTATGTTTTTCAGTAATTTTATAACTGCCATTTAAGCTTTTAGATTTACTGGGCCCCAACTGTTCACAATATGCCCTTACCACGTTGAAACTTTGTAACATTCCCACTGTTGTCTTTTCCCCCTCCATCTGATCTTTTCCCCATCTCTTTCTTATTCAGCCTTCCCACCAGTTTCCCAATTTTATTAATTTATTCCCTCCTCTCCTGCCAAGATAAATCAACTATTGAGGTTTTAATTCCTCCGTTGCGCATGTCTTTGTTCCCTATTTCATTAATTTCTGTAGTTCATTATTGCCTTCCAGATATATAATGCTTATTTTGCAAACATGTAAGGATCTCCTAGTTATTATTGTTGTCTGGATTCATTACAATATGGCCAGAGAACCCATTCTCTGTGATTTCATTCTTTTGAAATCTTGTGAACTTTTTTGTTGTGATACAGCATATTGTCAGTCATTGACAATGTTACATGTGTTACATGTTTTCTACTGGGCCTAGGGTTTTGTATGTGCCAGTGAAGTTAGTTTTATACACTGTGGTACCCCAATCTTTTTTCAGAGACCCACGTGGTATATATGTACTCCAGAAGCTAAATATCATCCTTTCTGGGGAACGATCTACACAGAAGATACAGATATAGAAGCTACACAAAGAAGAGGATCCCAGCTGCTGGCAGCCATTTCTCAAAACAGACAAAAATGATCAACGCCCAGGTGATTGCTTTTTTCTTCCCTTTATTACCTAAGGAATTTGTCGTGTGCTGTTGAGTGGATTCCAACTCATAATGACCCTGTAGCACAAGTGGAACTATTCCACCGGTTTCCTTTGAGAGCACATCACGAGGTCTCTTCTCCCATGGAGTTTCTGGTGGGTCTGACCACCATCTTTTCTGCTCACAGCTGAGCTCTTGAACATTGTATCACATGAGTGGTTGCCTGCCATAAAAACTCCATGCGGAATCATGATGCATTCTAAGATCTATGCAGTGAATGTGACGAGAAGACAGATGGTTCTTCAGGGGGTGTCAGTCTTTCATGGCACTTCCAGCTCAGGTTCTTCCTAGGGGCGATGATGGTGTTTTGCTCCACAGCCTGAAAAAGGCCAAAGCAACTTTCCTATGACTCTTGTTTTTATTATTTTTTAAAATAATTTTTAAAATCATTTTATTAGGGACTCATACAACTCTTATCACAATCCATACATACATCAATTGTATAAAGCACATCTGTACGTTCATTGTCCTCATCATTCTCAAAACATTTGCTTTCCGATCCTGTGACTATTTATTACAGGATACCTCCGAGACCTCGTGAGAATAGACATAGCAAATTCAAGGGACACTGTTTTCCAGAAGGCCAATGTAAGGTCACTCAAGGGCTCAGTCTTGTCACTGTCTGGGTTGAGTTAGCAATTAAATCCAAATGGCTGAGGAAAAAAGAAGGATTCTGTAACTTCCAAACAGTCCTTCATGACCAGGTAGCTGAACTGCTGTTTTAGTACCAATTTGACAAGAAGGCAGGAAGGAAATGAGACCAGGGAGGGGTGTGGTTGGTTAGGATCCATCGTACTTGCTTTATAGCCTCACCTCATCTCAGGAAATGCAGAAGCTTTCCCCATTTTCACATCTGATTTCCATCCATTCTTTTTGTAATTACACAAGTGACTTGTGGGTACATTTTAAAAGTAAAAGAATAAAAAACTCCTGACAATCAAGGAGTGACCCAGGAAAGAACCTTTCTTCTTCATGACTTCTGGCTTTGTGCCCTTACCCTGCTTTATCATATGATCAGGAGTGTGTGCTTGGTGTCCCGATCTCGTGTATGCATCTGTGCATTTACGTATTAATTACATATTAATACACATTACATATTAATACACGCATGTGTACATCATCACCTATACTGATCCATAACAGCAAACCCATTGACCTAAAATGGTATAGTATGGACATCTACAAGAATCATGTCTGTGAGGTAGGGGACAGTGGGGAAGGAGGGGGAAAATGAGCAGCAGATATTAAGGGCTCAAGTAGAAGGCAAATGTTTTGAGAATGATGATGGCAACAAATGTACAAATGTACTTAACACAATGGATGTGTGCATGGATTGTGATAAGAATTGTACGAGCCACCAATAAAATGGTTAAAATTTAAAAAAAAAGAATTTTCAGGTTTCCCAAGTCTGCTCTCTCTCCTATTTTAGTCTTTGAAATTACATAGGGATAGATTATCCCTGAATTTGCCCTAGGTCTTCCCTGTCTCCATTGCCCATGTGGGAGGCCCGGCTTCATGAACGACCAAAAGGGTCCTGAGGAGCAGCTGTGCAATTGAGGGAAAATAGAGCGACAGAGCGTGCAGGGAGCTCGCCTTTCCCGACCTCCGGGACAAGGGAGAGAGGGATGACTGTATTCTCCCACAGCGCGGGGCCAGCCTACAACTAAGAGGGTCCTATGGAGGGCGTGTGCAATTGAAGGGAAAGCATAAAAAGACAGACAAAAACATTTAGAGTGCTCGCCTCTTCCGTGAAGCTAGGAGTGAGAGTAAATGTATCTAACACTGAACTTAGTCATATAGTCTGAGGACATGCAGACCTCATTCCTCAGTCACGTACATCACAGATGGGCAGTTTCTTCACCCTGGAGGGACCTGAGCTTACCGGGGGAGAAACCTCAGAGTGGTGTTGGGACCAGGTAGTGAAGTGTTGGTCTTCTCTTCTTGAGCAGGAAGGCCAATAGAGACATGTCCGCTCCTATACACAAGGATCTCAGGCCACATACGAATCAGCCAGGAGCTTGTAACAAATATTTTTAGAGTAGCATTATTATAGGGGGATATGTGGGACCCCACATCAGGATGGGTCCTAAGGGACAGGTGTGTAATTGAAGGGAATAAATTAAAAGGCAAACAAAAGTGTTTAGGTGCTCACCTCCTCCACCAGCATTGGCCTTCCAGACTCTTTAATTATGAGCCGCACACATTCTCTTCCAGATCTTTAGTTTCCCACATTTCCCCCTTTCTATGTTTTAAATTTAAAAGGGCTACAAAAGCGACATGGCTACAGTCTATGTGGCTGTGGGGGGAAAGGGCCCCTAACAAATCATCACAGGGCTGGTAGGTGCAATTATATGTCGATAATGAGTAAATAGTATAGTAAAGTCATAGAGCGCATGAGAGATAGAAGAGAGATTGAAATAATGGAGTCAGACACCTTTCATGGTAGCATGCTCACCTCAGCCCTGCTTGGTGGTCCACGTGGAAAGAGCTGCGGAGAGACGTTTATTGCTAACCAAGGCGTCTAATTACTTAGGAGGGGCGTGATTACAGGTAACCACATGTCACAGGAAGGGGCAGTACAATAGGCCTACGCATCACAGGAAGGGATGTACACTCGGCATATAAGCTTGACAGGAAGGGGAGGGACTTCTTTTCCCCTTTCATAGAAATCAGGGGACATTAATGGCCATGCCTTGGGCCATTGTCCATGGCTCAAGACAGTGACCTTAGCCTGTTAGATCTCTCGGGGGAGAGTTATACCTCAGTCCTGGGCTCCACGCGAGAAAGAATTCACACCGAAGCCTGGTTTGTGATCCAAGTGGGTTTATAGAGAATAGGAGCAGTTTCAGGTTTTGCAGTAAATGGAACTCACGCCAGACAGAGTCTGCGTTACAGCTGCGGGATTGAGGCCTGGCCGCTCCAGACCGCAGCCCGGCTGTGCTGCATCGTGTAGCAGCCTCTAGGAAAGAGCGTGCCAGAGCAAAATCCCTGGTCTTTCAGGGGTCCCATTAGGAGGCGTGGTCAACAGGACTGGTTGACCCCATTGGCTGAATCGAATTTACCTGGCCTAGGTGGGCCAATCCAGATGTAGCGCCCACGTAGGTGTACCATCCCTTCCTGGCCAGAAGCTCAAACCTCTGAGCATGCGTAATGGATGCCCCAGTCCCTGTACTATGCTACCTAACAATTAAAAATCCTGAAATCTTTTTTGTCTTTAATTTTTAATTCCATGTGGGGGCACTTTTGCTTAACCATAACAGCATTCCAAAATACCCCATTTGTTTTACCAATACGTGTGGGGGACCAGTATCCACAACCAAACAGGCCCAAGGGGGCAGTTGTGTAATTGAAGGGTAAATCAAAGAGACATCAGACAAGGCAAGCAGGTACTCACCTCTCCTATGGTGACCTGAACCAGAGTGAGGGAGGAATGTATTCTCTCAACAGCTTATACAATCTCAGGCATGCATGCCACATGGCACACACAGGAAGGGACTGCACTAGAGCCATACACATAACAAGTGGGTGGAGCTAGAGGCATACATCCAATAGGAAGGGGAGGTACTAAATGCATACATGTGACAGGGGGGTGCATACGTAACAAGGTGGGCGGGTTTTAGAGTTAAGATGATGCCCTTCTCTGAAGTGTCCCTGAGCTCTTCTCCGGGGACACCATCTATGATCCTTATCAGAATGGAGTGGGCTGTACTGAGGGTGGAGTGGTCAGTCTGCTTTTGATGGCAGACAACCTTCAGGCAGATAGCCTTCAATCATATACAGTAGCAACCATGTGCTTGCAAGCACCCCCTTTAAATTGGCATTATTATGGGGAACATTGTGGGGAATGACTTTTACTTAGGAGAATGTGACTGGGCTGCATCTCCAACCCACGAGCATGACAGCCTCCCTCTGCAGGAATCCTGGTCTCCCAGGCTCCTTGAGCGCAGAGAGTTTGTCTGCATACACTCTCTTCCCAGTTCCGAGTTTCCCACAAATAGGATCATATGAAAATTAAAGTAGTTGGTGTAGGGGATCTCCCCCTTTTTTTGGATCGCCTTTTTTTATAACCCGGGGGATCCCAGATTTACAGTCTTAAGCCCAACTTTTTTTTTTCTTTTGCATGATGTTCAATTTATAGTACTTTAAAAAATCATTTTATTGGGAGCTCATACAACTCTTATCACAATCCATACATCCATCCATTGTGTCAAGTACATTTGTATATTTCTTGACGTCATCATTCTCAAAACATCTGCTTTCTACTTGAGCCTTTAGTATCAGCTCATTTCCCCTTCCCTCCCCAACACCCTCTCCCTCCCGAACCCTTGATAATTTATAAATTATTATTATTTTGTCATAGCTTGCACTGTCCAACATCTCCCTTCACCCACTTTTCTGCTGTCCATTCCCCAGGGAGGGAGTTATATATAGATCCTTGTGATCGGGTCCTCCTTTCTATCCCTCCCGGTATCACCACTCTCACCACTGATCTAGAAGGGATCATCCGTCCTGGTTTCCCTGTGTTTCCAGTTCCTATCTGTACCAGTGTACATTCTCTGGACTAGCTGGATTTGTAAGGAAGAATTGGGATTATGATAATGGGGGGGGAAGGGGAACATTTAAGAACTAGAGAAAAGTTGTATGTTTCATCATTGCTACACTGCTCATCTCCTCCCTGAGACTCTTCTGTAAAGGGGTGTCCAGTTGCCTACAGATGAGCTTTGTGTCCCCAATCCGTACTCCCCCTCATTCACGATGATAAGATTTTTTGTTCTTTGATGCCCGGTACCTGATCCCTTTGACACCTCGTGATCACACAGGCTGGCGTGCTTCTTCCACGTGGGCTTTGTTGCTTCTGAACTAGATGGCCACTTGTTTACCCCCAAGCCTTTAAGACCCGAGACGCTGTATCTTTCTGTCCTCTGAGCCCAGGTCTAACAAGTTTGAAAGGATTGAGAGGGGAGCCCCAGTAGTCTGCTATGCCATTACTGTAAAGCATGTAGGGGCTCCCTCAAGCGGCTTAGAGGAGGAGACTTTGTTGATGGTCCATGGGGTCTGCTTTAGGAATTCCCAGAGCAAGACGAGCCAGTCAGGGGCAGTGATGAAATAAGCAACTTTCCTCTAGGTCCTAAATGCTTCCTCCTCCCCCACTATCATGATCCCAATTCTGCCTTACAAATCTGGCTAGACCAGAGGATGTACACTGATACAGATAGGAACTGGAAACACGGGGAATCCAGGAAAGATGATCCCTTCAGGACCAGTGGCGAGAGTGGCGATACTGGGAGGGAGGGAGGGTGGGGTGGAATGGGGGACCCGATTACAAGGATCTACATATAACCTCCTCCCTGGGGGATGGACAATAGAAAGGTGGGTGGAGGGAGATGCCGGACAGTGTAAGACATGACAAAATAATAATTTATAAATTATCAAGGGTTCATGAGGGATGGGAGTGGTGGGGAGGGAGGTTGGGAAATGAGGAGCTGATGCCAGGGGCTTAAGTGGAGAGCAAATGTTTTAAGAATGATGAGGGCAACGAATGTACAAAGGTGCATGACACATGGATGTATGAATGAATTGTAATAAAAGTTGTATAAGCCCCCAATAAAATGATTAAAAAAAAACAAAAGCAAGGGTGTTACTTTGGGAACTAAGGTGAGCCGGACTCAAATCATGGTATTTTCAGTAATTAAACCTTTGTGTAGTGTCCTGAGATTGTAGCATCTGCTCTTGGCTAGGACTACTTACAGTGAATGTAGCAATCTATGTTGTGTAGCGAACTAGCTACCAGCAGCGTATAGTTTATTATTTGTGGAGGAAAGGGCCCCCAACAAATCATCATGGGTCTGGTAGGCACAATTGTACAGCGATAATAAGTAAAGAGTACAGTAAAGTCATGGAGAACATGAGAGATAGAAGAGAGATTGGAATAATGGAGTCAGACACAATTCATGGTAGCATGCTCACCTCCCGTATGGCCATGATCTTACCAGTCAGGTCCGCGCATATCATGGGTCGAGGTGAGGTGGGGCGGAGACTGCCGGAGAGAGCCAGCCAGGCCGTAATGATGTGTTGGGGGCCCTTTTGCCCCACAAATGGCGCCCAACATAATGCGTCATTTGCGGGAAGGAATAGAGCCAATAGGAATGCCTGCTTCTGTAGGGAGAATGAATCAACCATGCTCTCACTTTAAGGCAGCACGGCTTTAGGGGAGGAACTGTGAGAATGATAGACAACCGCAGGAACATGTACTCGGACTGTCTCTCCAGCTACCAGAGTGGCGGTCTTCCAGATTCCCTCCGTCCCAGTCAGGGAATAAGTCCCAGGCTTATTTCCTTCATTGCTAATTTCCCACAATCATTGTTAGTTGCTGTTGAGTCAATTCCAAATCTGAGGAAACCCCTGTGTTGTAGAGAACAACTTCTCCATACGGTTTTCATAGATGTTGACAAGACAGTAATGAAAAGATATACCCAAAACCGATGTTTTTATGTTAAAACAATGATTTAATGGCTGCATTTTATGAAAACTTAAACTTATCGAGTAAATGGACCATTCCACAATTCCAAGATACTATACTTTGAAATGGATCCTATAAGCATGTATTTTAAAATTCAAAAGGTTTATTGATGCAGTAGATGGTTAATAAGAGCAGGACAACCTACTTTGTATTCTTTCTTGTGACACGCAGCAGCACGGCCACGTCTGACTTCATTTGACGTCACCAGGTCAGACGATCATCAGCATCCGCACAGGCCGATTCTTGTGAGGTAGAGGTCAGACATGACTCCTCCTTCCTCTAATTTTGACACTAGCCACCCCTCCCACGGCTCTCTCCTTCTTCTCTGAGGGGCTTGGTAACTCGTAACAATGGCCACACAGAACTCGGAGGCAACACTCAATGAATATGTGGCTTATTGAGGAAATAGCATGTTACAGTTCAGGATCAAGTACAACTCAGGATGTAACTCCTTCTTGCATTTGCTTGCAGGCAGATCTCTCTCTGGCCAATCCCCTGCTTGTCTTTGGGTAAAGGGTTAACAGAGCTGTTGAGCTTCACTGATGAGTGCTCAGAGGCAGCCCACTCTGCCAGCAAGCCTTCTGCTCCCCACTCTTGCTCCGTGGGTTGGCACACTGGCTGTAGCTGCCTCACTCTGTGGGCAGGTCTGTTGGTTCTGCTACGAGGATGCTCTGCCACGAATCTCACCATCTCACGTCACCTCAGCTCTTACATATCTCTCTGACTTCTGGCTCTAGGGCTAGGTTCTCAAACTTGGCTGATTATTGGTTGGAATCTTCTGGGGATCTGGTGAAAGTGTTGATTCTCTGGGCTCCTCCCTTCAGAATTTCATATTCATCAGGTTACAAAATGATCCCAGGGACCAGTAATTTCATCAGATCCCCAGTTGATTTCAATGATCAGCCAAGTTGGGAAACCTAAGGCCTTGGGGGTTTTCAGCACAGGAACGCTAGCTCAAAAGAGCACGCTCCACTCCTGGCTCTTGTTTGTTGGTTATGAGGAACGCCCTCTCCTCTGGGACCAGCTCTCGAAGCCTACCAGGATGGCAAAACTGGCCAATCCCGATTTGAGGGTTCCATGCACCATATTTGCATGGTCACACTCTCACATGGGTATGGGTCCCATGCACCTTATTTGCATACTCCCACCCCATCAATACACAAGAGTTGCAAGGCCATGGTGAGAAAGGCCATATAAAAGCAATGTAACACACCACACCTGTTTGCAAATAAAAGAGAAACCATCCTATTAAGTCTGATTGGGTTATTACAGGGAGAAAGCCACTGGTGAGAGTGCTTGGCTGCTAATCTAAAGATTGATGGTTTGGACCCACCAGCTGCTTTACAGGAGAGACTTTCTATAGGGTTGCCAGGAATCAGAACAGAATTCATGGCAATAGGTTTGGTTTGGGGGGAGCCATGGTGGCACAGTGGTTTAAGCACCTGGCTGGCAATTGTAAAGCCAGCTGTTTGAAGCCACCAGCCACGCCACGGGACATGCATGTGTAAAGATTTACAAGCCAGGTATCCCTATGAAACATTTCTACTCTGCTCCTGCAGGGTTGCTATGAGTCAGAATCTAATCAATGGCAGTGGGGTGTTGTTGTTGTTTATGACAGGAATCACTGACGTTTGATGATGTAGCCATAAAGTTCACCTGGGAGGAGTGGCAGCTCCTGGACCCGGTTCAGAAGGACCTGTACCTGGATGTGATGCTGGAGAACTACAGCAACCTGGTGTCCATTGGTGAGGACAACACCCCGCTCCTCCCACCCCCAAAAAACAAACAACTCCATTCTATGCAGAAGGCCATTCAGTGGCATTTCCTTTCTCTGTTGCTTATACTTGGAAGTCATAGCAGTGCTCTATCGTGATAGAGTTGCAGATCCATTTTTTTTCTCTATGAGAACATAGAATGTGCCCTTTCCTGAAAGAAAAGCTGCCCAGTCCCCAAATGTCGATTTTTCTCACCTTGACACACCCTACCCTGCGGGATCCAGCCCCACAACCCAATGGGCCCTTAGGAGCAGCTTGTGTGATTGTGGAAGGAAAGACGACAGCAAAGATAGGGTAAACGGACTCCTCATTCTTGATGTTGGAATCAGAGAGCGAGGGCCAGTGCAGTAAGCAGTTTATATAGTAGCAAGGTATGCAGACCTCCTTCAGGCACATACGCAAGAGATTGGGCAACATGTGAATCTGAGCTGTCTGGACCTCTTTGGGGAGAGCATCTCAAAGGAAGTGTCTGGCAGGCAAGTGAACAAATGGGGACCATCGCTCTTGAGAGTAAACAGCAGGCAGCGGATGACAGACAGAGAGAAGCATATTGTCAACAGTATGTGTGAGAAGCTCTGTCTGTAGGAAGTCACATTTTACAGAGGCTCTGTGTGAAATTTGTTCCTGGAGAATTATACGCATCTGGCTTCCTCTTAACTTACAAGAAAAGGGTGATACTTCATTATGAACTACCCAGCAGCTGAGACACGGAGGCAAAGCTGACTCTAGCAAGATAAGAGCTAAAAGGGCTCTGTCTACCTTCAGAGACAGGCGTTTTCAGCCAGCAGTGAAGAGCCAGGGGCCCTGAAATGACAGCTTCACAGCAACTCAAAGGAAGGAGGTTGTGGGGAGACCTCTTTTTGTCTGGAGAATGCGCATTAGGTTTGATTTCTCTAACTCAGAACTGTGAGAGCCTTCCCCCGCCAGAGTCAGCCTTCCAAACCCATAGTTACAAGCACAGAGAATTGAGCTGTTTACATTTTCCTCCAGTTTCTTGGCTTCCCACTCTGCTCCAAATCAGTGTGTCTCCATGGTGTTCATTTCCTATGAATAGGGTATCAAGCCGACAATCCAGATGCACCCTCGATGGCGGAGCAGGGAGTGCTGTGGACAGCAAGAGGTGGAACCCACAAGCGGATCTACCCAGGTGAGTGAGAACAAGCAGGGTGGGCGACAAGGTCATTCAAAAGAGGTATTATAGCGTGAGGGTGCGGGGGACCAGCTTCCCCACAAACGAATAGGTCCAAGGGGCGGTTGTGTAATTGAGGTGTAAAGAGAAATCAGACAAGATAAAGCGTGCAAATGCTCACCTTCACAGTCATGACTTCATGAGCCAGGTTCACGCTAAGAGAGAGAGAGAGAATATACTCTAAGGGCATGCAAGCCCCCTAATTACAGGAAACCACATGCACAACATGAAGGGGTTGTACAATATGCATACACGTAACAGGAGGGGGATGAGAAAGGGGTGTACATGCAATAGGAAGGGGAGGCACTAGGGACACACATGTGACAGGAAGGCAAGATGGGCGAGCTCTAGAGTCAAGATGGCAGCCTGACCTTGATTGTTTGAGTTGGTTTGACCTTAGGTGTCTTTGAACTCTCCTTCAGGGGAACAATCCATCATCCTTCTCAGAAGGGAACAGGCTCTACTCAGGGTGGGACAGACATTATAGGGTCTGATTGCCTTAAATGGCTGACAACCTTCAGGCAGATAACCTTCAAGCAGTTGACCTCCAGGTATACAATCAGTGACCATGTATTTGCTAACAGCACCTTAGATTTGGCACTATTATGGGGGGGTGTCATTGTGGGGAATCACTTTTACTCAGGAGAATGTGAGTGGGGCGCAACTCCAACCCACGGACATGAAGGTGTCGTCCACAGCAGCCTTGGCCTCCCAGACTCCTTAACGTATGAATGTGGAAAGTTTGTCCGCATATACTCTCTTCCTGGTTCTGTCTCCCACGTGAGGGGTATCAGAAGACTCAAACAGAGCCTTTATGTACTCCTCTCCTAGTAGCAGAACTCCTTTACTTCTAAGTCTTTGTAGACAAACTTGTTAGTTGGTACCAAGCCAATTCTGACACTTAATGCCCACATGTGAGCAGAGGAGGACTCCATATGGTTTTCTCGGGTGGGATCGTTCAGAAGCAGTTAGCCAGGCCTTTCTTCTGAGGTGCCCCAAGTGGCCCGAACTGCCAACATTTCAGTTACCAACTTGGTGCTTGACCATGGCACCATAAGGATGCCTTTAAGACACAGATAAGTGTGTGATAAAGTGTGTGATTAAGTGAGCAAATGGTGAGATAGGAGCATTCAAGGGTTGACGCTATGCTTGAAATCCAAGGCCTTTCAAGAAAAGGTCATCCACATTGTGTACAGTTACTAACTGATCAAGTAAGAGAAGAACTGAGGCACAGCATGCATCTGGTGTGTTTGCTCCATTCAGACAGGATACATATTTGTCTCTTCCTAGTAAAACGGTTTTTACAACTCTACAAGATATTAGATTCTTCCTTCTCTGAAATCCCATTCCACTTTGTGCCCATCATAACATTGAAACCTGATCCTCGGAGTACTTTATCCTTTATGGTAGCTGAAACAGCTTGATACCTTGTTTTTCATTCTTGGAAAATCCAGGAATGCTGAAGAGTATGGAACAATACCACGAGCATGTGCATGGAAATGTTGAGCATAGCAAAATTCATTTTCCTTTTAGGCAAAATCATGATATGTTTGAGTTATACATAAAAACTCTGAGATCATCTTCTTGTGCTATTTTCAAACCTTTGTCAAGACTGACACAGCCAATAAGATCCTTGTTATCTGCCTACCTCCTAACCATCTCAAAATCTTGGAATTCCCAATGTATATTTTATTTTCTACACATACAGAACTTCTCCTCTTATTATAAGAAACTTCCACCTACCCGGTTGTTCAAGGCCTATAGTTGGCAAAGTAATCACTGCGTCCTCACTTTCAATAAAAACCTCTCTCCTCCATGCTCCCACTTCATTCTTTCAGCACCTCAGCTCATGTTCAGCTTTCGTCATTCTCTACAGGGTATACTCTCTGGCATAAGATCATTATACACACACTCCTATTGAACCTGTGATTTAATTTTGTACTTCTTTTGACTTCTGTTATCCTGCTTTTCCCACCTCAAACAATTTTTTGATCTTTTAAACTACATTTACCAATCCTTAATTCCCAGTTTGTATCTTGGTTTTCTCTAAATCAAGTTGAAGTTCAAAGGTAATAAGGAAGATTTCTGTATATCCCTCACACCAGAATAGTGCCTGATACATGAGAGCCATTCATTAGTTATGTGTGGAATAAACAAATGCAGCCCTCGTCATTTTGGATCATTTGTCTCCTGCATCTCTGTGATCTGGTATTTTTCCAAATTCTATAACAGGGGTCCTCAAATTTTTTAAACAGGGGGCCAGGTCACTGTCCCTCAGACCCATTGGAGGGCCAGAGTATAGTTTTAGAAAAAAACAATGAACAAATTCCTGTGCACACTGCACATAATCTTTATTTTGAAGTAAAAAAACAAATGGGGCAAAAACACCCGGCGGGCCAGATAAATGTCCTAGTTTGAGGACCCCTGTTCGATAGGGTGGTGTTCCTCCAAACTCGGATTTAGATGCTTTCATTAAAAACCCCTTATTCTTTGCTCCCGTGTTCATTCATGCAGCATATTAGCATGTATTTTACTTTGCACTGTATTATATCGTTTTCACTAAAGAGCCACTATGTCACAGGAAATTTTTATTTCTGACATGATCATGAAGGTATTCATTATTCTCTTCTTTTCCTAGATATCTGCAAGATTGATGGCCATCTGCAAAGCCACTTGGGAAATCAAGGAATGCTGAAGAGTTTGGAACAATACCATGAACATGTGCTTGGAAATGTTGAGCATCATAGCAAAATT
The DNA here is from genome assembly GCF_050624435.1 of Tenrec ecaudatus. Taxonomy (NCBI): domain Eukaryota; kingdom Metazoa; phylum Chordata; class Mammalia; order Afrosoricida; family Tenrecidae; genus Tenrec; species Tenrec ecaudatus. Next base: position 5,822,931 of record NC_134547.1, on the reverse strand, counting down.
CATTTTCCTCTTAGGCAAAATCATGATATGTTTGAGTTATATATAAAAACTCTGAAATCAAATTTAAGTTTAGCTAATCAGAACAAAAGTTATGAAATTAGGAACTCCACTAAATTTAATGGATATGGGAAATTTTTCCCGCATGGTAATCGTGAACAATTTCATTCTGCAGTTAAGTTCCCTATAAGTACAAATCCTACCAGCACTAAGTTCCAAGTAATTCAGCGTCAGACAGTTAACAATGTAGAGAAAACCCATATATGCAGTGAATGTGGGAGAGCCTTCCTGAAGAAGTCTCAGCTCATCGATCATCAGAGAGTTCATACAGGAGAGAGACCTTATGGATGCAGTACATGTGGGAAAGCCTTCTCCAGAAAGTCCAGGCTCACTGAACATCAGCGAATTCATAAATTAGAGAAATCCCATATCTGCAATGACTGTGGGAAAATCTTTACCATAAGGAGTCGTCTGATTGAACATCAGCGAACTCACACTGGGGAGAAACCCTTTGTGTGCAACATGTGTGGAAAAGGTTTCCCTGGGAAACGTAATCTCATCATACATCAGCGCACTCATACAGGAGAGAAATGCTACATATGTAGTGATTGTGGAAAAGGTTTCACTGGGAAGAGCATGCTTATCATACATCAGCGAACTCATACTGGAGAGAAACCCTACATATGCAGTGATTGTGGGAAAGGCTTCACCACAAAGCACTATGTCATCATACACCAGCGAAACCACACAGGAGAGAAACCCTACGTCTGCAACGATTGTGGAAAAGGCTTCACCATGAAGACCCGTCTGAATGAACACCTGCGAACTCATACTGGAGAGAAACCCTATGTATGCAATGACTGTGGGAAAGCTTTTCCCAGGAAGAGTAACCTCATCATACACCGTCGAAATCATGGAGTAGAGAAATCTTATCTATGTAGTGATTGTGGAAAGGGCTTCACTGTGAAGAGCATGCTCATCATACATCAGCGAACTCATACTGGAGAGAAACCCTATGTGTGTGGTGACTGTGGGAAAGGTTTCCCTTTGAAGAGCCGTCTCATTGTACATAAGCGAACACACACTGGCGAGAAACCCTATAAATGCAATTTATGTGGGAAAGGTTTTGTTGTGAATAGTGGACTAATGTTACATCAGCGAACGCATACTGGAGAAAAGCCCTACATATGCGCTCAGTGTGGAAAAGGTTTTGCTTACAAGAGCAATCTCATTGTGCACCAGCGAACTCACACTGGAGAGAAACCTTTTATGTGCAATGAATGTGGAAAGGGCTTCACCATGAAACGCTATGTCATCATTCATCAGCAAACTCACTCAGTAGAAAAACCCTATGTATGCAGTGAATGTAGAAAAGGCTTTACCACAAAGAACAAACTCATTGACCACCAACAAATCCATACTGGAGAGAAACCCTATGAGTGCAAGGAATGTGGGAAAGGCTTCACCGTGAAAAGCCGGCTAACAGTACATCACCGAACTCATACAGGAGAGAAGCCCTTTGTTTGCACTACATGTGAAAAAGGCTTTTCCTCGAAGAGAAACCTCCTCGTACACCAGCGAACTCATAATATAGAGAAGTCCTAACACTACACAGACTGCTGTAAAGCCTTAAGGAAGAAAACGTGCCTCATACAACATCGGAGATTTCACACAGGACAAACTTCCTTTGTATGCACCAAGTGTGGCTAATTTCCATTTCCTTTGCTTTAAGCAAGACTGGTGAAATGAATTCCTTTATGTGGCCTTTTGCCTGAGTTCTTTGAAGAATACAGTTTGATTTTCTCTGTAAGCCCTGAGGAGTTTAACCTTTGCTTTTTTTTCTGACTCAGAGAGTTCTTTTTACCTTTCTCTAAATCGATGGACATTTCCAGGACAAGCTGGAAACACCTTGCTGTTTTGATACTTTTTGTCTACCCTGGGTTATACTCTGCCTTAGAATGGTGTGCACTTGGAGGGACTGGTCAATAAACTATGCAAATGAAAGACTGATAAGCCTCCTATGGGGATGAAGTCATTGTGGCCTACTAAGATGGGACTGATTAGTTCATTGCCCTGGTCTACACAAAGGGGGAGATTCATGCCTTGAAACTGGTGAAGAGTTTGCTTATAAGTGCCGCCAAACTCACAAAGTTTGAAAGAAAAGAGCAGAATGGAGAGAAGAATCCAAGAGGAAGCAAAGAGCCACTTAAAAGAGTCAGCACATGGGTCGATTTACCACTGAACAAGAAATCTAGAAGTGGCCCTGTAGCGGACTCCATGGAGATGACAGAAATCTGATGCTAGGAGTGCAGCGAGCAGTTAAAATGGTGCTATATTGACCATGGGCTGGCTCAGCAACAAATGCTGACAGAAGGGAAGCCAAAGGCAGAATGGTCCACACAACTGAGGAGGGGTATGCACCAACACCAGGAAGCCTGTACTGATAGGGTAAAGAGGAACCTGTGTGAGAGATTCAAGAGGAAGCCAGGATGGTTGAGAAGGGGATATGTAAGGCCAAGAGCATGCCTGTCATGTGGAGGATGAAAAGAGGGATTCCTGAAGAGAAGGGCTGGCTTGCTTGCATAGAAGCTGAAAGAGCTTTCCTGCACTGAAGATGGGAGGGATGTACTCTCTCAGGGAGCCTCCCAGACTTCCTGTGTTTCCTGATTCCGAGTTGTACCATGTTATTTCCTATAAAAATGGCATGGTGATATCAGACTTCATCTACACAAGGGGGAGAAGAGATTGAAAATAACCAAACCCCAGGCTTATTCCTATTGGGTATAGGGGAGTGGTGTTTCAAAAATACTTCCATTCTTTCAATTCTGATACCCCTTTTTCTCCCCTGGCACTTTGCACTTCTCTGTTGAGTTTGATCATTCATTGCAACGGACACACAGAACCCACAGACCATACTCGGTTCTAGGGCTCACTACGGAAGTAATAGGGTCAACTCGTGATCAGGTGCAGCAGGCTACAATTTAAAAACAGGAAGCACGTAGGCAGTGTGGATGGTGGTGTGGAGAGCACATCTCTTATTTTACAGTAGGGCCGATCCTATTGGCTGTGCAAGCAAGCAGGCTCTTCACTGTGCATATCCCCTGAGGACATGCCTCCTCTCTGCCACGCCATCTTTTGACATTGACTCTGCTGCTGGGCTTCACAGAGTCTTTATGGTTATAACCCTTGATCCATGTTCCAGCTCTGTAAGAAGTCCACAGCCTCTCTCACTGCTACTTGCTTCTTCCTTCTGCTTTCTTCTGTCTCAAACTTCTGTGTAGCTGGCTGCTTATATGAGGGGGCTTGCAAACATTTATGGACATTTTCCATTATCTTAAAATTGCATGCGCTTTTTGAAGATCCCTTCTATCTACAACTCTATCAATAGCAAGGCATCGCTGACCCACCAGTGCCACAAACTGACCAATCCCCTCAGGCCATAGTCTATCAATCCCTGCAAGGTGCATGCCAATCACAGGGCAGGCTGCAAGGCCAGATCAAATTCAAGTTGTTTGCAGTTACCCAGGAAATACCAATTAGCCTGCATAAAAGTAACAATCATTCTGGGTTAGAAAACTAAGTAGGGCAAAGGTAACTCAAGTGTTTAGGATAAAAAGCCAGCTGTTATCCCAAAGAACCAAAAGAAAAGGCCACATAAGTACTAATTCGATCACACCATGTCTTACCTTCCCTATGTTGATTAAAAATCCCTAGCTAGTTTGGCACTAATTCAACAGCCACTAATCACACTTGCCTAAATAAATGTAAAATAAGTAAAAAAAAAAACAAATATAGTTCCTCAGTATTGCCAGCCACATTTTAAAAGCTCAGTATCCATATGTGGTATGATGATTTAAGGTTGTTGATCAATTTGTCTGAACCATGATTCTCATTGGTTCAGCGATTATAACGTCATCTCTCATGATGAGATCTCCTATAATGCAATCCCCTCCGTGATGAGATCTGCTATAAGTCGCCAATTGACTAAAGGGAGTTTCACTGGGGATGTTATGTGCTTCCTATACACATGGACATTCTGGCAAAACTTTCAGAGTCTGGAGCCTGCATTTGGCTCATCATCATCTGATTGCCAGTTCTTTGAACTTGAGTCTGTGGTCTGCCATATTGCCTGCCAATCCTGGGAATCATTAGTCTCTGCAGCCTGTGAGTCAGCAGCCTGTTGACCTTGGATTCATTCACCTTAGCAGCCAGCAGCCCGCTGCCTGATCTGCCGGTGTTGGGGTCATCAGCTCCTGCAGATACGTGAGTCAGGAGAAGCCTCCAGCCTGACTTCTCACCCATGGACTTGGAACTTGCCAGCCTCTGCAACCGCGTGAGCCGTTTCCTTGAGAAAGAGAGAAAGTCTCTCTCTATATATATATGCATACATATATAAGCTTCACTGGTTTTGCTTCTCTAGAGAACGCTGCATAAGACATGTGGCTAATGACTAATGAATTGGACAATACGGATGTAAGATCCAGTCATCATGGCAGAACAATTATTTTACTGGACAGTGCTGGTTTATTATAGAAACTCATATTCCCCATGATATAAAAAATAAATAAATAACGTAAGTATATTATTGATTTGGAAGGTGATTGTGAATGCACGAAAGAGTCAAAATATTTTTGTCATTTTAGAGGATAAGCTATTGAAATAATTCTAAGAGATGCAATTGTCCAAAAGTTTTATCTCTGTCTATTAGAGAGACTTGGTATCTGTCTGAATACACAGCACTGAAAACATAAAAGGGTAAGGATTCCAAAGATCTATAGAATAAATAGAAGGATGAAAAATGTAATCTTAACTGGAAGGAAGCACAGGAAATTGGAGGAGCTGAAATCTCTTTGGTCTCTTAGAGAAGAGCCTTCCTTTATCTTTGCTCCCTTTGAGGGTTGGCCTCACTTCACAGATCTCTACATCTCTGTGCCCTGTTGAAGTAGGTCATGTACTTTTCCTCTTCGTGATTTCTATTTACTCTCCTGTAAGAGGCGCTATTGTCCTTTCCTCTGCTCTCATGGCATCACAGTCTGCTTTACTCTAATAAAGATAACAGTCCATGAGCCCTGCTTATGAAACAGAAATGGATATTGACCATGCAGTGGCCAGGTCAAATTTCCACTGCAAACCCTAGGTCAGCGGTTCTCAACCTGTGGGTCGCGACCCCTTTGTGGGTCAAATGGCCCTTTCACGGGGTCGCCTGAGTCATAACAGTAGCAAAATTACCTTGATGAAGTAGCAATGAAAATAATTTTATGGTTGGGGGGTCACCACAACAGGAGGAACTGTATTCAAGGGCCATGACATTAGGAAGGTTGAGAACCACTGCCCTAGATTATTGGATGATTCAGTCCAACAAAGATTTGTTACCACCTAAGGACCCCTGTTGATATAGTGCTCACCAGTTTGGCTGTGATCTGAAAGATCAGCAGTTCAAAACCAGCCATTCCACGAGAGAAACACTCCCATTCTACTCCTGCAAACAGTTACATTCTTGGAAACTCATGGGCAGTTCTGCCCTTCCCTCTGGAGTCACCATGGGCTGGCATCAACTCAGTGGCAGTGAGTTTTGTTTTTAAATTGTGCCATGCACAATTGTAGACATGGTTAGACACATTTTAGTTCCAGGGGCCAACTAGTTACAATACAGTAAGACAGGTAGTAAAATAATGTCACATCAGATAGCAATTTAGTTAAGAAGCATAGCCGAGTAAATGTATACATAATTATGGAGGAGGTATCTAAGTTAAACTTTCCTGAGGCCTTCCTGGGGAGATGATATTTGAGTCAAGAACTAAACAGGGGAAATAGCAACATAATAATATTACAGTATTTCTAAGAAAAGAATATAGGTTTGATTATCTTTAAGAAGATGGCTTTAAAAAAGAGAAGAATGTTCTTCAGTTACTACCCATGTGTGCAAAATGAGAGTCTATAGGTTTAAGACCCACTACATTTATTTTTTTTTTGATCCACTACATTTATACCAAGAGTTTCCTGAATGACCATACCCTGGTCTAGGGAGTTTCTGAATTATGAGAGGAAGCAAGATATGGGAATATATAGGAGACATGCGTATTCCCAGAGAGTGGGGGCATGTATAGAGGTGCTGAGGCAGGAAAATATTTGTCAGAATTCTAATAACAAGAAAACCATAGTAGCTTGTACTGAGGGAGGGAGGCAGAGAGTGGCAGGACATAGACACAGGAACTAGAAATACAAGTCCTTGTAGACGATCCTAATACTGGACATTTTATTCTATCATGCAAACATTAGATAGTTGAGGACTGATGAATTTCACAGTCAACTTGTGGTTTATAAGCATCACCTGGCCTGTGCTAGAGAGACCAGGTCAAAGACACAAACAGAGGTGCTTCCAGGATCTCTGATGAATTACTGTACTAAAGTAGCAGAAATGGAGGGTGTGAGAACTGATTAGAATTAAGATGGCTTTTGAAAATGGAGCTGGTATATTTTGACCTGGGTTCACAGGACTTTATCAGGTGGAATCAGATAAAAATAATGGCCTAGGAGTTGCGCACAAGGCAGGCAAGGAGGCTAGCATAGGGCCAGGTACTGTACTCTGTGTTCTCTACGTCTCTGATTTCTTAGTGTAAGTAAGTCTGTATTCTAGCATAGGGCCAGGTACTGTACTTTGTGTTCGCTACGTCTCTGATTTCTTATTGTAAATAAGTCTGTATTCTAGCATAGGGTCAAAAGTGAGACTAGGAGCTGGAGAAGGGATAGGACTGGAAAATATGTCTACTAAATACTTGTGAGGTGGTACAGATACATAGGATTATAAGTTCATTTCTCTGAGGTCATTTATTTCTTTGAGTCATTTATTTTTGTCCAACAATGTGCATAGCATTTCCATTTACTATATCCCAAACACCAAAACATTCATTGGTGAGTGATTTTGGTGTGATACTACAATGGAATATAAAGCAGTCAAAAGGAGTGGAAAGTAATTCTCTTGATCATCAGCTAACTCATATTGGAAAGAAATCCTACAGACACAGTGAGAGAGACGTTCCATTGTGAATTTTGAACAGATGTTCCATCAGGAACGCCTATGGAGAGAACTCCTGTCATGCCCTGAATATGGGGAATGTTTTACCTTTGAGAGAAATCGTTTTATGTACAGTGAGCGTGGAAAAGGCTTCGCCATGAAACCATCTCACCATACATCAGGAAACGCATACAATAGGGAAAATCCCACATTAGAGGGCATTCGGAAAAGATTTCACCTTGAAGAGCAAATTCAATTGCTTTTCAACAGATTCAGATGGGAAAGAACCACTGTGAAACCGAAGCAGGTGAAAAAGGCTTCAGCATCAAAATTTGTCTTATTGTCCATCCCGAAGCTCATACAGGGACATGCTCAGTGCCGCTGGGTTGATGCCAACTCATAGCAACCCTATAGGATGGTAGAACTGCCCCCAGCAAGTTTCCAAGACGGTAGCTCTCTTTGTGGACACTAACTCGTTACAGGAGTAGAAAGCCACGTCGTTCTTCATACAGGGAAGAAGCCATTTATACACAGTTCATGTGGAAAAGGCTTCTCCCTGAAGAGTCATCTTGAACATCAGTGAATCACAAAGAGAACATGCTGAAGTCTTCAGGGAAAAAGAACAAACAAACATACCTCATGCAACATTGAGATTTAACACAGCAAGGACTTTTCGTATGGCAACTCTTATAAGCGTAAAAACAGTCTGATTATCCATCAGGCACTTGATGCAGGAGATGAGAAAGCTTTCCCCATGGGCTCATCACCTAGTGTAAGGACCAGCCTTTCAGCCAAGAGGGTCCTATGGAGCCATTGTGCAATTAAGCGTATAGCATGCCACCTCTTCCAGGAATCCAGCAACAATAAAGAGTGAATGTTTTCTTTAGCAGGCTTATATAATCTTTGGCCATGCAAGCCTCATCAATCACATACATTATTAGATGGGCAGTGTCTTACCCTAGAACAGCAGTTCTCAACCTGTGGGTCATGACCCCTTTGGGGGTCCAAATGACCCTTTCACAGGGGTCGCCCAATTCATCACAGTAGCAAAATGACAGTGATGAAGTAGCAACGAAAATAATTTTATGGTTGGGGGTCACCACCACATGAGGAATTGTATTAAAGGGTCACAGCATTAGGAAGGTTGAGAACCACTGTCCTAGATGTTCCCGGGCTCATTGGGGATGTAACCCAATACCAATACTGGGAGCAGGCAGAGGAGAGTTGCCCACCTCTTGAGCAGGGGGAACAATAGAAACAAGTCTGCTCCTGTAGATAAGGTCCTCTGGCTGCATAGTCATCAGCCATGGGCCGGTAAGAAATGTTTTTATAGTAGCACTAGTATGGGGAGATCTTGTGGGGAATGATTTGTAGTTAAGAGACTGTGACTGGGATCCATCTCCCACTTACAGTTGTGAAGGCCTTCCTTCACTAGAGTCTTGACCTTCCAGACTCTTTGCCATGAACGGAGAGGATTTGCCTGCATACACCCTCTCCCGGTCCTCCGTTTCCCACAGCGTACATGGATGTAAACTCAGAAGAAACAAAACCTGTGGATTCAGCCATGGCGGGAAAGTTAAGGCCAGTCGAGCAGGGCTACAAACGGATTCAAAATGGTCCCGTCCTGGCCCATGGACACAAGGCAGCACAGGAGGGGTGTAGCAGCAAAATCTGCATGTTGCCAAAATCAGATTTTTGAGGAAACAGGCAGCAATGCCCCTCTCAAAGATGGCAGCCAACCAACACATTTCAAGTGGTTAGGTGGTCACTATCTTTGAGCAAGGTATGGGGTCCCGCCCCTCAACCAAACAGGCCCCAAGGGGCGGCTGTGCAATTAGGGAAGAAAGGGATGATGAACAGTGGGGCCAAGAACTCTTCTATCCTGATGTCAGCATCAGAGAGAGAAAATGTATTTTCCAGCGGGTTTATATTGTTTGGGGGCATGCAAGCCCCATCAATCACATATGTAGTATGATGTGTAGTGTCTTTTTTTTTAACATTTTATTAGGGGCTCATACAACTCTTATCACAATCCATATATATACATACATCAATTGTATAAAGCACATCTGTACATTCCTTGTCCTAATCATTTTCAAAGCATTATATTGTTTGGGGGCATGCAAGCCCCATCAGTCACATACATAGTATGATGTGTAGTGTCTTGACCTTAGACGTTCCTGAACTCATTGAGGTAGCAACCCAAGACCAGTCTTGGAGACAGGCATCAGAAGGGGGTCAACTGACCTTGGAGCGGGGAGGACAATAGAACTTGTTTGCTCTCCGAAATAGGGAGCCTTTGGTCTCATAGAGAAGAGCCATGTGCTTCTAAGAGGCATCTTTAAAATAGCACTATTATGGGGGAGTATTGTGGGGATGGTTTTTAGTCAGGAGAATGTGACTGGGGGTCATCTCTGTCTCACAAAAGTGAAGACCTTCCTCCGGGAGAGTTAGTCTTCCAGATTCTTAATTGTGAGCGTAGAGAATCTGTCTGCATACTTTCTCTTCCTGGTCCTCAGTTTCCCGCAGCAAGCATCACTGCTTGTTTCCTACTAAGTTCAACATCCAACACATGGTATATTTGGCTGCTGTGCAATGCAAAACTGCCCTTATTTCTGTTATCCCTGAAATCAGCTGGTTTGAACTAGTTTGAATCCCTGATCAGGACAGTGGAGAACAGGGAAGTATGAAGGAGACAGAACTTCTTTCTTTGGTGCCTAAGTAAATAATAGTATGCACACATTTTTATGCTGATAACCTAATTAGGTGATAAATTCTTTGGCCGTTTGTATAATCTTGAGGACAGGACAAAATGGAACATGATTACACGGTGCCTTTGAAGATGAGTAAGGGTAAGTGAAGTAGCCAAAGTATTTTTTTCAGCGAAGGGAATGAGATCCTTACAATGGCATCGATAAGCTACGTCATGAGAAATGGAGACAATACTGAAGTTGCCAAGGACGACATTTTACTTGGGTCCACCATTTCCTGGGAAGTAGCAGTCCGGAAATAAACGATGTATTTCATAGAGCAAATCGGTTGCAAAAAGGCCTCTTTCCAGGGTTAAGCAGCAATGATGTCACTTTGACAACTGAGCTGTGCCTGACTTTAGCCATGGTCCTTTCATGTACACACATGGAAGTTGGACTACGAATGAGGAAGACGGAAGGCTCGATGTCTTTGAATGATGGTGTGGCTGAAGGATATGAAATGGACTCGCAGAAGAACAAACATCTGTTTGGGAAGGAGTATAGCTAGCATGCTCCTTAGAAATGCGAATGGCAAGGCAGACTTTCAACATGTTATCACAAGGGCCTAGCTCCTGGAGAGGGACTTCAAGTTTGGTCAAACAGGGAGCCGAGGAAGACAAGATGGATTTGACAGTGGCTGCCACAATGGGCTCACACAGTACTGATTGTGAGGATGGCACACGGCCAGACAGCATTTGATTCTGTTGTACGTAGGGTCAATATGTCAGCATCCAACATCAAGCAGGGTTGAATTACCACAAAAAGTATCCTTTCCTCAAGAGACTGTGTCTGCTTAAATATGAAAAGGACTGATCATAAGAGAGAGTGGATCCCTGGAATAAGCCTACTACTTACATAGAAAAAGTGACATACACAAATATATATATTTAATGCATGGAAAAATCATCCTTATTTTCTGCCAATTCCATTCCGTTGGCAGCTGTACATACAGTACTTCTGACCTAAACTACCGAGAGTTACGTAAGGCGTCTTGTGTTAAAGAGCACTGTCTTTCCAAGTGTGCGCAAGACCTCGTATGCCAGCTGCACTACAACTTGGTGTCTGCAGGACACACTTGCTTCTAACATGGTGTTATAGCTTTGGGGGCTCCATGTATTCTTTCAGGATGCTAACTGTCAACCCAGAGGGCCTCCCAGCCCCCCTAATTGATGATCTACCGACTCCGACTACTCAGCTGGGTTTGATAATGCACAGAATGACTCATGGAAAATGCTACACTTGCAATGACGGTTTCATTGTACTGCACAGGATACAAATGAGCAGAGGCACAGGGGATGGTCTGGTCAGGTTCCCAACATTGTTTCCACGACAGTCAAAGGGGACTCTCTAACCTTCCTGGTCTTTCACTGGAAGAATGGTGTGAAGGCAGCACCTGGCCTCTTAATGTCGTCACACAGGAGATACAAACTCAAGATCAGTATGACAGCCCAAGGTTGATTCCGATGAAGCAGATAAGACATAACTCCCTTCTTCTTCTTCTTCTTTTTTTTTTTTTTACCAATTCTGACACCAACCATCCTTCGCATGGCTCTGTACTTCTCCCTAATTCATTGGGTTCCATAATTCATTGAAATGTCCACACACAATATCCATGTTTTTGAAGTTTACGAGGGGAGGAAGTGGTTGCAATTCAGGTTCAAGAATGCCAGCAGCAGCTCTTTGCTGAGGGTGGGGTCATCTTAGCTATGCCGAAGGCAGTCCTTTCTCTGCTCCATGTGAAGGACGTCTTTGACCCGACTGACCTCGGCTCAGCTATGGTGAGTGGCACAAAGCCCCCTTTAGCTCTGCTGTTGTACCTGGAAGCACCCCCCTGCATCAGTCAGGCTCGGCCTAAAGGAACTCGGCTATAATCCTGTGGGTCAGCAAGCCTAAGTCCACTGACAAGTGCCCTGAGGCATTCCACTCCTCCAGCAAGTGTCCTGCCTGAAGATGCTCAGTTCTCTCGCACTGTGGGCTGAGATGACCACCCATATCATCCCTGCCAGTCTCCGGGTTCTGCTGAGTTTGCCCCAACTGTTCCTTTGTGGCTGTTTTTCATTTTCTCTCTGGTTTGACTGCTCTCTTTGCTGAGTCTAGGAGACTCTCCATCTGGGAACCCTGATCCAAAGGATGTGCTCCACTCTTGGCTTTTCTTTCCAGGTGGTCATGAAGTCCCTTCTCTGAAGACCTCCTTGACCTACGGGAAGAATGATGCCAGGACACGTGGAGATTTCCAGAGAACAGCCGAACCCACAGACATGGAAAAGGACAAGGGCTTTCCCACAGAGCCATCAGAGAGAAAGCCTTCCCTGATGCTGCTGGCCAGAAAGAATTTAGACTTCTAGTCTCCTGAACTGACGATCATGATTTGCCACTGAGAATGACAAATTGAAGAGGAATGGTGTTCTATTCTTTGTTTAAAAAAAAACAACAAAAACATTCCAAGGTCTATAGTAGAGTGTCAGTGGTAGATAAAAATCATGTGACTATAACGAACATCAGTTAATACAACCATTATTCAGCTTTATATACCAACCAGTAATGCCAAAGATAAAAATTGAAAAATTGTACCAATTTCCGTCTGAAATTGAACAAACATGCAATCAAGATGCACTGACAATTACTAATAAAAGGAAAGCAAGTTTTGGAAACAGTAGTTAGAAAATACAGCCTTGGTAACAGAAACAACATCAGAGATCACATCACTGAACTTTTTAAGTCCAACAACTATTCATTGAAAATACCCTTTTTCAAAAAAAAAAATAGAAAATACCCTTTTTCACACACACTCACACAGCGACTATCCACAAGAATCTTACTGAAATCTCAGAGGAACCAAGTTGACTATATCTGTGGAAAGACAACGGAGAAGCTCAGTATCAATCAGAACAAGGCCAGGCGCAGATCATCAACTGCTCGTATTCAAGTTCAAGTTGAAGATGAAGAGAATCAAAACAAGTCCATGAGAGCCCAAGTACGACCTTGAGTATGCATCCCACCTTTATAGAGCATCTCAAGAATACATTTGATGCAGTATTCATTAAGGGTGGAAGACTGAGCGAGTGTAGGGAACCATCAAGGGCCTCATCATGAAGAAAGCAAAAGGTCATTTAAAAAACACGAAAGAAAAGGAAAGTGGGGGTGGTTGGGGAGAGTGAAGGGAGAGAAAGGGGGTACCCATCACAAGGTTGGATATATAGTCCCCACCCCCCAGGGGGATGAATAACAAAGGTGGGTGCAGGGAGACAATGACAACAGACAGTGTGAGATACGAAATAATAACAATATATAATTGATCAGGGATTCACAAGAGTGGGGGATGGAGGGGAGCTCATACCAAGGGCTCAAGTAGAAAATGTTTTGGAAATTATAATGGCTATATATATATTCGATGTATGGAATATTATAAGAGCTGTAAGAGCCCCAATGATTTTTTTAAAAGAAGCATCAAAATAGAGTCTCTGAAACTTGTTCTTGAGCATAAAGTACCTAAATAGAAATGAAGAAATTATGTAAAAGAGCTGAAGAGGGTACTCCAAGGAGCAGGTTGAGAAGACAACCGTATTATAATGAAATGTGGAAAAATCTGAAGGGAGAAGACTAAAATGGAAGAGCACTATTGGCATTTATTAAGTTGAAAGTACTGGGGGAAATTTAAAGTCTTAGGTTTCACTATTGAAATGTTTCGTGTGCAAAATATTGAATCAGTTCTCACTGACTCATAGCACCCTTATATACTGCTCAGCCCTGTGCCATCTTACTACCATAGGAAACACCGAAGGAAAACGGAAGAAACAGAGTCACCAAACCAAAAGGAATTAGTTAGCACTCAGCCATTTCAGGATGGAGCACATGATCAAGATCCAATGGTATTTTTTGACTTGCTTTGTTTTTGAGCCAATGGCCTCGAAGGAAGAAATCCAATGTACACTGAAGACACCGGTGAAAAACCAGGCTTCAGTAACTGCAGAACTACCACTTGTGCTGTTGCAACAAACAGATGCCGTGCTTGACGTGTGTTTCATCTCTGCCGAGAAAATTTGAAGGCAGCTACCTCGCTAACTGATGGGTGGAGATCTCCATTGATGCCCTTCCAAAAAATGGTGAGCCAACAGAATCCAGGAATTATCAAACTAATGCCATAAACAAGGAACGGTACACTGACAGAGTTGCCAGAAATTCAAACCTGATTCAAAAAATTATGCAAATAAAGGATAATATTATGGAAAATAAGAATTCCAGAACTGTGTCCATGTAGAACCTACCTGTCCATAGATCAAGGGCTGGCCATTGGAACAATACAAGAGGATGGTGTGCAGTTTAAAATCAAGAAAGGTGTGTATCAGGTTTGACCTGATCCTTTGACCATACTTATTCACTCTGCGGGCTGAGCATGGTATCAGAATTGGGGAAAGCCTCTGGAACGACCATCAAGAGGTAGATGACACAACCTTGTTTGTGGAAAGCTAAGGAGGGCTTGAAACACTTACTGATGAAGATCAAAGACTTCATCATGGATCGCACCTCGGCGTAAAACAAAAATCCACACAGCTCGACCAAGCCACATGTTGATAAACAGAAATTATGGAAATCGTCAAGGATCTCCTTTTTAGATTCCACAATCAATGCTTACGGATGCATCAGTCAAGAAAGCAACATATTACAATGGGGAATTTTGCCCCAAAAGACTATTTTAAAGTTTTGAAAATAAGTGCTGTCACATTGACTACTAACGTTCCCTTGTTTGAAATCATGGTATTTTCAATCACCTCGTATGCTTGTGAAAGGTGGGCTAAGGCAGATTGAAGAGGTGATGCCTTTGAGTTAGACTACTGGCATAGAGTGTTAGGGAAACCAGGGCCTGCCAGAAGAACAAAACAAAGTGACTTGGAGAAATTTCAGCCAGAGTTCTTGGAAAGCAAGGATGCTGAGACTTTGCCTCAGGTACTTGGGTCTAGTGTTTAGAGAAGGCTATCATATTTAGTGAAGTGGAAGTAGAGGCTTAGCAAAAAAAAAAAGACTATGAGATGGATTGATGCCGTAGCTGCAAGAGTGGGCACAAACAGGAATGATTGTGAGACTGGCTCAGTACTAGGCATTGTCTCATTATGAAGTACACAGTAATGCGTGGGAACTGGTAGCCAACATCCACCGTAACAAATCGCCTGCAACCACACCTACATAAAAATATGTAACATTTTAAAAGTGTGTCCTTTTATTTATTTCCTTTTTTAAAAAAATTACTTTCTTGTATTTGGGAATTGTATAACGTTTGATCATCTTATTTTCATCATTTTATATTCTCAAATGCCTTTAAGGAAACGCTTTGCATTTTAGAAACGTTTTTAATTATTTTTTTTACGGTTTTTAATTTTTTTAAATCATTTTTTTTCACCCTTTAAAATCATTTTTAGAAACGTTTTTATACAGTTTCCCTTGACCACTATGTTTAATGGAAAGCTCCCAACACAGGTCCCTTTGTGTCCGGCCAAGTGGGCGCTTATCTAAAGGTTGGTGCTTCAAACTTACCAGTTAGGTGCAAGGGAGAAGCCTGACAAACTCGCTTCCATTTGGTTTGCAGCCCAGGAGAGCCTATGGCGTCCAACAGGGCCACCATGAGACACAATAGACTATGGCAATGGAGCGGGTGGTTTGGATGGCTCCAGGTATTGACTCCGCGCTTTAAATTGGTGTCTGATTTCCTTCTAAGGCACTTCCTGACCTGTTCCACATCCCTAAGCCCAGGACTGCAGATGCCCACTGCTTTCATCAACTCCTTGGACTTCACAACCTTACTTTGTCTAAAAATCACCTGTATGTAACAGACGCTCCCTCCCTCAGGCTCTGGGCTCCATAGAGCGCGTCCGCGCTGCCCGTACGGACACGGCTTCTGCACAACATGGCCGCTCCCACGGGACCCCGTGGGCGCCGCCATTTTTCTTTTTTCCTTCAGGAGCGCCGATGGCCCGCAGCTAGCTGCACGATCGCTTGATTAAACCGGCGTTTGAAAAAAAGACTTGCCACGAAGAGGGAAGCGCGCGGCGTTAGCCGGTGCACCTGCGATTCCTCCCCACCGAGCCCTTACGGCGGCCTCTTACGTCCAAACCCCGGGGTGGGCGTGCTTACGTGATACGTGGTTACGTCACACGCAGGGGAGGGGAGCTTCCGGTGATGCTCGGCGGCCCGCGCTGGACCGTCCCTGCCCGCCCTCGGCGTCCCTGACGGCGCTTCGGCTGCAAAGCCCGGATCCCGACGCGGGTCCGAGCTTTTGTTGCCGCACGTGGAGTCTGGAGCAACTCGGGACCACGTAAGTCGTCGTCTCGGCGTGGCTCTGAAAGGGATTTCGGGGCATCCGCCCGGTTTTCTTTGAGGGCCTGCCCTTGGGGATTCTGGACGTGAGGGGTGGTCTCTGGTTAATGGTTAGTGACCCAGAGTCTGAGAAGCCAAGGCCCGACTGCCGGGCTTTGAGGCCCGCGTGCGGGCCTCTACGCGGGGGGCTCCGTGTTTGTGATTCTGCGCGTGCACATCGCTCTGTCTCCTTCACGACGCGGAAAATATATGGAGGTTGGTGTCGGGGGCCCGTGAGGGGGTTAATATCGAGCTCGGTCCTCCGGACACCTCGCGGGAGGGCGGCAGGGTTTGTGGAAGCCGAGCGTCCCGGGAAGGTCGGTGGATTTAACCTCCAATTTGCATGCGGGAACTGAGCTGACGGTGAAGGCTGCTATGCCCCCCCACAGCCCATCCACATCCGTCACAGTTCAAGTTCAAGTCCACCACAACTCTTCCCGTTGTCCACACAAAACTCAGTGTGATTTGGAGTGCGCCAGTGATGGAGGGCCCATGTGTGTGGGATTCGACATCATAGCAGTGGTCTTAATTGTTTGTTTGGGGGTTAATGTTATATTTACTATTAAATATGCAGATTGTATTCATCTGGCATCCAAGTTTACTGTTTTTCTGGATATTGCCCTTAAGGGCCCTTAAGGGAAAGGGTCTTCACCGCTCTAGTTTTTTGTTTGTTTGTGTGTTTTTTTTGTTTTGTTTTTTCTTTTTTTCTCCTCTTTTCTTTTTTTTTACATTTTATTAGGGGCTCATGCAACTCTTATCACAATCCATACATATACATACATCAATTATATAAAGCACATCTGTACATTCTTTGCCCTAATCACTCTCAAAGCATTTGCTCTCCACTTAAGCCCTTTGCATCAGGTCCTCTTTTTTTTTCCCCTCCCTCCCCGCTCCCCCCTCCCTCATGTGCCCCTGGTAATTTATACATTGTTATTTTGTCATATCTTGTCCTATCCGGAGTCTCCCTTCCCCCCCCCCTTCTCTGCCGTCCATCTCCCAGGGAGGAGGTCACATGTGGATCCTTGTAATCAGTTCCCTCTTTCCAACCCACTCACCCTCCACTCTCCCAGCCTCATCCCTCACACCCCTGGTCCTGAAGGTATCGTCCACCCTGGATTCCCTGTGCCTCCAGCCCTCATATGTACCAGTGTACAACTTCTGTCCTATCCAGCCCTGCAAGATAGAATTCGGATCATGGTAGTTGGGGGCAGGAAGCATCCAGGATCTGGGGGAAAGCTGTGTTCTTCATCAGTACTACATCACACCCTGACTGACCCATCTCCTCTCCTAAACCCCTCTATGAGGGGATCTCCAGTGGCCGACACTTGGGCCTTGGGTCTCCACTCTGCACTTCCCCCTTCATTCAATATATGTATACACACACACACATATATATACATACATATATATATCTATTTTTTTATTTTGCATGATGCCTTATACCTGGTCCCTTTGGCACCTCGTGATCGCACTGGCTGGTGTGCTTCTTCCATGTGGGCTTTTTTGCTTCTGAGCTAGATGGCCGCTTGTTCACCTTCAAGCCTTTAAGACCCCAGACACTATCTCTTTTGATAGCCGGGCACCATCAGCTTTCTTCACCACATTTGCTTATGCACCCATTTGTCTTCAGCAATCGTATCATGGAGGTGTGCTGCCAATTATATGACTTTTTGTTCTTTGATGCCTGATAACTGATCCCTTCGGGACCACTCGATCGCACAGGCTGGTGTGTTCTTCCATGTGGACTTTGTTGCTTCTGAGCTAGATGGCCGCTTGTTTATCTTCAAGCCTTTAAGACCCCAGTCACTATCTCTTTTGATAGCCGGGCACCATCAGCTTTCTTCACCACATTTACTTGTTCACCCACTTTGGCTTCAGCCGTTGTGTCAGGAGAGTGAGCATCATAGAGTTCCAATTTAATAAAAGAAAGTATTCGTGCATTGAGGGAGTGTTTGAGTAGAGGCCCAAGGTCCTTCCGCCACCTTAATACTTAACCTATAAATGTAGACACATAGATCTATTTCCCCGTCCTCCTGTATATATTTGCAAGTACATGTCTTTGTCTAGACCTCTATAAAAGCCCTTTGCCTCCTAGCTCTTTCCTCTATTGCCCTTGACTTTCCTCCTGCCCTACTACCATCTCCGTCACCACCTGGGCTACAGCTATACCTCGTCTCTACGCAACCTTTCCCTTGATCATTCCCCACCAGGCCTGCCACTCCCCCCTCTCTACCATTTTGGGTCCCATGTTGTTCCCTTTGTTTGTGTGTTTTTACCACTCTGTATTAATGCCAGTGAGGACATTTTCATTTTTCATTATGCTGCTTGTTTTTGAATTGAGATCATCTGTGAGATAGATGGTGCCACTCTGTGTCTGGTCCTAAACATGGTTGTGTAGCACATGTATGGTCCTTTTCAAAATAGCTACAATAGCTCCAACTCAGCTGGTGTCCTGGCATTCAATGATAGTTTCAGGAACACCTCATTTTCAGAGTATACCCACGTTGTTCTCCATTTTAACATGTGTTGTCTTTTTTTTTTTTGTCTTATACATTTCAGATGTTTCTCATTACCTCGATTTCTTGATGCTTAGACATTGGGGGTTTTTGTTGTTGTTTTCTGCAATGAAACACACAGAATTTTGATTCCTTGCTTCTAAGTTTTGTCCTGCAAGAAAGCATCCCTTTTTCTTTCTTAGCTAGATTGTGGCTTCGTTAATTTAGTACAGTTCAGTTATTTCCTTTAGTTATGCAGCTGGGCAGCCATCACCACAATTCATGTTTAAAACGTCTCCATGACCTGAAAAGGTGTTTTGAGCCCCTCTGCACTCGTTTTCCACTCCTAACCTCAGCCGCCAGAACCACGGAGCCCTCTTCCTTTTTCTGGGCTGGCATGCCCCAGTTCCCTGAGGACTTAGACACGTTGAGGTCTCCCATCAGGCCCTATCACAGGATTGGTCAGAGCCAAGGTACATTACCGTGGCCCAAGCGAGTGGACGATAAGCTTAATTATGCCGACTGAGCAGCAGGCAAATTTAAACTATTACTATCCCTTGCAAAACTGACCCAGTTCGTATGCATATTCCCTATGGTGACCACCTAAGTAAGTGGTGTTTGCAAGGGTGTTAGAGTATGTGGCAAGGGGGCATGTTGTCTGATGGTGTGTTTCCTGTTTGGCTTCTGTGCTATTTATCCATGTGCAGCAAGGAGTGGACTATCGCACACACTCCTCCTTGCTGCTCTGTTCTAAGCCCCTCTGTTGTCCTGTGACACTTTGGCCAAAGAAGTTAAGAATAACTGTCCCATCCCCTTGGCAACTTCAACTGCTCTTTGCCCTATTGTGAGTTTCTCAAAGATTTCCCAAACTTGGATTCACCATAACGAGGAATTCAAGCTCTCAAAAAAATCACCAGCCCCAACCTGAGTGTTGGATCAAGGGGAATTTCTCCTGACTCTGGTTTTCACCGTCTGCAATGATTTGATATCAGTGTTCCAGTTTTTACTGGCATTTTTTTCTGTGGCTATCCAAAGACAATTCCAGAGTTCCCAGAGTATAAGAATTCATGAAGAATCTAAATATGAAATCACCCATGTGAATCTGCTGTTGTCATGAGTGGGGTCATGTAACCTAGTGTCATCAGATCTACACAGAAATACATACCACTAACGAGTACATACAATTTTTGGGGAATGAAACAGAGGGTATAGAAAAATTTGCATGTGTCAACCAAATTTCTTTTAGGAAATTATCACAAGTAGTCTTCCCCAGTTGCCATTCTAGAGAGATTAACCTGGCATTCTTTATTATCAACATGAGGTGAGGGTGACAGATTATGACCTGTAGTTTCTTTTTTTTCTTTTAATCATTTTATTGGGGGTCATACAACTTTTATCACAATCCATCCATCCATCCATCCATTGTGTAAAGCACATTTGTACATTCATTGCCCTCAACATTCTCAAAACATTTGCTCTTTACTTAAGCCCTTGGCATCAGCTCCTTATTTTTCCCCCTACCTCCCCGCTGCCCCCTCTTTTATGAACCCTTGATAATTTATAAATTATTATTTTGTCATATCTTATACTGTGTGACATCACCCTTCACCCACTTTTCTGTTGTCCGTCCCACAGGGAGGAGGTTATATGTAGATCCTTGTGATCGGTCCCCCCTTTCCACCCAACCCTCCCTCTACCCTCCTGGTATTGCCACTCTCACCACTGGTCCTGAAGGGACCATCTTTCCTGGATTCCCTGTTTCCAGTTCCTATCTGAACCAGTGTACATCCTCTGGTCTAGCCAGATTTGTAAGGTAGAATGGGGATCATGATAGTGGGGGGCGGGGGCGGAAGCATTTAGGAACTAGAGGAAAGTTGTATGTTTCATCGTTGCCACAGGGCTGTAGTTTCAACCAGCTTATAACATTTCCTATATCACCCACCGCAGGAGCCCTGATGATGTAGTGGTTACATGTTGGGCTGGGACCCGCCTGGTCGGCAGTTCAAAACCACCAGCAGCTCTGCAAGAGAAAGACTGAGCTTTCTACTCCCTTAAACTGTTACAGTCTCGGAAACGCACAGGGCGTTGCTATGCGACAGCATGGATTCAATGGCGGTAAGAGTGATATCACCCAGCTAAATCATGAGGAAGGAGTTTGGCGAATTGCTACAAAATCCCCACTCTCACCAGAAGGCTTGTGAGGGTACATTTTAAACAACTAGCTGTCACATGAGTAATCACTTAACCAGACCCAAGGGAAGTTCAACTATGGTACTAGAGTTGGTTGGGTTCCTGATGATGGGGTCCACAATTTAACCATAGTTGCACAAGGTAGGAAGTGGAATAAATTGATAGCTCAAAACAGGAAATACAAAAGAGTTTGAGTTATCTCTAACACCTTTCTTTTTTTTCCCCTAACACCTTTCTCTAATAATATGTATTTTCTCTCTCTCTTTTTTTAATCTTGTCATTGGGGACTCATACAACTTTATCACTATCCATACATACATACATCAAATGTATAAAGCACATTTGTACATCCGTTGCCCTCATCATTCTCAAAACATTTGCTCTCCATTTAAGCCCCTGTCAATATGTATTTTCTTAATCCCTCATATAAATTAAATCAAAGTATATAGCCTTTGTTGATACCTCTTTATCATGTTTCATAACATTTTTTATATCAAAAATTTGTTCCTTTTTTCCCTCCCAAAATGATGTAGTCATTACTGGTATGTAATGAACAACCCATATTTAAAGTGTTCAAATTGGCTTGTTATAAATATATATGTGAAACATTAGCACAGAAAAGATAGTTTACATTGCTATCATCCTCCAGAGATTCTTTATTTTGTTTTATTTTATTTATATTTTTACAGTTTTCTTGGCACACAATCCACATACCGTACAACTCAATAGTTCAATCATATCAAGAATTGTCTGATCATTACTCCAATCATTTTTTAATTGTTTTCTCATGGTTAAATCCCTTTTTGTTGTTGTTGTTAAATCGCTTTTAAAATGAGGTGTGTAATCACCATCAGTTCTAGTGCTCCCTGCCCCCTAGGTTATAAGGCGATCTCTTTGGCAGCAGCATCAGTATTTTCAGTGACACAGCACTCTGGACACTGGCGGTCTGAGGGGTCTATGCAAGTACAGCCCCGCCAGGAGTTGTTGCTTCACTCAGTTTCAGCTCCCATTCCTTACGCATAGGGATTGGTACCAGGGGGGCGCTTCCTGGATCAGTTCTGCCAGGCGGGCTTCCATGTTAAGTCCTTCTGATGTGACCCCTGGGGTCCAGAGATTCTTGGTGCCTCTTGTGTATTTCTCTCTCCTTATCTCACTTACCCTCACAAACAACCACTGTTCAAGTTTTTGTGGGGATTTTTTGGGGTTATTTTATGTAAATGAAATTAGTGTCTACTTTGTTTTATTTTGACTTCTTTCAGTATTCTTTTAAATTTTTCTTTAATATGTTTATCAGTCTTTCTTTGTTGCTGAGTCTTTTTTCATTTTTCTATCGGATTTTTTTTAACCTTCTAGTTGTTTAATATGGTAAATTACATCGACTGATTTTAAAATGGAAAACTAATCCTCCATTCCTGGGGAAATGAAAGGATGTATTAATCATGATATACAATATCCTTCAAGAGATAGTTTTTTTAATATGTTTTGCTATTTGTCTCTTTCTTGGCATTTGTACCTTTCATATATGTAGTATATTTTGGTATAACTTTAAAATAAGATTTCCTCAGGAGCCTTTTCATTTCCTTAGTCCTAGTAGTAATGTCACATCTTTCATTCATGATGTATGTGTTTTGCTGTTTGTTTTCTTTTTTAAAATACTTTTATTGGGGGCTCTTATCTCTCTTATCACAATGTGTACATTCATCCAGTGTGTCAAGCACATTTACACATATGCCACCATCATCATTTTCAGAGCATTCTCTTCTTACTTGAGCCCCTGATATCAGCTACCCATTTCTTTCTCTCTCTCAGAAACCCTTGATAAGTTGTAGATTATTATTTGCATATCTTACATCATCCTCTGTTTCCCCTCACCCACTTTTCCATTATTCATCCCCCTCAGAGGGCGTTCTAGTTGGTCCTTGTGATCGATTCCCCCTTTCTCTCCCCACCCTCCCCTAATCCTCCTAGTATGTCTATTCTCCTTGTTGGCCCTGAGGGGTTTATCTATCCTGGATTCCCTTGTTGCAGGCTCTTATCTGTAGCAGTGTGCATGCTCTGGTCTAATCCAATTTGTAAGGTAGAATTGAGGTCATGATAGTGGGGTGAAGAACATACCAAAGAACTAGAGGACAGTTGTGTGTTTCATTGGTGCTATACTGCACCCTGACTGACTCATCTCTTCTCTGTGACCCCTCTGTGAGGAGATGTCCAATTGTCTACAGATGAGCGTTAGGTCTCCACTCCATGCCACCGTGTCCCCCTCCCCCCAAAAGTGTTCTAGGTCTTAGATGCCTGATACCTGATCCCATCTACACCTCGTGATTGCACTGGCTGGTGTGCTCCTTCTGTGTGGGCTTTGTTGCTTCTCAGCTAGATGGCCGCTTGTTTATCTTCCAGTCTTTTAAGACCCCAGACGCTATCTCTTTTGATAGCTGGACACCATCAGCTTTCACCACATTTGCTTATGAACCCATTTGTCTTCAGCGATCGTGTTGGAAAGGTGAGCATCACAGAATGCTGGATTGTTAGAACAAAGTGTTCTTGTGTTGAGGAAGTACTTGATTCGAGGCCCAATGTCCATCTGCAATCTTAATTCTTAATATAAAGATAAGAGTACATAGTTATATTCCCCTGTTTGTTTGTTTTCTTAAAAAGTGTAGGTAAGGGTATCAGTTTTGATAACAAAACAGAAAAAGCCCACCATTTGATTCATTGATTACCTATATCGCTTTTATTTCTCTTTAGTTGAGGTCCTTATTATTTTTCTCATTCTTCCTGATTGTGATTTCAATTGACTTTCTTTTTTTATTAACTTATTCACCTTAGCCCTTCAAGGTCAATGAAATCTGTTCTCAAGCACTCATACTCAAATCTGGGTTAGGAACCTCATTAGAAACTTTTTATATGTGTATACATTTATTTTATGTATGTACATTTTAGAGGGCATACGTACTGTACCCCAGAGTATTGTAGTATTTGTTCCATGAATTTTAGGTTGTACGTCAGCATTCATGGAAGGAACCTTGGTGGCATGGTGGTTCCACATTGGGCTACTAACTGCAAGGTTCGAAACTACTAATCGCTCTCGGGAGAAAGATGAGGCTTGCTACTCCTATAAAGTCAACACAGTTAGACAAGCAGATTTGGGTTTGGGTTCAAAATTTCATGTAGAGTATGTTCCTATGAAAGATTCTTGATGCTTAAACCTTGGCTTTTAGGTGTTAAAATGATTAAAATTAGTGACTTATAAATCATAATGAAGTGAGTAATAATATGAAAACAAAGAAGGCGATTTCTTTTTTAAATCATTTTATTGGGGACGCATACAACTCATCACAATCCATCCATTGTGTCAAGCACATTTGTACATTTGTTGCCATCATCATTCTCAAAACATTTGCTTTCTACTTGAGCCCTTGGCATCAGCTCTTCATTTTCCCCCTTCCCTCCCCACCACCTCCTCCCTTGTGAACCCTTGATAATTTATAAATTATTATTATTTTGTCACATTTTACATTGTCTGACATCTCGATTGCTACAGGCTCGTCTCCTCCCCAAGACTCTTCTGTAAGGGGATATCCAGTTGCCTACTGATTGCCTTTGGGTCTCCAATCTACACTCCTCATTCATAACGATACGATATTTTGTTCTTTGATGTCTGATACCCGATTCCTTCGATACCTCGTGATCACACAGGCTCGTGTGCTTCTTCCATGTGGGTTTTGTTGTTTCTCGGCTAGATGGTTGCTTGTTTATCTTCAAGCCTTTAAGACCCCAGATACTATATCTTTTGATAACCGAGCACCATCAGCTTTCTTCACCACATTTGCTTATGCACTCTTTTGTCTCAGCAGTCGTATGGGTAAGGTGAGCATCATGGAATGCCAGTTTAATAGAACAAAGTGTTCTTGCATTGAGGGAGTACTTGAGTAAATGCCCAATGTCCATCTGCTACCTTAACACTAAACCTATAAATTCACATAGGTCTATTTCTCCATCATCATATATAAATATATTTATATGTGTATATCAAAGAAGGAAATTTTTTGTGGTTTACTTGGTAACATTGCTCTTCAGACAAGTCTATGTGCCCATTTGGGTATACAGACTTGAAGTTCTACATGGACACAGCAACACACTTGTTTCTCCCTCCCCCATCTCTCTTTCCTTAGAACCTCCTCTGTTTTCCCTTTCCTAAAATTGATGCATGAGAATTCACCTGTGTCACTCCATGGACCGGTCATTTGAAATTGACCTGAAATATGGAGTGCATTCTGAGACTGGTAACAAACGCATTGTCACCACGCTGTTCCACTCCTTTCTTCCGTCTCAGAGTCTTACATGTAATGCAGGTCCTGGGAAGCAGCAGGACCAAGGTGTGTTAGTCTGGGTTGACTAGAGAAACAAATCCAGGACTTGCCTATATGTGTCAGAGAGAGCTTTATATCAAAGAGCACTTGTACATTAAGAAAACATCCTAGTCCATCCCAGATCAAGTCTAGATATCCAACATTAGCCCCTATGTCCAATACTACTCCATAAGTTCCTTTTTAGATTCACACAGCCATGCAATAATGCCAAGTGCAGCAAGATCACAGGCCAGTGGGTGGAGTGTTGTGGATACAGTCGTAGTGGAAGGACTTCTGCATTGGTGTGGGTCTCCACATGGCTCCTCCAGCTCCAGGACTCTGGCTTCATCAGTGTGTTTCCATGTGGCTTGTCAACAGGAATGTCTCACAGGGAGACCAAGCAGAGAATCTTGTCTGTGTCCCGCCTCCAGCAAGCTATTTATCTCCTTAGTGCCTCTAAATGAGGTCATCAAGCTGCGACCTGATTGACAGGCTAGACTCCAGCCCTTTACTCTTAATAGTCTCAAGTTGACACCAGATTATGTAACTACCACACAAGGCAATTTCCCGTGCTCCACAGTGAGAGGCGGGCGCTTTACAACTGTGGGGAAAAATAATGGTTACATACCCGGACTCTGGACTTGTAAAGGTACACCAGCAGGAGTTACATCAGAATGATTTAGCAAATGGAAGTGAGCTGGTGAGAAGCAAAGGGTGGACTGCTCAGCTCACAGACCCTGATTACTCTTCCTCCTGCCTCTGTAGCATCACGCTGTGCTACTTCTCTTTGCCCACCTTCCCTTTCATAGTTCTGCTGCTTCGGTTTCACAGAAAGCACACCTTTATGCATCTAGAATATTGTTTTATTGAGTAGGGCATCAAATGACCACTCCAGGGCACCAAATAAAGAGACAGAAATATCGGGGTCTTTGTTTAAGGAGAAGTGTGCAGAAGCTATGGCAGTCTTTGGAGTGTGTCTCAAAGTCAATGTGCTCTGCCCACAGGTGCTGATTTCCCAGGAGCAAGACTGATAAGTGAAGAGAGGATTGGAGGATCGGAGGCTTGGTTGTCATCATTAGCCATTTTAACCGGACAGCACACTGATTATAAGAACTTCATGGCATAAGAGGGGGGAGGGAGAATGAATTTACCTGCAATTTCCTGGCCACCAAAGAAAATGATTGAAGCCCAGGTGATTTTTTTTAACTTCTTTCTTCCTCTGGAGTTTCTCATTTTAAACCTAGCAGCATGGCCAAGCTGACCAATCCCCATAATAATATTCCATATATCATAAGAGTAGCATATAAGTTATTTGCATTATTAGAAAGCTATCCCATCCCCTTGCTGGGCCACAAGCAATTCACATTTGCAAAGCTCTACCAAGTCATTTGAGTGTCCGCCGGCTCTTCCAAATGTGTTTTGTTTTGTTTTTTAATCATTTTATTGGGGGCTCTTAGAACTCTTATCACAATCCATACATCCATGCATTGTGTCAAGCACGTTTGTACATTGCCCTCATCATCCTCAAAACATTTGCTTTCTACTTGAGCCCTTGGCATTTTTCAAGTGTTTTAAGTGAACATGTATTAGATCTCTGATTCTGTTCTTCATGTTTTATTAACCACTTCTTTACTTTTCTTCTTTTCTTTGTCCTGTACTTTCTGTAGTTTCCTCATATTTTTACTCCAGGTCACTCATTATCTCTTTAGTGTCTGTAATATCTTGTTAATATGTGTGAGAGTGTTTGTGTGTGTATAGACAGACAGTGGATGGATAGATAAATAGATGGATGTAGATAATATTTTCTATTAGAAAGTTGAATGTTGTTTTTAACCTAAATATGCCTGATATTAATTGTATAGTTCCTTTTATTACTTTAAATTTACTCAGATCACTTCATATATTGTAATTTCAGGATGTGGAATTTATGATTGATTTTTATTTTAATGATGAAGTCTTTTGGCGATACAGATATGTCAGAGAAAGCCTGCCTCCAACAACTCAAGGGTCAGGAGGAGCAATTGTACGGAGAACTATATAAAGATTATAGTAAAGTCATGAGAGAATAAAATAAAGGAGTCATACACAGTTTATGGTAACATGCTCACCTAAGCACCTCTTGGTAGTCCACCTGGAACTGGGAAAAGAGAGTCCCTTTATTATCTTGGGACATTTCTAGGTAGTCATAAGCCATGTATATTCAGTGGTTAAATGCATCACAAGGCGGGTGGTATCTACATTAAGGTCCCTGATCTCTCAGGTGAGGACACCTAATACCTGCCTTGGGGGGTAGGTATGAGGGAGCTGGGTGACACGGCAGGAAGAGAAAAGGTTGTCTGTTTCTGTAGGGAGATAGAATTCAACATGTGCTCACTGTAAGGCAGCACGGCTGTTAAGGGGAGAAGCTGTGGAAGTGATTTTAAAGCAGGATCATGTACTTGGACCTTATCTCTAGCTTACCAAAGTCTTTCCTACCGTGGACTACCAGCTTTCCAGATCCCCTCTGTGATCAGTTAAGGGATAAAGTCCTCGTCCTAGTTCCCTCGGTGCTAGTTTCCCACATAAGTATATTTTATTTGCATCGGTGTCATTCACATGTGTTTAAAAAGCCAATTTCAGTCTCAACTGTATCTCCCGTCCTCCCCCCCAAAAAGAACCATACCACATAGAGTTTTCAATAATTGTGACAATGTGGAAGTAGATCACCAGCCATTTCTCCTGATGTGCCTCTGGGTGGATTTTGACAGACAGCTTTTCCTTTAGTAGCTAAGCCTAAACATGTGCATGCTGCCCAGGGGCTCTCAGCATGTGCTGTAGTACTTGGCAAGTAGGTGAATATCTATAAATAAATGCATAGAGAGCAAGGATTTGCCTCTACCAAAATGTATGAAAAACATTTGTGGATTGTGATAAGAGTTGTATGAGCCCCTAATAAAATGATTTAAAAGAGACAGAGATAAATTGGATATAAAAAAACCCCACATATTTGACATCTTGGCAGCAGACTGTATAGTGAAATTATCAGAGTAATTTCTTTCACGTATATTCCATACCATGATAAGAAATGGACATCCCATTAAACATGACTGTGTTATTATAGAAAATGTTAACCTTGGAGGATGTGGCTGTGAACTTCACCTGGGAGGAGTGGCAGCTCCTGGACCCGGCTCAGAAGAAGCTGTATCAGGATGTGATAGTAGAGAACTATAACAACTTGTTATCAGTGGGTAAGAGTAGCTCATCTGTGTCACTCAGAAGATGTCCAGTCACTGGACTTTGCTGTCTCAACTGCTGAAAGCTGTGCACATTTTTTAAGTGTTAGCTTTCTAGTTGTTTCTCTTCCTCCAGTAGCTATGTATAATCTCTTCTATTCTGAAAGAAAAGATGTGGCTTTGCACAGGAGAAATTGTTTGACCCTCTATCTCCTATCTTGACATTCAGTGTGACTAAGCATCTTATCATTTCTCACAAACCAGGGTATCAGGGAAGCAAACCAGATACACTCTCCAAGCTGGAACAAGGAGAAGAGCCGTGGATAATAGGTGATGAAATCCATCATATAAACCGCCCAGGTGAGAGCCTACTTGAGAAATATCCTTATGAGATATACTGTAGCAATTCAGAGATGACTTGACAAAACTGAAGGTGCCTGGGGGTGGGGGTGGGGGTGGGGTGTCCCGTCTCGTCCCGAAACAGCCCTTGTACCTATCCTGCTCTCCATGTGAAACTTGTTCCCTCTAGAGACTCAGAAGAAATGAAATCCCTTATCTCTTCTTACATCCCCAAGTCATTTTTCTTGCACTTTGGTTTTATACTGCTCTCATGGAACAATTCGTTGTTGTCTGTCCTAGAAATCAAGAGAGTTGACAGCCACCTGAAAGAGCACTTTCAGCACCACAGCTTTCTCGAGACAATGGAGCAAGGCCATGGAGCGACTGCATTGGGCAATATCATTTTCCTGAGCGAGACTCATTTTCCCCTCATGCAAAATCATGATATGTTTGGTTTCTATAGGAAAACTTTGAAATCCAATCCAAGTGTAGTCAGCCAGAACAGAAGATTGGAAATCAAGGATCCTGCCGAGTTTAATGGCCCTAGAAAAATCCTGCATGGACAACATGAACAATATTATGGTAACTTTCAACCCCCTGACACTTCAGAACTCCTCATCGCTCATCCCCAAGTCTTTAAACAGCAGAGAATTCACAGACTACAGCAAGCCCAGGCATATGTTGAATGTGGCCAAGAGTACATCAGGAAGGCTCAACTCATTCACCGTGGGAACAATTGTACAGGAGGGGAACTCCATGGATATAGTCACTATGGCAAATCTTCGAGACTTTTCATGTTCATCCAGCATCAGAAAACTCATCCAGAAGAGAAACCCTATAGTATCATTGACTATAGAAAAGGGTCCACTGTGAAGAACAGTCTCGCCGTACATCAGCAAGCCCATATGGTTGAAAAACCCTACATCTGCGGCCAATGTGGCAAAGGTTTCACAATGAGGCGCTATCTTATGGCGCATCTGCGCACGCATTCTGGAGAGAAGCCCTATGTATGCAATGAATGTGGGAAAAACTTCACTGTGAAGAGTAACCTCATTGTTCATCAGCGAACTCATACAGGGGAGAAACCTTACGGATGCAATGTATGTGGAAAAGCCTTCACCATGAAGCGCTACCTGGTTGTACATCAGCGCACTCATACAGGAGAGAGGCCCTATATATGCAATAAATGTGGAAGAGGCTTTACTGTGAAGAGCAATCTTGTCGTACATGAACGATCTCATACGGGGGAAAAGTCCTACATATGCAATGAATGTGGAAAAGCCTTCACTGTGAAACGCACTCTCATTATACATCAACGGACTCATACTGGAGAGAGATCCTATATATGCAATGAGTGTGGAAAAGCCTTCACCACAAAACTCACTATGGTGATACACCAGCGGACGCACACCGGAGAGAAGCCCTATGAATGCAACGCGTGTGGTAAAGCCTTCAGCCAGAAGATCAGCCTCATACAACATGAGCGGTGCCACACAGGCAACACTCCATTTGTCTGTACGGAGTGTGGAAAATCCTACTGCCACAAATACGGCCTGATCACCCATCAGAGAATTCACACAGGAGAGAAACCGTATGAGTGCAGTGAATGTGGGAAAGCTTTCACCACAAAGTCGGTTCTCAATGTGCATCAAAGAACTCATACAGGAGAGAGGCCCTACAGATGCAGCGATTGTGAGAAGGCTTTCTCCCACTTATCAAACCTTGTTAAACATAAGAAAATGCACACCCAAGAAATGGGTGCGTTTGGTCAAGAGGGAAGTTCCTTTCTGACAAAGTCGGAGCTCATTACATAAACATGATCTCATGTAGAAGGGAGAAAAAAAACCTTGAATACAGGAACTGTGGGGAAGGTCTCTGTGGCAATTTAGCCCTCTTGAAACATCAGTAACTTGGAGAGGATTAAGATGTAATTGGTTTGAGTCTACATACATCATGTGAGATAGATACCCTAGGGTGATTGAACAATATGGCTGGAAGCAAAACTTGTTCAATGCAGTGAATGTGGTAGTGCCTTTAGTGATCATTACTTCACATTTTCTGTCAGCGAAAAACATTGAGAAATAAATGGAACACTGAATGTGGAAATGCCTTCGGACAATTGTCTGCCCCTCGAGTGCATATTTATACTGAAGTCAGCCCTATAGACTAGATCTATTTTGTTGTTACCATAGATTATCATGGAACTTCTAGCTGATACTAATATAATGACCATTTGGGCAGGTTCTTAAAAAACAAAATGTTAGTAACTGTCGGAGATCACACTAGAAGAAAACTTGAAAGTGACAATGACCTCGGCAGTATTTTGGTAATGTATTTTGTTGCATCTTTTATCACAAAATAGGGAAATAAAATTTATGAATATGCTAAATATAGAGCCCTATTAGGGAACTATCCGAAGTCACAGAACTCATGAAGATGATTGCAGGCTTGTTAAAATGAATGTTTTCCTGTGCTTTTTATTCCGTATCACCTCGTCTAACCAATAATATAACCTCATCTAACCAATAATACTCAGTGTGCATTTTCAGGCTGGATACCTTGAACTTTACTCCTGGTTGCCTTGCCATTGTCTATCATTTTGAAAGCCCACCTTACTGTCCTTCCCACTCATTTGAATTCTTACATATAATGTAGGAGTGCCTGATGACCATCCTCACGTGTTATGTTTCGTCTTCCTGTCTTTTGAACTGTATTTCATTGTGAGTTTTAGCTTCTGAGTACTTAAGAAAGGAAACTTAAAAAAAAAGTGTTATTGGCGTTTAATCCACATAACATAGTCCAGTCGTTCCAGCATATCAAGAATAGTTGTATAGTCACTACCGCAATCAATTTTAGAACACTCTCTTTCCCCCCAAAGGGAACCATCTTGAATGTGAGATTATACCCAGCACATCACTGATTCAATAATTTCTACATGTGCCATTTTGCTACCCTCCTCAACTATCCAAATTACTCCATTCACTTAAGCAAAAACTCTCCCCTTTTCCCTTCCTTCCCACCACTGAACACTAACTATTTCCCTAAATGCAACGACATTTTGGGTCATACTAAAAGCCTAGGTAAGCATTTCTGGGAACTTCGAACTTAACTTTTCACAGAACTTAATTTGAGATTGCTTAAAGATGGTAAGGAATTGCCATAAGAGTCCAGAGACTGGGAGGGAGGGGAAAAAAAGAGGACCTGATGCAGAGGGCTTAAGTGGAAAGCAAATGCTTTGAGAGTGATTAGGGTAAAGAATGTACGGATGTGCTGTATACAATTGATGTATGTATATGTGTGGATTGTGATAAGAGTTGTATGAGCCCCTAATAAAATGTAAAAAAGAAAGAAAAAAGGAGTCCAGAGACTCCTAGTTCCCTCCACCAGTGAAGACAGTATCGTCATAATTCGTAGTCAAAACCAGGAAATTACATGGGTAAGATGCTATTCCTTATTTGAGATTGTCGCTATTTTTTACAGAAAATAACTGATTCTAAGATTGACATTTCTACATTCCTGTAACCACCACCACTGTCACATTGTAAAACTTCCAACACAGACTCTCCCAAGCTAATGTCTTAAGATCATGCCCTCTCTCCAAGTCAACTTTTGTGTGATGCCATGAAGTACGTATATGGCCCTACTAGCCACAATCTTAATATCTCCTATCAAATGCCTCGGTGGGACGATGCACTTGTGATGTTTGTGGCTTGCCAAGATTGGACTTCATGCTGCTAATACAGATAAGGTACAGCGTGAAATAATTCATTGTTAATAACTATTTTGGCCTGGCAAAATTACTGGGGTGGGGGAGGGAGTTAATCCTAAAAGTATGCAAGGAGCCATGCTGGAAGAGCAGCGGGGGGTTCTGCAGAGTAGTGGGTTACTCAATATGGCCCTTCTAGCATAGTGTTCGTAACGCTTAGCAACCCACTTGGCAGGACTATTCAGATGTGGACTTTGTGGTCTGCTAAGGGAATTGGATGACTTATTGCCAATGTTAATAAGGCCCATGGCACCCTTTTTTTGGGGGGGGTGGACATGGAAATATGGTATATGGGACCCTGTGGATGGAATTGGTCAGTTTTGCCATCCTGCTAGGCTTAAATGGAAGTACCCTGAAGATGGGAGAGGCTGAGTCTCACCAAGAAGAGAAAGGAGTGGAGCCCATCCCGGGATATGGGATCCCTGCAGTAGAAACCTATTGAGCACAGTAAGACCCGCGATCAGAGGCGGCAGAACCAGGGGGCAACACATGACACCACTGGGCTTCCTGGGAAGGACCATGGAATACAAAAGCTGAGCACCTTTGGGAAGGAAGCTCACTGGCGGTGCAGTGCCTCTAGAGCAAGACATTTGACTGTCCAGGCAAAAGGCTAGTTGGAGCGCGGTCCTCCAGCCATTTGTCAATGTAGCTAGGTTTACCAACTCATGCAGAAGGCTTGCTGGCAGAGTGGAGTGCCTCTAGGCACTTACTGGTGTAGCTAAAGGACTTTGAAACACTTTCCTGAGCTGGGAAGATGGCAGAACAGCCCCAGAAGCCCAAGTCAAGTTACCCAGAGCCAAGGGCGTGAGAACAGAGAAGCAAGCCTGTGATGTGGCATGGCTGAGGAGAGATGCTGACGGAAGAACTGAATCTTTTTGATCCTGAATTGTAACCTGTTACTTCCCTAGTAAGTCCCATGTTCATGAATGTTGACTGAGTTGCCTGATCATGATACTGAATTACCAAACCCATCAGAGAAGCGGAGCATGCCACGGGAGGGGCAGATGATAACACATGGAAAGAGTTTGGAGAGGAAGGGACACAGCTGATAGACATTATCACTTTGTGGGCAGTAAGGAGTTTTGGGCTGAGGCTGATAATTCTCCCTTTCATGAAATGAGAAGCGGTCAGATGTCTCCACTGTGCCATTTTTTACCCCCTTCTGTGTCAGGACATTGTGTCATTTTAGCACTTTTGAAACAATGAAATTATATGGTATGGAAGGTTTTTTGATTTGTGTATTCTTCACTCACTAAACTGCTTGTAATCACATATGCTGGTGAGTAATTGCTCTGCATCATGAAGTAGAACTGTATTTCTACACAAATAATGTGTACATCATCCAGTTTTGCCAACTGCTCTAAACCCTTGCTTGTTAGCTCCCTAAGAGCAGGCTCATTGCATGCATGTGCGGGTTATATGCCCGAGTGAAGGCAGTAAACGAACAGGATTGCCAGTTTCATCAGTTCTCTCTTCAAGGAGACGTTCATTGTTTCCAGGATTTTATTGTTATAAATAAAAGTGATTTGAAATTTGAGTACAGGGTTCTAGGTGGGCATTTTTGTTCCTCTAAGGCAGCGGTTCTCAACCTGTGGGTCTCGACCCCTTTGGGGATCGAATGACCCTTTCACAGGGGTTGCCCAATTCATAACAATAGCAAAATTACAGTTATGAAGTAGCATTAAAAATAATTTTATGGTTGGGCGGGGTTCACCACAACATGAGAGACTGTATGAAAGGGTCATGACATTAGGAAAGTTACGATGCTCAGATGTATAAATGCTGGGTTATTGGTATGTACTTAACTTTCTAAGAAACTCAAATTATTTTCTAGGGTGAATACTATTTTACCCACCCCCCCCAGCAACAGTCCAATTATTCTATATTCACTCCGATACCTGGTATTTGGTAAATGTTCTTTTAGCCACTCCATCAATAAGTGACCTAAAAGTTCAGTGGCCAGAGCACCAGGCTGCTGGCCCAAGGGACAGTAGTTTGAGCCTACAATGCATTCCAGGAGAAAAGGATGAAGCAGCCGGCTTCTGTGAAAAACTCTATGGGGAAATTTTCTGCTATATAAAGTCAGTATGAAAAAACAAAACATAAAGTCAGTATGAAAAAAATAGTCAATATGAGTTGGAATGGACTCAATGGCAATGGGTTTGGTATCACCGACACATCTGATAGTTGCCCTTCGCTTTACCTTGCCTCGCCCTTCACCTTACCAGTAACTTGTGTTGACATATTTTACACCTGTCCTTTTATTAGGTGGGTAATGCTATCTGATCGGGTCCTTAGCTTGCAGTTCCTTCGTGTTTGTTGTTTGGTGCCGCTGAGTTAACGCCAACTTACAGAACCCCCATGGATAGCAGAACAAAACTGCCCAGGCCTGGACCATCCCCACAATCGCTGCTTGTTTTTAAGACCACTGTGGCAGCCACTGTGTCATTCCACCTTACTGAGAATTTTCTAGACTTTACCAAGCTTGATGCTCTTCTCCAAGGACGGGTCCTGATAACAGATCAAAAGTATGAGAGATGAAGGAGCATTATGGCTGCTGTAGTTCTTCCAAAAATAGATCCATTTTTCTGGCAGTCCATGGTATATGCAATATTCACCGCCGATTCAAAAGCATGATTCTCTGGTCTTCCTTAACGATGGTTCAGGTTCATGTGCACAGGTGGCAATTGAAAACGCCTTGGTTTGAGTTAGGGATACCTTAGTCCTCTAAGGGACATCTTTGTTCTAACACTTTAAAGGCTTTT
The DNA here is from genome assembly GCF_050624435.1 of Tenrec ecaudatus. NCBI lineage: Eukaryota > Metazoa > Chordata > Mammalia > Afrosoricida > Tenrecidae > Tenrec > Tenrec ecaudatus. The sequence goes on along the minus strand of NC_134547.1, from coordinate 5,787,702 downwards.
GCAGCAGATTTGCCCAATGCGATAGATTGATAACTTGCATTTTTTGGTAATGCATACAATTTATTAAGTTGCACTTCTATACAGGAACAATAATTATATTTTAGATCATTTCATTTGTAACAGTTCAAAAAGGCTAAAATGCAAACTTATCAGAAGCATAAAGCTTAAACTCTGAAACTTAGAAAATATGCTAAAAATTGAAGACTTAAATAAATGAAAGTTATGCCATATTAATGAATCAAGACTCAAGATTGTTAAGGCAACACTTAGCAAATTAATCTACAAACTCAGTTCAACCTTTATCAAAGTCCCAATATTTAACAAGCTGAATTCTAAGTTTCATATGGTAATGCAAGCTAGCTTAAAGCACCAAAGAAACATTTTAAAAGAAATGAAGTTTAGAAGATTAGATTTCCTAAGGCTAAATTTTAATACCAAGCTCCAGCCACAAGGACATTGTAATATTGGTATCAGGTTGGATATATAACGAGACCAACTCCGCTATCAAGTTGATTTAATTTATAGTGACTCTATATAAGTGGAATAGAATTGAGAGTCCAGAAATAAACCTTTACATTTGTGATTCATTGATATTCTAAAAGAATGCAGAGTGGAGGGAAGGTGGGATAGAAAGGGGGGACCAATGACAAGAATCTACATATAACCTCCTCCCTGGGGGATGGACAACAGAAAAGTAGATGAAGGGAGGCATAGGACAGTGTAAGACATGACATAATTTAGAAATTATCAAGGGTTCATGACGGGGGGCGGGGAATGAGAAGCTGATGCCAGGGGCTTGGGTGGAGAGCAAATGATGAGGGCAACGAATGTACAGATGTGTTTTACACAATTGATGTATATATAGATTGTGATGAGTTGTATGAGCCCCCAATAAAATGATTTTTAAAAAGGAATGTAATAACAGTTTAATAAGGGAAAACAGTCTTTTGTGGGGGCAGGGAGGAACAGTCTTTTAAAAAACTGCTAGGACAACTGATTATCCTAATTTGAAAGAATAAATTTTGATTTCTTCCTCACACCATACATAAATGTTACCTCAGGATGGATCATAAAAAAAGATGGATCATAGACATAAAGGGTAGAATTACAAAAGAACATGTATAGGGTAATCTAATTTTAAAATGGTGGGTTAGTAGAGTAATAAAATTGCATGCTACAAAAGGTAAAGAAACAATTATGCTTCAACAAAATTAAAAACCTTAATGGATGCCCTCAGGAACATGAAATATGCAAAGGTCACCCTCAAGTCAACAGACATTCCAGAGTAATATGCAAACCTTACTGGAAATTCAAGTCAAAATGGGGAGAGGAGAGCATGTATGTCTTAGAGAAGGTGATTACGTTCCTGTTGGTAGGTAAACTGGGGGGAACAACCTCTCATCGGGGAAAAAACTCTTAACAATGCATATATAGAACCCAAGAGGAGAATGCATCCAGTACTATATTCCTGATTGAACACTTTTGGCCTACTGGGACCCAGGCCATGTGCTATGCACTTGTCCTCTTGAGTCCTCAACCTTCATTGGCCACACCAGAAGGACTCAATGTGGAAATTCCACTAAGGGACCTGGGTGTTACCTCAAGTGCATTTATATCAGATTTAGGAACTGCCATACTCCCTCAGACTTAAGGTTGAAGGGCACTAGCATGAAAAGAAGCAGATGGCTGCGATCCCAAGGTTATGTAGTTGACAGTTGTTGAACTTTAGTTTGGATATTGTGTTAGTCCGGGTAGGCTAGAGAAATCCAGAGACACTCATATATATGTAAGAGAGGGCTTTAGATCAAAGAGCAATTGTATATTGAGAAAACAACCCAGTCCAGTTCAAGTCCGTAAGTCCGATTTTAGCCCATAGGTCTGATACTAGTCCATACATTCCTCTTTAGACTGACACAGCACATGCAATAATGCCGAATGCAGGAAGACCACAGGGCAGTGGTGCATCCAGGGGCAGCGGAAGCATCTCAGCAGTGGTGTGGGTCTCCACATGGCTCCTCCAGCTCCAGGGCTCTGGCTGCCATCAGTATGGCTGCATGTGGCTTGTCAACAGGAATGGGAGCAGAGAGAGTGTGTGTCCTGCCTTCAGGGAGGAAGACAGGGGTTCCCAGAATCCTCAGAAGAAGGCCATGCCCACACAGAGGCCTCATTGACTATGACCTGATTGACAGGCTAGACTCCACCCCTTCACTCAAATTGACAGGAGATTATGTAACTGCCACAGATATCTTACTTTTAGGGTATCCAATAAATGTGTCCTGGGATTACCATGTATGCTCCATTTTAATGCCCTTTTTGCTTTATTTGACTCGGGTTAATCTGGTAGGCATGATTCTACTGTTTCTGCCATTGTGAATGAATATTATTGATAGCTTTGCCCTATCACCACATTCCATTGTTTGTGTAAACAGTGTCCATTCACTAAAGAAGTCATCTGTATAAGTCCACGATTCATGTATCGCAGTTTATAGTTGGCCTAAATTTGTAAAAATTCCCTTTTCTCAGCATTTTCTATACCATTGGCTAAATTAATGACACTGTCAATGGAATTATGTCATGCCCCCCGGGGGGCGGGATTTAAAATGTTCTCTTTCATAAAATGACGATGATATCTCTAAATCAAACCAATGACATACATATCAAAACCAAACTCATTGCTATCAAGTCAATGCTAGCTCATAACGACCCCTGTGCATTTCCAAGACTGTAACTGTTTACAGAAGTAGAAAGCCCAGTCTTTCTCCCACAGAGTTGCTGGTGGTTTCAAGCTAACGACCATGTGGATCACAGCCCAACACATCCATCACACCACCAGGGCTTCTTTTTTTAAAATTGTTTATCCTAAATTTGTAAATATTTATTCATAGCCTGTGTATTCTCTTTTTGCTTTTTTGATACTGTTCTCCCCCCTATGCCACCCCACAGGAGTTTTAGATTTTATTAAGTCCAATGTGTCTGTTTTTTTCCTCCCTTTGGTTGCTATGCTTTTGATGTCATATGTAGTTTCAAATTATAGTTTATAGTTGAGCTCTTGGGTCCATTTTAAGCTAATTTTAACATGGTGTGAGAGGCGTGGATTGAGTTGCAGGGTGCTGGAATACAGGCTGTAAATGGTAGCCTCCATGTTTCATCCTGGTGGACCACAAGGGCTCTGTCCACCAGGGCTTCTTAAAGACATATGTAATCTATAAATATATGGATTTTGGGCTCCCACAAACAGGTGGTACCCAGACTAAGAGGAAGAATAGCATCTTGGATCTTAACGGCTTGCCTTCAAACAAGTAGCATCTAAGTGAAGGGTCAACTAGGTCCAAGAGAAAGAAGCACACTAGCTAGCCTATGTGATCCAAAGATTGTTAATACAAAAAACAAACAAACAAAGATTGTTACTAATATCCAAAATCTGAGAGAATGATATCAGAGCTTAAATTGTAAGCACCGGTTTGCAGAAGGCTATGGATGACAGTGGAAACCCAAAATTCATTTTCAGGATCCCCATTGGATTAAGCCTTTGGGAAAGCCCCTCTGACCATAGTGGAGGGATGGAAGAGCCTGGCTATCTAACAGAGCAGTGTAAAGTCGATTATAGCAGAGGTAGTTAGGCTAACTCTATGCAAGACCAATGACTTGTTCACAGCAAATACCACCCCCGCCCCCCAACAGAAACAGGGACCATGGACTTTTCAGATGGAATACAAATAAAATGGACTACATATGGGGGAAAGACAATGGAGGAGTTCAATATTAGCAACTAAAACCAGGCCAGGCATGACTATGGTGGTGTAGTGGTCATGTGCTGGGCTGCAATCTCCAAAGTTCCCAGTTCAAAACCATCTGCCACACCGAAGAGAAAGACAGGCTTTCTGCTCCTGTAGAATTATAGGCTCGGAAACTCACAGGGGGCAGTTCTACACTGTCCTATAGCGTCACTAGGAGTCAGCATCAATTTGATGGCAATGAGTTTGGGGTTTGGAATGTCCTTTTCCAAGGACTGTTGTTATTAAGTGCCATTGGGTTGGTTCTGACTCACAGCGACCCTATGTGTAACAGAACCAAACACCGCCAATCCTGCACCATCCTCACCAACGTTCTTATGTTCGAGTCCACTGTTCCTCTTTGTCGTTGCCCCTCTACTTTACCAAGCATGATGCCCTTTCCCAGGGACTGCTCTCTCCTGATAACATGTCCCAAGTATGTGAAATGAAGTGTCACCATCCTCACTTCTAAGGAACAATCCGACGGTAAAGACAGAGCGCTTTGTTCTTCTGGCAGTCCATGGTGCTTTCAAAGCTCTTCGGCAGCCCCCAGGCCCCACCGCACTCATCCCCAGTTCCACAGGTCAGCAAAGCTTCTTCCCGCTGCTGTGCCTTTCTCAGCCCCTTCTCTGTCTCTCTGTTGTCACAGCTCTGTCTACAGTCTAGAAGGTTCTCAGTGCAGGGACTCTGGGTCCAAAGGATGTACTCTACTCTTGGCTAATCCTTGATGGCAGTGAGAGCCCCTCCCCAGTTCATGTTAAACTTGGTGGGATGACAATACCGAGCGAGATCATCCCCACTTCCTCCACCCCGTGGCTCCCCACACTCCATATACTTTACTCACATGGCCCTGCTCCACACAGGTGCTGTGTAATTATTTATATTACTAGCAAGCTATCCAATCCTCTTGGTGGTCTAGAAGTGCCTCATATTTGCATTCAAGAGCATCCGCGATGGGCTGCTAACCACAGGGTCAGATGTTTGAAATCCACAGCTATGCCAGGGCAGAAAGAGGAGACTCTCTACTCCCTTGAAGAATTACTGTCTCAGAAATCCCCAACAGAAGTTCTATCCTCTTATATTGGGTCTCTATGAAGGCAGGTGGTATCTACATTAAGGTCCCTGAGCTCACAGGTGAGGAAATCTAATACCTGCATTAGGGGAAGATATGAGGGAGGCTGAGTGACACGTGACATGGTGGGAGGAGATAGAAACAGGATATCTGCTTCTATAGGGAGATAGCATCAACCATGTGCTCACTTTAAGGCGGCATAGGAGACTCTGTGAATGATATTTAAGGCAGGATCATGTACTTGGACTTTACCTCTGATTAGGAAAGTGGAGGCTTTCTTACCTTGGAATACCAGCTTTCCAGATTCCCTCTGTGGAAAGTTAGGGAATCGAGACCTTGTCTTATCTCCCCGGATGTCAGTTTCCCACATCCTGTAAGGCAGAGTTTCAACCTCTCATGGATATGGACTAAAAGTAGTGTGTTGCCAGCAGTGGAAACTGCTCTGGTGGCACAGTGGTTAAAGTGCCGGGCTGCTAACTGAAAGCTCAGTGGTTTGAACCCACCAGCAAGGCCTTGGTGGAGAAGTGACAGTCGGTTTCGGTAAAGCTTGTGGACTTGGATGTGCCCTGAGGCAGTTTCTCTCTGTCCCACAGGGTTGCTATGAATTGGAACCTCCTGGATAGTGTTGGTTTGGGGTTTGGGGTTTAGATTTGCGCTAGACTTGATTTTTTTTTAATTATTTTTTAAATAGTTCTATTGGGGGCTCATACAGCTCTTATCATAATCCATACATACATCAATTGTGTAAAGCCCATGTGTACATTCATTGCCTTCATCTTTCTCAAAACATTTGCTATCCACCTAAGCCTCTGGCATCAGCTCCTCGTTTTTGACCCTCCCTCCAGTCAGACTGGGTATTTCTAAGGTGGTTAACCTTCCTCTTCCCGGGACATTATTTGATGGATGGAAACCTCTGCTGTCGGAAACCTTTTCCTTTCACACGGTGTATCCACGGGCCGTTTTCCTAAACTTTGCCTAAAGTGGACAGATGTCACCGCCCTCTCTCCAGCTTGCTGACTCCACCCCACATCATTTACTTTTTTAATGCAACCCCCACCCTCTGAACGACTATCCGTTTTAGCCACGGTTGAGACAATAGAAAATGGGTCCAAATGTTTCCGAATTTTTGGTTTGTATTGATTGCTCTGTTTGCTTTTTGTTCGTTTGTAGTCAAGTGTATCCCAGAGGTGTTCTATTAATGGAGGTTAAAGCTATGTTTCGGGTCTATGAAACCCAACATTGAGGAACCTAGAGGGGCAGCAAGTAGAATAAGGAGTTCAGGGGGACGGGGCTACCGGGATGATGGGGGGGTGTGTGTAAAAGGGAGATGACGTCAAGGAGTCCACGTAGAAAAAGAATGGTTGGAAACGGATTGTGGGAGCCATTGTACAATTTTTTTTTTTTTTAAAGCAAACGGGCTTTATTTAGAGTGGAAAAAAAACCCCGCCTGGGCAAAGTCCCACAGTCCGCAGTGTCCGGTGCCATTGTACAATTCTACTTGATGTTCTCTAAAATACAGAATGATATGTTATATGTATCAAAACACAACTAATAAAATAAATCTATAAAATTAATTTTTTAATTAAAAAATTTTAGAACAATTTAAATTAAAAAAGGAAACGGGTCAATGCCAGGGGCTCAGCCTCCTGGTGGCAAGAACAGTTCTGTACGGAATGTCAGGCCTTTGCGTCCATCCCGACGCACCAGCGACCTTCCAGGACGGGCGAGAACTGTCGCGTCGCATTTCCAAAGCATCCGCCGTAGCTGCGGGAGCCCACGGGCTCCGGCGGCTAAACTTGGGGTTCACGGCCAAGTGCTTCCCGCAAGGCGCGCAACCTGGGCTCTGGCCGCCGCAGCGCCTCCAGGGAAAACGCGTTTTCAACGCGCTCCGTCTGACCTTGCGGGCCCTCGTGGGCCACCGTAGGCCCCTGGCTCGGGGGCGGAGCCAGCGCGGAGTGAATTTCGCGGAAGTACCGTTCGTTGCGCGTGGGTCCTCCTGGTGCGGGGAGAAAGTCCGTCCAGCGGTTGGGGGGAGTCTCGGGAACCGTGTCTGTCACCCTTGGGTGATGTCTGTGGGTGACCACCGGGCGTTAAGCCAGACGTAGTAAAAAAAAAAATCCGTGACGAGAGGGGTGTGACTGGGGGTGTCCGGCCTGCGTCTTGGGGGGTTCTTCTGCTTAAGTGACTCAAGGTTCCCCTTAGGCGTCCTCAGACTACGGCCCGCGGGCCACATGCGGCCCGCCGAGGACATTTATCCAGCCCGCTGGGTGTTTTCGCCCCGTTTTGGTTTTTTACTTCAAAATAAGATATGTCCAGTGTGCTAGGCATCTGTTGATTTTTTTTTTTAACTATAGTCCGGCCCCCAACGGGTCTGAGGGACCGTGAACTGGCCCCCTGTTTAAAAAGTTTGAGGACGCCTTGATCTAGGGCCTGGCCTCGCTGTCAGATTCGGGGGTCTTTGGGTGCGGTGATTTTCGCTGCTAGACAGGGGCTGTCCACCGACGCGGGAGATGGTTCTGGTTGCGTTCGGGGAGCAGGATGCAGGAACGCTTTCGGGGTCCGAGTGCTCGGCCCCCTGGCCTGGATTTTGGGATGCCCTGGGAATGGGGGTCGCCTGGGTGGAGGCCTGAGTCGGTAGAGGCCCGGCTGCCTTTGCTGCTGGCACGCACACGAGGGACGCGAGCATTTCCTTCTGGCTTCAGGAGGACCATTTCCTCCCCGCCTCAAAATCGTTTTTTTGAGAACGTTTGATCAGAAGACGAATGGTGCCAGCTTCCACCGCGGGCCCACAGGTACGAACCACTGAGGCTGGCTAGGAGTAGGTCGAATTCCCTTATGTTTACTAATAGCCACACGACCTAACAGGGCCAACAAAACTAATGCCTTTTCTGCTTCAATGCACAACCTGGAAATGTGTCTGTTTCTTCGGTGCCTTTTCGACACCAGTACAGCCCTAAATCCACTTCCCAAAGTTAGCCCTGGTCAAAATATGAAGATAGTTAAACATTTGGTGATGCGTCGTTTGGAAAAACTTTGTAAATCGAGTTAGACTTTCTTTCTTTTTCAATTTCCCCCTCACTTTTTGTGTAATATACAGTTATAAATCGCAAATCCTTAGTACCCAAAGCCCTTAAAAGGTGGGAGCCACCTCATATTTCCCCCTCCCTCATGAACGCTTGATAATTTATAAATTATTGTTTTGTCATATCTTACACTGTCCGATATCTCCTTTCATCCGCTTTTCTGTTGTCCGTTCCCTAGGGAGGAGGTTATATGTAGATCCTTGTAATCGATTTCCCCTTTCCATCCCACCCTCCCTCCACCCTCCAGTTATACCCATTCTCACCACTGGGCCTGAAGGATCATCTGCCCTGGATTCACCATGTTTCCAGTTCCTATCTGTACCAGTGTACAACCTCTGGTCTAGCCAGATTTGTAAGGTAGAATTGGGATCATGATAGTGGGGGGTGGGGAGGAAGCATTTAGGAACTAGAGGAAAGTTGTATGTTTCATCATTGCTACACTGCATCCTGACTGGCTCCTCTCCTCCCGGAGACCCTTCTGTAAGGAGATGTCCAGTAGCTTACAGATGGGTCTTGGGTCTCCACTCTGCACTCCTCCACATTCACAATGATATGATTTTTTGTTCTTTGATGCCTGATACCTGATCTCTTCGACAGCTCGTGATCACAGAGGCTGGTGTGCTTCCATGTGGGTTTTGTTGCTTCTTAGCTAGATGGCTGCTTGTTTACCTTCAAGCCTTTAAGACCCCAGACACTATCTCTGTTGATAACTGGGCATCATCAGCTTTCTTTACCACATTTGCTTATACACCCATTTGTCTTCAGTGACCTTGTCGGGAAGGTGAGCATCATGGAATGCCAGTTTAATAGAACAAAGTGTTGTGCATTGAGGGAGTACTTGAGTGGAGGCCCAATGTCCATCTGCTACCTTAATACTAAACCTATAAATATATGCACATAGATCTATTTCCCCATCCTCATATATAAATATATTTAAATATGTACATGCCTTTATTTAGACCTCTATAAATGCCCTTTGCCTCCTAGCTATTTCCTCTATTTCCTTTTACTTTCCTCTTGTCCCACTATCATGCTCAGCCTTCATTAGGGTTTCAGAAATTCCTCTCAGTTACATTACCCTTGGTTTCAGAAATTCCTCTCGGTCACATTACCCTTGGTCACGCCCTACCAGGCCTCCTACACCTTCCTCACCACCGATTTGGATCCCTTGTTGTTCCTTTGTCCCTGGGTTTATTAACATCATTTCCTTTCCCCCCACCGCCCCCTCTCCCATGTCCCCCGGAACTGTCAGTCCATTGTTTTCTCCTCCAGATTGTTCATCCAGCCTGTCTTATTGAGACAGACCTGCGGAGATAATAACATGCACAAACACAAGACAGAGCAAAACCAAGCAACAAAAGAAAACAACAACAACAACAAAAACGCCAATGACAAAACAACAACAAAAAAGCCTGTAGTTCAAGGACTCTTTGTTGGCTTTTAGGAGTGTTTTCCAGTCGAGTCTGATGGGGTGCCAAGCCCTGGCCCCAAAGTCTATTTTTGCTATTCCCTGGGGACTTCGTTGCTCTGTTCCCCTTGCTGTTCTGTTGCATGCCCCCTAGTGTTTTGCCTCAATGTGGTGGGATCTGATCGGTTGCAGTTCCCACACTGTGTCTCCAGTGTTGTCCCCTGTAGAGCTATGGATCAGTGAGGGATGTGTGTCTCATAGTGAGGCTGGCGATATGGTCTTCTCTGAATTGGCTGCTCTGAGGGGACTATTGTCCTTAAGGCTTGAATTATGTTGAAGATTAGGTTTAAGGCCATATTTAAAGTAAATTTCTGACCTTACTTAGGCTTCTGTGTCTTGTGATATTTGTTTTAAATAGTGTGTTTTCTTACTCTCTTCTTCTATTCCTCCTTCTGTTTCTCCAGTTTTGTCTTTCTTGCTTTTAAAAATGATTGTAGTGTAATGAAAATTTTGAAGAGCTATGAACTTACAGAAATGATGTGGAACATGATTTTTATGAAAATGATGTGGAAATATCACTTCAAAGGTAGAACACTGTGATCTATGTGTAATTTAAAATACATGGTCTGCTTGTGAGGCGTGAGAAATGTAAAAATTCCCTTTCTTGAAATTGAGCACTAACTGATAGAACTTACAGCTATGTTTTGGTGGGTCAGTGTAAGGTGTTTCCACAGCAACTCTGGGACTATCTGGGTCCAGGGGGGGGAATAATGGACACTCAGAGTCCATTTTTTCCCCTTCATTCCTTAAGGCCTCGTGGGGTTAGCCAGCCCCCCACAACTAATCACGGGTTCAGTAGGCACAATTGTGTGGTTAAGATATATAAAGATTATAGTAAAGTCATAGAGAAATGGAAGAGAGTGGGTAAAATAAAGATGTCAGACACATTTCATGGTAGCATGCTCACCTCAGCTCCTCTTGGTGGTGCATGTGGAAGTGACAGACAAGAAGGCAGGAGAGAGCTCTCCTGAGGTTTTATTTCTAAGCACAGCTTAGAAATCTTTGGGGGCATGCAAGCCCCCTGATTACAGATAACGACCTACATCATAGGAAGGGGTTGTAATAACATAGGCAATACAAACAATAGGAGGGGGATGACCTAGGGACGTACATGCAGTAGTACAGAGGGAATGGGGGTACATATGTGGCAAGATGGGTGAACCCTAGACACAACATAGTGGTCTAACCTTAGTCATCCTGGGGTGGTCCCGGGCTTGCCTTTGGGCACTCCTTCAAGGGAACGATATCAGAAGGTAGCGGGCCCTACTTGGGGTTAGTGAGACTATACAGTCTGGTTGCTCTAGATGGCTGATACCCTTAAGGAGAATAATCTCTGACCTATTTTCCTTGACCTCCTAGTGTACAGTCATTTACTATGTATATCAAGCAGCGTCTTTGGTTTGGCATATATTTGGGGGAGACAACTTGGGAGAAATCTTTCTGTATCCCGCAGGGCCTGTCTGTCTCCAAACAAGGGGAATGAGGTGAAGAAGGGAGGAGGAGATTTCAGTACTTGGGAAATCATCATTTCTCCTAAGAGTTTTGACAGAAGATAAAATTTCTGAACAGAAACTCATCACTAGTCCAGAGTAACAAGGACAACACATGGCAGTAGCAACCATTTCCCAAATTCAGGAGGGAACGATGCAAGCCCAGGTGACTATTGGCTTGCTTACATCCTTGATAGATCCGCAGTAGTTCTTTTTAGTTGCTTTCACTGTGGCTCCAGTTCACGGGGACCTTGCACGTCACGGAAGGATGGATTTGTAAAGCCGTCGAGAAAGCAGTGCCAGAAGGGGGAAAAGAAGAGATTGTGATGAGCAGGTTCTAGGGGAAAAAACCAAAGTGGAAATTCTAACTTCTAAATCAGGGGCAAGGTAGGAGCAGGAAGATAGTTTTTGTGGTCAACAAATTAGATTAAACAACCTAGGCAGCAGTACACTGTTCACAAGAAGGAACAACTCCACAAAAGTGGGTGAGAATAGTTGGACAGCTCCAGTACACTGCGTGTGCAGAAACTATTGAATTGGTTTCAAGTTTGCTGTGTGTATTGTCAACAGCAGCAACGAAATAATCTAAAAGAAAAACCTGCATCCAAATAGTCAGTAGACTTTATCTTCTTTTTTGAATTTTTATTTTTCTTAATACTTTTATTGGAGGGCTCTTACATCTCTTAATACAATCCATACACTCATCCAGTGTGTCAAGCACATTTGCACATTTGCCGCCATCATCATTTTCAATGCATTCTCTTCCCACTTGAGCCCCTGATATCCGTTCCCCATTTCTTGGTATTTGATCTTCTAATGTCATCTTGTGGACAAAGCCCAGCTCCATCATTCTTTCATTCTGTGGATGGCCTGGTTGCCGGATGCAGTGGTTCTCAACCTGTGGGTCGTGACCCCTTGGGGTGGGAGTGTTGAATGACCCTTTCATAGGGATTGCTCAGTTCATAACGGTAGCAAAATTAGTTATGAAGTAGCAAAGAAAATAATTTTATGGTTAGGGGTCACCACAACATGAGGAACTATATGAGAGAGTCACGGCATTAGGAAGGTTGAGAACCACTGGTAATGTTACAAATTGTGCTGTTAAACCTTAAAGTCAGCAGTTTAAAACCACCAGCCACTCCTCAGGAGAAAGACAAGGGTTTCTACTCCAATAAAGAGTTACTGTCTCACGGAACTGATATCAAGGGCTCAAGTAGAAAGAAAATGTTTTGAAAATGATGATGGCAACAAATGTGCTCGACACAATGGATTTATGTATGGATTGTGATAAGAATTGTACGAGCCCCCAACAAAATGATTAAAAACAATAAGAGTTACAATCTCTATTGATACAATAACTGGATTAATGTTTCCTTGGCTTATGGTGGAGAGGAAACGGGGATGTAATTATGATGAGTACAAGAATGAAGAAAATATTCCAAAACTGATTGTGGTGATGCTTGATTGAACTATTGAATTGATTAGGTCATGAATTATATACCAATAAGACTTTTTTCATTTATTTTTTATTTTTAATATAGTAATATTGCAGAAGATCCGATATTTATTTTAAAATTTCCAGGTTTTTTTTTTAAAAAGATATTCATGGTGTTCATTGGCAATTCTCATATTATTTCTGAAAGCACATGGTCAATATAGGAATTTGTATTATTCATTTGCTTGCAACTCACATTAAATTTAGTATTAGCAAAAAGAGCTTAAAAATTTCATGGAAAAATTGAGTTGAAAGATAATGGGATTTTCTCACAAACGTTCTGAACCCTTCTGTGTACATTTTCCTGTGCTATTATACCCCAATAACATGATTTTTAAAAATACTATTACAGTGGAGTAAGGGGGTTAAAAAAAACAACCAACAACTAAATTTCCTATATGGTTAAAAAAACAAAAAAGAGCAGTTTCTTTACCGTCCTTCCAAATCATGGAAAAAACATTAATTACTTTCATTAAACTGGACTCTTTTTACAGGAATCACTGACATTGAAGGATGTGACTGTGGAGTTTACCTGGGAGGAGTGGCAGCTACTGGACCTGGCTCAGAAGGACCTGTACTGGGATGTGATGTTGGAGAACTATAGCAACCTGGTGTCCATGGGTGAGGACAACTTCCCTATCCCTCAATGAGTCCCCAGCCCGTGTTCTTTATTTCCAAACTGCTTAACTCCTGAAAGTGCCTGCCCTGCTCTGCAGGACTGTGAATGGGTGGGTTCATTGTCAGGTCCCTGCTGGGAATTTGCATTTTTAGCACATCCTCAGGCTAAGCTAGTACCACTGGTTAGGGACCAGTTCTGAAACCACTTGTGGAGCAGTGGTTCTCATCCATTGATTATATTAGAATTACCTGGGGATCTTGTTAAACTGTAGGTTCTGATTCCATATCTCTGGGGTAGAAATGCAAATTTACAACCTAAACTAAGCCCTGCTCTTGAGTGTTAGCTTTTCAGATCCCTTAATCCCCTTCCACTAGACAAATATATAAAATACTCTCTTCTGAGAGAAAAACCTGGACTTTCCATAAAATTGTAGTCCCTACCTGTAACAATTTTTCCCTTTTTGATGTACCACCATTCGGTTCAATATGTGTAAATTATCTGATATCCCATGAACAGGGCATCAAGCTAGCACATCAGCTGTACTCTCTGAGTTGAAGCCAGGAGTATTGTGGACACTAGAAGATGAAATCTACCTCCAAGTGTGTTCAGGTGAGGGTGGAACTAGCAAGGTGGGTGGTTGAAGAAATCCTTCTAGAAGGTACCACAGCTTTGGATGGCTCAGGCAGTGGTTCTCAACCTTCCTAATGCTGTGACCCTTTAGTACAGTTCCTCATGTTGTGGTGACCCCCCAACCACAAAATTATTTTTGTTGCTACTTCACTGTAATTTTGCTACTGTTATGAATGAGGCGACCCCTGTGGAAGGGTCATTTGATCCCCTAAAGGGGTCTCAACCCACAAGTTGAGAACTGCTGGTCTAAGGTATGTCAACTGACACAACTTGCTGTAGGAGAAGATGTTTTCTTTTAAAAAGTTTACAGGAAAGTCTACCACATCTTTTCTTTTCTGAAATCTGATCCATGTCTTTTTTTTAAAATCTAACCTGTGGGGTACCAGCCTCCATAATCAAATAGGTCCAAGGGGTGATTGTGTCATTGAGGGGTAAAATTAAAGAAGCATCAGACAAGATAAAGCATGCGGTTGCTCACCTCCCCAACAGCCAAGATCTCAGCAGTGAGGTGTGTCGAGAGCGAGAATGTATTTCCAATCACAGCTTATATACACTTAGGGGACGTGCAAGCCCCCCTAATTACATCATAACAGGAAGGGGCTGTACCATAGGCATATGTGCAACAGGAGGGGGACAAGCTAGGGGTGTACACCCAATAAGAAGGGGAGGCACTAGGGGTGCACATGTGACAAGATGGGCAGACTCTAGAGTCAAGATGACAGACTAACCATGGTCCTCCCTGAGTTGGCTTGACCTTGTCTCTGGGTTCTCCTATAGGGGAATAATCTACTATCCTTAGCAGTGAGTGGGCCCAACTTAGTGTGGGACAGATTATAAGGTCTGATTGCTCTAGGTGGCTGATAACCCTCAGACAGATAACCTTTAGAAGCTTTAAGCAGTTGACCTCCATGTGTATAGTTATTGACCATGTGTTGGCAAGCAGCACCTTGGGTTTGGCCTATAATATGGGGGGACAACCTGGGGAATATCCTTTCCGTTTCCCATACTTACCCTGGATTTATTGTTTGTTTACGTCTGCTTCTACCTTCTAGAATCTCCAAACTTTCTTTTCTTTGCTTATTGTCATATTTAGTGTCTCTGTCAATTGCTTCCATCTCTCTTGCTGTGGCATTCTTACTTTCAAAGAAAGGACGTTGACTTCTTCATTGTCTTCTGACTCCTACCCCTTTCTGAACCACTACTGTACTGATAGACCATTTAAAAATCCAAACCTACCTTGGAGGCTGTTCCCCGGGATAATTTAGACTCTTACGATGCTTTGACACATAGTTCCTGATTTAATTACAGGATTTCATTCTGACAACTTGGTGCTTTTTTTTTTTTTTTAATGTTTTGTGAAAATAGCATGGTGAAGGCATCTGACTGACCTCATGTACATTTAGAAGGGTGAAGCAGCAACTCAAGGCCAGTTCCTCTGCGGCAGAGGTCAGACATGCCTCCGTTCTTCAGCCTTTTACCCATTCTGGCACCCGCTCTCCTTCTCGCGGCAGTTTCTGTTTCTCTGCTGGGTGGTGTAAGTTTGTGTAAAGGTCACAGAAATTATAGACCAAACCACAGATGATGGAGTTCGCAAGGGAATTAACAGGTTAAAAGTCAGGTTCAGAAACAACTAAGAATGCAATTCTTTGATTAAGGCAGCCTCTTCTGAGTCATGCCAAGTAGAAAGGAGGGTCTCACAACAATCAAGAAGAAGAGACAGGAGCAGGCGTGTCTTTTGAACCCGGAATCCTTGTTATGAAAACTTTTTAGACCAAGGAGACAGAGAGAGAGAGTTGTAAGACCAGAGATGGTGAGAAACATCAAGAAGAGGCAGATGAATGGTGGCAGGAGATGGGGCAGTTGATTTCCTGGCTTATGATGCAAGATTGCTGAGCATCTTTGGGCATTGGGCTCGCTAGCAGAGGAAGCTGCTTTGGGTCACTTGGTGCAGCCAGATTTGCCAACCCAGGGACCCAAAGCTGAACATCTTCTGACTGAGGCTTACTGGCAAAGTGTGCTCCCCCTGGGCCCTTATCAGCAGAGCTGAGAGAGCTCTGTAAAATTTTCCTGAGCCAGGCAGGGACCAGGTCTGGGAGCTGAGGGCCAGCAAGATGCCCTTGGGCTTGACCGAGAAGAAGCTGTCCTGAGCAAAGAATACCCCTTGAGTGTTTCTGAAACTAAATTGTAACTTGTGACTTCTCTAATAAGCCCCACAACTGTTAGCATGGTGAGTTCTGTGTGGCCATCCCATTGAATTATCACACCCTGCAGAGAAATAAAGACTGTGAGAAGGAAGCTTAGTGTCAGAAGTGGTTCAAAGGTTGCCGGGTGGGAGCATGCCTAACCTACCTTTACAGGAATCAGCCTGGGATATTGGTTTTGATGCTCCTCCTGGCTTGTGAAGTTAGAGGAGATCTGATGCCTGCCCCACCATCACACTATTTTTACAGTAGCTTATCAAGCAGCCCTGGTGGCACAGTCCTTAGGAGTTGGACTTCGATCTACAAGGTCAGCAGTTTGAAACCACCAGCTGCTCCAGGGGAGAAAGATGTGGCTTTCTACTCCCATCAAAAGTAGCAGTCTCAGACACTCACACGGACAGTCTTCCCTGTTCTATAGGGTCACTGAGTTGGCCTCTACTTGATGGTCGTGAGTTTGTTTTTGTTTATTAAGGAACAGGCTTAACTCTGGTTCGAGAAGCCTAGAGAAAGTCTCCTGTCTTCAGTTCGGGATAGCTCTTTTAGCTTCTTTCTACTGTAGGACAGGCTCACTGGACCTCTCAGAGCAGGCTCTTTATGAGTCCCTCCTTGCCTGTCACATCTTCTAGTATTAAAACCCTCACCTGTGTTAGCAGCCCTTTTTGGAAGTTCCTTCCCTCTTCTCCCTGTTCTCCAATTTCCTTCCCTGCTTCCCTCTGCTTATCTCCTTTCTGTTGCAAAAACCTCTGTGGTCGATTGTCTGGGGAAACCAGCCCCCCACAACTAATCGTGGGATCCTGCAGGCGCAGCTGTACAGGTATAGCAAAGTCATAGAGAAGAGGAGAGAGAGTAACATAAAGAGTCAGACACAGTTCATGGTCGCATGCTCACCTCAGCTCCTCTTGGTGGTCCACGTGGAGCTGGGAGATGAGATGGCAGGAGAGAGCTCTCATGAGGTTTTATTTCTAACCAAAGCTTATGTCTCTTTAGGCGCATGCATGCCCCCTGATTACAGATAACAATCTACATCAAGGCAGGGGTTGTAACATAGGCAATACAAGCAATAGGAGGGGGATGACCTAGGGGTGTGCATGCAATAGTAAAGGGAGGGAATAGGGGTACATATGTGGCAAGATGGGTGGACTCTAGACTCAACATAGTGGTCTAACCTTAGTCACCCTGGAGTGGTCCCGGCTTGCCTTTGGGCACTCCTTCAAGGGAACAATATCAGAAAGGAGTGGGCCCTACTTAGGGTGAGTCAGACTATACAGTCTAGTTGCTCTAGATGGCTGATACCCTTAAGGAGAATAACCTCTGACCTTTCCTTGAGATCCTAGTGTATAGTCATTTACCATGCGTAGCAAGCAGCGTCTTGGATTGGCATATATTTGGGTGAAACAACTTGGGAGAAATCTTTTGTATCTCACAGTCAGTTTCTTTTGGCCAATTTCAAGGCATGGCGCCTCCCACTGGGGACCAACAAGTGAGCAATCCACTCTTGGTGGGCTACAGACACTTCATTTGCAGAGTCTATTGGCCAATCTCTGCAAGGTGCAGAGAAGACCTCAAAGCAGGGCCGAACAAAAAGTATTAGACAGCCAGTTGTTTACAGTTTACTCAAGAGATGTGCAAGCCTTCTGCAGTTGATAACTAGGGCAAAGGTAACTCCTCAGTACTGAGAGGGAAAACCTCTCAAGCTTTTTCTAAAGAACCAAGGCAAAAGGCTCATAAAAGAACTAATTTCATTATGTGTTACATAGCTTTCAAAAGGGTGCTCCTGGGACTCTTTAGTTTGATGAGTCATTGCCCGGATAAGTCTCTGAGGAATCTTAATTTACCAAGAAATAAGGAAATATTCTAGGAGTCAAGATGTTTGTAGTCCAGAATGAGAAATCTTTGTTTGTTTTTTTAAAACATTTTATTAGGGGCTCATACAACTCTTATCACAATCCATACATATACATAGATCAATTGTATAAAGCACATCTGTACATTCTTTGCCCTCATCATTTTCTTTCTTTTCTTTTCTTTTTTTACATTTTATTAGGGGCTCATACAACTCTTCTCACAATCCATACATCAATTGTATAAAGCACATCCGCACATTCCCTGCCCCAATCATTCTCAAAGCATTTGCTCTCCACTTAAGCCCTTTGCATCAGGTCCTCTCCCCCCACCCCACCCCCCGGAAATCTTTGTTTTTTTTTGTGTGTGTTTTTTTGTATAATATTTAGAATGTTTACCTTTTCTCATAAGGTACTTTTGCTCTGATTCAAGACTGTGAAAGTAACTGAAAATGAGCAATAAACAAGGAGGTTAATTTATCGTTTACAGGACATAGAAATTACACTGTCACAGACATTGTGGAGAATAATATTATGATGAGTCAGAGATGCAGTGTGGTTTTGAATAAGGAAGCGATGAAGCAAATAAAATGCAAGTATGAAATTGAAAATGGGCAAAGCCCTGAAGGAGACTTTTGAAAAATTGGCCTGAATTTGACCACATGAAAGTCAGTGTTGGGAGGGGAAAAATTGAGGAGCTAATACCAAGGGCTCAAGTAGAAAGCAAATATTTTGAGAATGATGATGGCAACAAATGTACAAATGTGCTTGACAGGATGTATGTATGTATGGTGATGAGTTGAAGGAGCCCCTATTAAAATGATTTTTTTTTAAAAAGAAGAAAGTCAATGTTGGAATGTATTTATAATGAACAAAGTAGAGTGGAAAATACTACACCTCACATTTCCATTATCCACATTTCACAGTCTGTAAATGTCTATCTTTCTTTGTTTATTCACATTCTGCTGACCAAAATTAAAGTGTAGTGAAAAGCAAGGACTATGCTTTCTTTCCAAACATGAACATAATCCTTCATATGTGATAGCTATTCAATAACTATTTGTGGAATAGATATATGCAGCATTATTTTAGAACAATCACTGTCCTAACATTCCTTCAATTTCCGTTGTTTTGTGCTCTTCAAATTCTTTGTTTCACTGCTAAGAGTGACCTTGTTAAGGCCTATTTACAATGTATCCATGTTTGTACATCTATGGCTTTTACTCTGTGGTGTTCATGTTATGAAGAACATGGATACATGAGTTTCTTTTATACTCATATCATAGGCTTGTTGCTTAAACGCCTGCCAACACCAAGGTATTTTTAAAATATTTATTCCAAACTGAGATTATGAAGTAATTCATTATCCTCTTCTTTTGTAGAAAATGGGAAAATTGATGATCACCTCCTGCATCAATTGCAAACGCAAAAAATTCGGGAGTGTCTGGAACAATGCCATGAATATAATTCATTTGGAAATATTTTTAATCATAGAAAATGTAATTTCCCATTAAAGCACCATCGTACGTTTGACTTGCATAGAGAAACTTTAAAATCAAGTTTAAGTTTAGAGAATTAGAACAGAGGCTGTGACCTGGAAAAGTTGACTGAGTTGAATGGAGCTGGACAACAACCCTTTCTCCAAGATAAGCAGGAGCAACTTTATACTGATAGTGCAAAATCCTTTAGTAACAAGTCCCAGATTGTTAACTGTCAGAGAACTGCCAAAATAGCGAATACTCATGAATGCAATGAATGTGGCAAAACTTTCATCAAGAAGTCTCAGTTCCTTGATCATCAAATGATTCATACAGGGGAGAAACCTTATGGATGTAGTATGTGTGAGAAAGCATTCGCCAGAAGGTACAGGCTGATTGAACATCAGAGAACTCATGCAGGACTGAAACATTATGAGTGTACTGAATGTGACAAAACCTTCCTTAAGAAATCACAACTCAATATGCATCAGAAGACCCATATGGTAGAGAAACCATATATATGCAATGAATGTGGGAGAGCCTTCAGCAAAAAGTGTTTGCTCGGTTATCATCAGCGAACTCATACAGGAGAGAAACCTCATGGGTGCACTCTGTGTGGGAAAACCTTCTGTACAAAATCCAGTCTTACTACTCACCAGAAAACTCATAAAGGAGAGAAGCCCTTTATATGCAGAGAGTGTGGAAAAGGCTACATGGAGAAGAGGCGTCTTCTTGCACATCTAACTCACACTGGAGAGAAACCCTTTATATGCAATGAATGTGGGAAACGATTCACAATGAAAAGTAGTCTTGTCACACATCAGCAAACTCATACAGAAGAGAAATCCTATACATGCAGTGAATGTGGAAAAGGATTTTCCATGAAGCACTGTCTCATAAGACATCAACGATCTCATACAGGAGAGAAACCCTATGTATGCACTGAGTGTGGAAAAGGTTTCCCACTGAAGAACCCTCTTATCAGGCATCAGCGAACACAGGAGAGAAACCTTATGCATGCAGTGAATGTGGAAAAGCCTTCACCATGAAGATTGATCTCAGCATACATCAGCGTATTCATACTGCAGAGAAACCCTACGTGTGCAATGATTGTGGAAAAGGATTTACTGTGAAGAGCCGTCTCATTGAACATCAGAGAACTCACACAGGTGAGAAACCTTATTTATGCAGTGAATGTGGAAAAGGCTTCTCTGCAAAGATCCGACTAATTGGACATCAACAAACTCATACAGGAGAGAAGCCCTATAAATGCAATGAATGTGGAAAAGGCTTCACCGAAAGGAGCCATCTCAATGTACATCGGCGCACTCATACTGGTGAGAAGCCCTATGTGTACAATGTGTGTGGGAAAGCTTTCAGTGGGAAAAGTGTGCTCATTGCATATCAGCGAACTCATACTGGAGAGAAACCCTATGTATGTAACGAATGTGGAAAAGGTTTTGCTAGGAAGAGTAATCTTGTTGATCACCAGCGATCTCATACAGGGGGAAAATCTTACTTATGTAGTGAATGTGGAAAGAGTTTCACCATAAAGCGCACGCTCATTATACATCAGCAAACTCATGTTGTACAGAAATCATATATATACGATCAACTTGAAAAGGCTTCAAAACAAAATGCACTCTCCTTATATATAAGTGAAATTATTTTAAGGAGAAATCCTTTGTGATAGTTAACATCATGAATGGCTAGGCTGTTTCACAGGTTTTTTGTGAAACTGCTTCAAGTAGTTACAAAACAAACCACCCAAACAAAACCTATTGCCATTGAGTTGATTCAGATTCACAGTGACCCATGATGACCTATGATTATATTTATTAGCCTTGGATAGAGCAAATAACCTCCCATGTTTTATTGTAAGGTAATCACCATTTCACAATGCAATCAATGTGTTCAGTTACATAAGGTCATACAAGTGTAAGGTGGATCTTAAAACTAATGACATAAGTTATAAGAAAACCAAAATCCATCCAGGGACATACACACATATGTAGGGGAAGACAAAATATGAGACTTCTCTATGGGCAGTAATACCAAGGATCATTGGCAAATATCAGAAATTAGGAAAAAGTCTCACAAATGAGACTGACCTAGCTGAAACTGATTCTAGCCTCCAGAACTGTGGGAAAATAGACCTCTGTTCTTCAAAGCCAATCACTTGCACTCATTCTATTATAACCACACTGGGAAACTAAGGCATCTTATGAATGCAGCCTGAGATTTGTCTCAAACATGAGAAGAGGATACTCCACATCTGTAATGTGTGGAAAATCCTATTTCTACAAATGTGGTCTCATTACCCATCAGAGAGTTCACATAGAAGAGCAATCATGTGAGATGGCTTTCAGCACAAAGTCAGTTCTCATTGTACATAGAAAACCTGTACAGGAGAGACATAGAGATGCAGCAATTTTGAGACGACCGGTGGGGTACCAGCACCCACAAATGAACAGGTCCAAGGGGCGGTTGTGTAATTGAGGGATAAAATTAAAAAGACACCAGACAAGATAAAGCATGCATGTGGTCACCTCTGGGACAGCCATGATCTCAGCAGCCAGGTCCGCCCAGAGAGCGAGAATATATTTGTAATCACAGTATACACACACACACACACACACACACACACACACACATATATAGGATGTGCAAGCCCTCCTGATTATAGGTAACCACGGATATAACAGGAAGGGGCTATGCAATAGGTATATATGCAATAGAGGGATGAGCTAGGGGTGTACATGCAATAGGAATGGGAGGCACGAGGGGTACACATGAAAAAATGGGTGAACCCTAGGTTCAAGATGGCAGCCTATCCTTGGTCCTTCTTGAGTTGGCTAGGCCTTGACTCTGAGCTCTCTTTCAGGGAAATGATCCACTATCCTTAGCAGGCAGTGGGCCCTACCTAGGGTGGAACAGATTATAGATAGGGTCTGACTGCTCTAGATGACTGATACCCTCAGGGAGATAACCTCTAAGCAGCTGACCTCCAAGTGTAAGACATTGAATATGGTGGGACAAGCTGGGGGAAAACCTTTCTGTATCCCATATTCTTGCACTTAACATATCTCGGGGACAATAAGAGAATGCACACAGGAAAAAATGTGTTGATTCTGTCAAGGTGGAAATTTTAACAGCACATCAAAGTACAGTCTGGTTGCTCTAGGAAGAATAATCTCTGACATACTTTCGTTGACCTCCTAGTGTACAGTCATTTACCATGTGTAATATGCAGTGTCTTGGGTTTGCACATATTTGGGGGAGACAGCTTGGGAGAAATCTTTCTGAATCCCACACTGGTCTCTTAGGCTATGCCTCTATGAGCCAGGAATTCAGCCTGCTCTTCTGCTTCCAAGTCTCCATCTCAGTGTTGCTCTTCTGTTCTGTCTCCTGGTCTTGCCTCCACCCCTGGTCTCACCATGGTATGGCCTCCACCACTTCAGACAAGGACTTCAAATGAGATTTGCAGGTGGTTCTTCCTTGATGACCTTGGAGTTATTTGTTCCTGCTCTGAGATGGATCATCCTGACAGGGAAATTTTTCCAAAAAAATCTCACTTCCATCTAGTAGATCCTTGTGGGGTGGCAGCCCCCACAACCAAATGGGTGCAAGGGGTGATTATGTAACTGAAGGGCAATTAAAGAGACATCAGAGAAATATGTAAGGTTTCACCTCTGCTGCCATGACTTCAGGAGCCAAGTCCTTGGAGAGAGATTATATCTCCAACAGAGGTTTACATATATATACTCGGGTTGTGCACGGCCCCTTAATTACAGGTAACCATATACATAACAGAGTGGGCTGTACCTTAACCCTAAAATGTCCCTGAGTTTATTGGAGGACTAACCTAACACATGCTGGGGACTGGTAAGGGGGAGTGGTTGTCTTCAGAGTCTAGAGGGCAATAGTAGGTCTGCTCCTATAGTTACAGCTGCCAGCTAGATAGAAATTAGCCGTGTGCTTGTAAGAGGTAACTTTAAGGCAGCACACTTATGGGAGGATACAGTGGGGAACAGTATTCATTATGAGAATTTGATTGGGACTGTCTCTAGTTCACAAGGTGAAGGCCTCACTCCACCCCAGAAACCCAGCCTGCCAGGCTCCTCAAGATATGAGAATAAGGGATTCACCCACACACACTCTCCTCCTGTCCTCTGTTTCCCACAGATTGTGACTCAGTGACCCCACGGGACACAGGGGAACTGTCTCTACGGGTTGCCAAGATTATAGCGATAGGAGTTAAGCCATGTCTTTCTCCCCTCAGCTGGGCTGGTGGTTTTGAAATGCTGACCTTGCAGTTAGCAGCTCAGCACGGGGCTGCTTAGCCAGGGAAGAGGCAACTATAAGGAACAGCCCCTCTATTAGTGTTACATGTGCCTTATTCGTATAACCCTACCTGGTCATTTAGTGGATAGAAGAAAGTTCGCTTCACCACTGACCACCTTTTAGCTTTTCTAGCCGTTGTCTAGATTCATTTTTAAGTTTAGCATGTGGAATATTTGAAGGGGAAACAATAGGTTACATTTATAAATGTAATGACATTTAGAAATACTTCCTAAAATATATAATATGACCTAAGGATTTTCAAAAACGGCTTTCAGAATCTTAATAAAATGTTTAATTTGAAATAATGTTAAGCCTACATCAACTTTAGTGAAAACATCTTACGTATACAATCACATTGAATTATCAATGCCAGGAAAATGACAAAGGTCAAATACACTTAATTAAGTCCCTAACCTTGGAGAAAAGGTTGAAGTTGTTAAGGATCTCCTCTTGCTTGAATCCACAATCAATACCCGTAGACGCAGCAGTCAAGAAATCAAAAGACACATCGCATTGGGTAAATCTGCGCAAGACCTCTGTAGAATATTGCAAAGCAAGGATTCTACTTTGAAGACTAAGGTGCGCCTGAGCCAGGCCATGGCATCTCCAATCACTCCGTATGTATGTGAAAGTGGGACATTGAATAAACAAGGCTGAAGAAGAGTCGACGCATTTGAATTGTGGTGCTGGAGAAGAATATTGAAAGTGCCATGGACTTCTAAAAGGATAGCACAATCTGTTTTGTCAGACATGGGACCAGAGTGCTCCTTAGAGGTAAGGATGGCAAAATTTCATCTTACACCCTTAGGACATGTTGTCAGGATAGACTAGTCTCTGGATGTGAGGTTCAGCGTCACGACCAAAGGGTCCAATAAGCAACTGTGAAATTGAGGTAACATAAGGAGACAGACAAGTCAGAAATAAGAGACAGAGAGCGAATGTATTCTCCAACAAGTTTATATAGTCTTAGTGCATGCAGGGCCTGTCAATCACATACATAACAAGGTGGACGGTGTTTTGTTTTTTTGGTGGACAGTGTCTTAATCTAAAATGTCCCTAATCTCTTTGAGGGAGTAACCCAAGACCTGTACCCTTTGAGCGGGGGGTGGGGGGTGGGGACGGGGGGGGGGGGACAATAGGACACATTTGTTCTTAGAGATAGGTAGCCTTTGGTGCATGGTGAGAGGCCATGTGCTTATAACAGGCATCTTTAAAGTAGCATCTGTGGGATCCAGTCCTCATCTGAATGAGTCCTAAGGGACAGTTGTGTAATTGAAGGGAAGAAATTGAAAGGCAGACACAAGTTTTGGGATGCTCACCTCTATGGTATCAGGAACCAGGTCCAGGAGAGAGAATGTATTCTTACACCAATTTATATAATCTCAGGCAATTAATTACAGGTAACCACACAGTAACAAAGTGGGCTGTACCTTAACCCTAGATGTCCCTGAGTTCATTGGAGAAGTAACCTAACAGCAGTGCTGGGGGCAGGTAGAGGGGAGTGACTGCCCCTGAGCAGGGAGAGCAATAGCAACATATCTGCTCCTACAGATAAACTACTGGGAAGATAGCAATCAGCCCTGTGCTTGTAAGAGGTCACTTTAAAGTAGCACTATGATAGGAGGATAGTGTGGGGATCAATATTAATTATGAGAATGTGATTGGGACCCATCTCTAACCGACAAGTGTGAAGGCCTCCCTCCACTGTTGGGAGCCATCCCAGTCATGCTGTCTAGCAAAACTCCAACCTGGTGGAAGAAACATCTGCAGAGCAGAGCTTCCCAGGGAGGGTCTCCAACATCCCTCAAATATTTGTTGTTGTTAATTCTATTCTTGAGGATTTTGTGCATTGCTGTGTTTCCCGCACTGGAGTGGATACAAGGGCAGTCTTGAAAAGTATAAATGAAACCAGATGTAAAACTTGCTTCAATAGGACGGGGCTTTCCTTAACTAAGGCATTGGAGAGGCTTAGACAGCGAGACATGTTTGGGAATTCTGAGAAGGATATGGAGAAATTGAGTGAGGAAGGAACCCAAAAGTTGAGGTCAGAGGAGAAAATGAAACCCACCGAAAAACCCTGGATTCCATTCAGATGAGGTAGTGGGAGACTCTTTTGGCCTCCCTGATATAGAGGACCTTATAGACTGCCTCCCGCAACTGACGCCCCTTTACCTTGGACAGAGGCTTACGTAGAAGGAGAGAGAATGGCTAACATTAATAGAAAGCACGTAAACTGGCAAACATTAAGTCTGGTTTGGCTCCCCATGGTTCCTCAGGAGTATAAAAAGTAAAAGAGACATAGGTAGACAATGGAACAGTTACCACGGGAGAATTTGTAAAGGAAAATATCTGAGAAGCATTTAACTCTGCTTGTAGCTATTTTTAGAATAAGGTAGGCTTTGCAGTAGCACATGAGGTAGTTTCATTATGTTAAGTTAGTCAACCACGAAAGGCATACTGGGAGCAAAAATGTAGGGCAGTGAGTAGGATATGAGTCTAAGCAAATTTTTTGAACACCTCAGTCAAGAACAGCATATAACTTATAAGACAAGCAGTCCAGAAAGAAAGAACCCGGAAGAGGACAGAAAGTGATAGAAAAAAAGTAGACCTTATAATGGTCTTTTATCAGGTTTTAGTGGAAACAAGAAGGGTGACTTTGAAGTTAATCATAAGGCATTGTTTCTATGTAGTGATCTGCAAAACATTTATGGTATAAATAAAGCTGTTTAGAAGAACTCAGCAGAGATTGCTTCCACCAGAACATCTCTTGTGTCTGTCTCATCTGTGTTCGCCAACTCCACACCTCCTTCAGGCATCCAGTTCAAGTGGCGCCCCGGAACAGGGACCTGAAGGTAATCTTTTTTTCAGTGTGGATCGTACTTCACCTGGTGTACTGCAGACCCGCTGGTGCAAGGCAACCAGGTAAGTAGAGGTGAACAGATAACATAAGTAAGAAGTGTGGGCCACAGTGAGTCTAAGGAGAGACGAGTGTTGTTTGTAGAAATTCTAAAACAAATTCTTAAAGGAAAGGGGGTCCATGTGTCAACTTATCAGATAACAGGTTTTTTTAAATTTTGCCCAGCGATGCAGTCCACGGTTTCCTGAAGAAGGTACCGTCAGTTCGGATACATGGGCTAAAGTAGGGGAAGATTTAAAAGAATACTGTAAAGAACACGGGTCTGCAGAAATCCCTGTAGAGGCATTCTCCTTATGGCGCTTAATGAGGGATTCCTTAGACCCCTTGCAAGAGGGCTACTCAACTTTCCAAGAAACTCTCCTTGCCAGATGAGAAAGCGCCTCTAAAGGCGGAACAAGCGGGGAGGAAACAGATTTATACTGTTGAAACTGATTCAGGGGAAAGTGATGATAAACTTGAGCCTGAAGATGAAGCTGATTTAGAAGAAGCAGCTGCCCGATATCATAACAATGCTTGGCATTTCCCCTTAGTTCAATCAAAAGGTCATTGTAAAAAGCTGCATTATGGCTCGATGAATAATTTGGCAATTAAATCTAAAATTAAGAAATCTAAAGGCTGGTCTCCACCCGCCTCTTTTGAGTTTCGGCTTTCCAATCGCTCCCTCTTGTGTCAAAAGTATGTAAGTGCAGCCTTGCAGTCAATTAGGGAGAAGTATTTAGAAGCTTATGTTACCCATTATATGGATGATGTTCTTTTAGGCCATCACAACCGTGGTATATTGCAAGAAATTTTACAAGATACTATAATAGCTCTAACTCAACAGGAACTAAAAATACAAACAGAACCCCTTTTTCTTATTTGGGGAGGAAAATATTGGGAGAGAAAATAATTATTCAACCTATACAATTAAGGCAGGATTCGTTAAAAACCTTAAATGATTTTCAAAAGTTATTAGGGGATGTTAATTGGACCTGTCCTTTTTTAAAGTTAACCACGAATGATTTGAAACCTTTATTTGCCATCTTACAAGGGGACCCTAACCCTAAGTCACCTAGGGCATTGACTCAGGAAGGAAAATTGGCCATTGTAAAGGTGCAAAAGCAATCATGAAAAACCAATGAACAAGATTAGACTATTTAAAACCTTAGTCTTTGAGTTTGCTACTTGCTGTCCATTCCCCTATGGGATGTTTGTGGCAGAATGGACCCCTGGAATGGTTATATTTAGCTTCCAATTCTCCTAAAACGATCACTCTCTATACTTCCTTAATAGCATTGCTTGTCATAAAGGGAAGAAAAGGGAGTAGAGAGTTGTTTGGTATCGAAGTCCCCAATGTTATATCACCTCACAGTGCTCAGCAGCTTGGAGACCTTGTGCAATCACACTCAGATCGGCAGGTGGCCCTTGCAGGATATACAGGGATCACAACATAGCATTCACCTAACAACCCCTTGTTACATCTTATAAAAGAATGCCCTGTAATCTTCCCTCCAAAACCTCTAGGGAACCTTTTGACTCTCCACAGGCGTCCCTTGTTTTCACTGATGGATCCTCTAGTGGCACAGCTGCAGCTATAACTGATGATCCTAAGACTTCACTTTCTACTAATCAGAAGTCTGCTCAAAAGCCTGAACTTATTATGGCAGAAATATATGTATTTGAAACATTATCTAATACTTTGTTTAATCTTTACTCAGATTCATAGTATGCGGTTAAATTGTTTCCATTCATAGAGACAGCATCCATTCCTCCCCAGAAAACCACTATATTTGATTTATTGACTAAATTACAAAACTTAAAAAGCAAACATAAATTACAATTTTTATAGGGCATGTTAGATCTCACAGTAAGCTGCCAGGTCCTGTACATGAGGGAAATAGGCAAGCAGATGCCTTAACACGACCCATGATTTTATCCATAGTACAGTCCTCCAAGAGTCATGCTTTACATCATTAAAATGCTAATGCTTTGAGATGACAGTGTCACATAACCAGAGAAGCCGCATGAGAAATTGTTAAAAGTGTTCCGTGTGTCCAACTCAGGCTCCAACCTGACCAACTGGAGCCAATCCTCGAGGACTGATGCCTAATGACACATGGCAGATGGACGTTACTCATATCCCTGGTTTGGGTAAACTCTCCTTTGTACACGTATGCATAGATACTTTCTCACACGCAGTCATTGCCTCAGCCCGTACTGGAGAAGCATTTAAGGATGTAATTCAACACTTGGTTTACTCTTTTGACATTTAAGGACAGTCTAGAGAGATAAAAACTGATAATGTCCCCGCTTATACCTCTACTGCTTTTAAGAACTTTTGCTCCACTTTTGGGATCAAACATTTTACAGGCATTCCATACAACCCTCAAGGACGGGCCATAGGAGAAAGAGCTCATTAAACACTTAAAAACCAAATCCAGCATTTGCAGGAAGGAGAGCTTAAATATCACTCTCCACATCATAGTTTACAGCATGCTATGTTTGTTATAAATCATTTAAATTGTAATTCAGAAGGATACACATTCATGTATTTACATTTCCAGGGTCCTGAGATTAAACCTAAACCACTGGTAAGTGGAAAGATTTATCAAATGGGACCTGGAAAGACCCAGTCTTACTCACTGTGGGCAAGGATATGCTTGCATCTTTCCACAGGGTGCTGACTCTCCGGTGTGGGTTCCAGACCAATTCATTCGCCCCTGTGAGGGGCCTGCCGCCTCCTCTGCCTTACAGCAGTGTCACCTACTAGTTGGAAACTACGAGGGAAACCACTGACTTCTCTCCTGATGAATTCCGACAGGCTCCGTGTCCAGCCTCTCCGACTTATGCTCCAACGCGTTCTTCATCTCCTCCGCTCACCGGAGGAGCCATTCCCTCCTTGGTTTCTCCTTTCCATCGTCCGTCTCTTCAGCCAGGTCATAGAGAATCTGGGCCTGGGCCTATTCGTCACCGCCGTGACTTGTTCCCCTTTTTCTCTTCTATATCCTGGTGATTTGGGCACATGAGAGGTATTTGAAAATAATGGGGTCTTTGTTACTCATTGTAGAACTTGTGTTCTAACCAATTGTATTTATTCTCGTTCGAATATAAGTTTTTTTGTCATTGTTCAACAACCCGCTTAAGTTCTGTTGCCTTTAAAACTGGATACCCCTTGGTATGATGAGATGGGACTACCTGCTTTACAGTTAATGTAAGAAGATTTGCAGTTAATGTCGAATATTTTGCAAAGAAAAAGATTTGTTGCCTTTTAAATTTTAGGTATTGTAGCATCATTTGCTATTATAGGTTCCTTGACCGCCTCTGCTGCAGCTTTGGTCCAAGAAGTACATACTGCTGAACATGTTAATGAATTTGCCCAAAATGTTACCATAGCCTTAATGACACAGGCAAAAATTGATCAAAAACTTGACACACAAGTTAGTGCCTTAGAAGAGACAGCAGTAGGGATGGGTGATCAGATTCAGGCTCTAAAAACTAGAATGCTGATTAGATGTCCCTTGCAGTTTAAATGGGTCTGTGTCACTCCTTTGATTTACAATGAATCAGAAGTCCCTTGGGAAAAGGCTAAGAATCATGTCTTGGGAATATGGAATCATTCAGACATTTCTTTAGATTTAGCCTCTTTACATGCCAGTGTAAAGGTGAAACTGAGGAACAGGGAGGAAGATGGACATGACAGGACAAGGGAGAGCAGAAACAGAAATAGCTTTATACGGTAGGGGGAGCTCCTGGACGAGGTTCCATGACCTAGGCCAGCAGGTCTGGGAAGTCTTGCTCAGCAGCTGGGGGCGAGGGCTATAAAGGGGTGGTGAGGAATGTAGGGTAATTAGCATATGGGGTGTGGAAACCAGGAGAATTGCTGGTGGACTCCTTGCTGCTTTCTTCCAGCCAGGAACATCTGGTTTCTGGTTATCTGGTGCCAGCTGCTGCTGACCTTGGGGATGTGCAGGGCAGCTCGTGCAGGGCCCGGACCTGCGTCAGCTTAGTCCAAACGGTTGCCTAGTTCAGACCCGACCCAAACCGCCAGTATAACCGCCATCAGTGCCTCTGGAAGCTCTGCACTACCAGCTTCAGAAGTGGCCAGATCTTTGTTAGGAACAATAACTGGATATGTTACAAGCAAGTCCTGGTTATCCATTTTGTTAATCTGGGAGTTGCAGATTTGATAATATTTCTTGTTCTCTTTCTTCCAGTCCTCTTCCGATTGACCTTCCGCAGGCTTCATTTGAAAAATAACAAAACCGGGGGAGATGTTGGGAGCCATCCCAGGCATGCTGTCTAGCAAAGCTCCAGCCTGGTGGAAGGAGCCTCTGCAGAGCAGAGCTTCCCAGAGAAGGTTTCCAACATCCCTCAAATATTTACTGTTGTTAATTCCATTCTTGGGAATTTTGTGCATTGCCGTTTACCGCACCTGGAGTGGATGTGAGGGCAGTCTTGAGAAGTACGAATGAAACCAGATGTAAAACTTGCTTCAATAGGACGGGACTTTCCTTAACTGAGGCATTGGAGAGGCTTAGACAGCGAGACATCTTTGGGAATTCTGAGAAGGATATGGGGAAATTGAGTGAGGAAGGAACCCAAAAGTTGAGGTCAGAGGAGAAAATGAAACCCACCGAAAACCCTGCATTCCATTCAGATGAGGTAGTGGGTGACTCTTTTGGCCTCCCTGATATAGAGGACCTTATAGACTGCCTCCCCCAACTGACGCCCCTTTACCTTGGACAGGGGCTTACATGGAAGGAGAGAAAATGGTTAACATTAATAGAAAACACGTAAAATGGGAAACATTAAATCTTTGGCAAAGAATCAAGACAGTTTGGCTCTCCATGGTTCCTCAGGAGTATAAAAAATAAAAGAGACATAAGTAGACAATGGAACAGTTACCATGGGAGAGTTTGTAAAGGAAAATATTTGAGAAGCATTTAACTCTGCTTGTAGCTATTTTTAGAATAAGGTAGGCTTTGCAGTAGCACATGAGGTAGTCAACCAGGAAAGGAATATTGTGAGCAAAAAGTAGGGCAGTGAGTAGGATATGAGTCTAAGCAAATTTTCTGAACACCTCAGTCAAGAATAGCATTTAACTTATAAGCAAGCAGTCCAGAAAGAAAGAACCCGGAAGAGGACAGAAAGTGATAGAAAAAAAGTACAGACCACGAGCCCCTAATAAAATGTAAAAAAAAAAAAAAAAAAGAAATGTTTTGAGCTGTAAGAGCCCCCAATAAAATGATTTAAAAATAAATAAAAAATTTTTTTAAAGTACAGACCTTACAATGGTCTTTTATCAGGTTTTAGTGGAAACAATAAGGGTGACTTTGGAGTTAATCATAGGGCATTGTTTCATGTAGTGATCTGCAAAACTTTATGGTATAAATAAAGCTGTTTGGAAGAACTCAGCAGAGATTGCTTTCACCAGAACATCTCTCGTGTCTGTCTCATCTGTGTCCGCCGACTCCACACCTCCTTCAGGTATCCAGTTCAACACCCCCGGGAGCTGGACTCCGGCACTCCACCCCCAAATCCTGGCCTGCCAGGCTTCTTAAAAGATGAGACTAAAAAAAAAATAAAAATAAAATAAAAAAAGATGAGACTAAAGAATTCATCCGCATACACTCTCTTCCCAATCCTGGTCCTCTGTTTCCCAAACAACTGGAAAACAGTCAACCCCCATTCTAGGGGAGCTGGCCTTGACTACCCCAATCCTGGCTTGCTCCTGGCTCCATCCACCAAAATAAGTTCTTTTGTTCACTTGCATCCCGTTTCTGTCTTCAATCTTTTCTCTGTTTATCATGATGGTAACTATTGGTCCAGTTGTGAGGATTTGGGTTTTCTTTACATTGAGTTGCAATCCATACTGAAGGCTACAATCCTTTACTTTCATGAGCAAGTGCTTCAAGTCTCCCTCACTTTCAGCGAGCAGGGTTGTGCAATCTGCATATCAGTTTATTAATAAGCCTTCCTCTGATCCTGATGTTACCATCTTCCTATAATCCAGCCTCTCTGCTTATTTGTTCAGCATACAGGTTGAATAAGAATGGTGAGAGGATGGAATCTTGATTGACACCTTTCCTGATATTAAACCATGCAGTATTCCCTTGTTGTGTACACACAACTACCACTCGAATCGTTAGGTTCCACATGAGCACACTGACGTGTTCTGGAATTCCTGTCTTCTCAAGCTTATCCACAGTTCGTTATGATTGCCACAGTCAAATTCAAAGAAAGCTAGGTGTGGGGTACCAGCCCATAACCAAATGGGTCCAAGGGGCTGTTGGGTAATTGAGGGGTAAATTAGAGAGACATCAGACAAGCCAGAACATGCAATGGCTCACCTCAGCTGCCATGACTTCAGCAGCCAGGTACTCGCAGAGAAAGTGAATTTATTTCCAACACCGACCTTTATACTCTAGGGGCATGCAAGCCCCCTAATTACAAGTAACCATATACGTAAAAAAGTGGGCTGTACCCTGACCCTAAAAGTCCCCAAGTTCATTGGAGGAGTAACCTAACACCATTGCTGGGGACTGGTAAGGGGGAGGGACTGTCCTCAGAGCCTAGAGAGCAATAGCAAGTCTGCTCCTGAGGTTAAAGCTGCCAGCTACATAGCAACCAGCTATGTGCTTGTAAGAAGTCATTTTAAGGGAGCACTGCCATGCTTTTCAACACTTCTACAGCAGTTCACTATTTTACCAGTATGGGAGGGTACAATTGTCGGAGGAAACCAGCCTCCCACAACCAAAGGCCCAGAAGACCACTGGACATCCCCTTCCAGAAGGGTAGCGGGGAGGAGACGAGCCAGTCAGGGTGCAGTATAGCACGGATGAGACATACAACTTTCCTCTAGTTCTTTAATGCTTCCTTCCCCCCACTACCATGACCCCAATTCTACCTTACAAATCCAGCTAGACCAGAAAATGTACACGGGTACAGATAAAAACTGGAAACACAGGGAATCCAGGACAGATAAACTCCTCAGGACCAATAATAAGATACCAGGAGGGGAAGGGGAAGGTGAGGTAGAAAGGGGGAACCGATCACAGGATCTACATATAACCCCCTCCTTGGGGATGGACAACAAAAAATTGGGTGAATGGAGATGTCGGACAGTGTAAGACATGACAAAATAATAATAATTTATAAATTATAAAGGGTTCATGAGGGGTGGGGAGGGGAAAATGAGGACCTGATAACAAGGGCTCAAGTAGAAAGAAAATGTTTTGAGAATAATGATGGCAACAGATTTACAAATGTGCTTGACACGATGGACGGATGGATGGATGGATGAATTGTGATAAGATTTGGAGGAGGCCCCAATAAAATGATTTTAAAAAGGGGAAAAAGATTATAGTAAAATCATAGAGGATAAGAAAGATAGGAGAGAGAATGCAATAAGGGAGTCAGACACATTTGATGGTAGCATGCTCACCTCAGCTCCTCTTGATGGACAACCTGGAACTAAGCCTGTTGGGGAAGTGGGAGAAGTGAGGGAGAGTCTTTATTATCTCAGGGTATTTATAGGTAAGCTGAAAACACATGCATATTCAGTAGTTACATGCGTCACATGGTGGGTGGTATCTACATTAAGGTCTCTGAGCTCACAGGTGAGGAAACCTAACGCCTGCATTGGGGAAGGTCCAAGGGGACTTGGGTGTCACGGCAGGAAGAGAGAAAGGGATCATGAAATAGACTCAACCAGGTGCTCACTTTAAGACAGCATAGTTGTTAGGCGAGAATCTGGAAATGATATTTAAAGCAGGATCATGTACTTGGACTTGACCTCTAGCTTAGCAAAGTGGAAGTTTCCTACCGTGGAATACCAGCTTTCCAGATTCCCTCTGTTAATAGTTCTCGTCCTGTTTCCCTCAGTGTAAGTTTCCCACATATAATGGGGAACAATATTAATGATGAGAATGTGATTGGGCCTCATCTCCAACTCACAAGGATAAAGGCTTCCCAGAAACTCAGGCTGCCAGGCTTCTTAAGGTATGAGAATAAGAGTCAAGCGCATACACTGTGTTCCCGTTCTGTGTTTCCCACAGCCAGCGTTTACTATATATCTCAAAATAAGGGGTGATAGCTAGAAGGACCCCATTCAGTCATCCACTGCACCACAGCATTGCAATGAATTATCGAACCCAGTTGAGAGGAGAGAGTTCGGGGGGGGGGGGGGACGTGGAGGACAGCTGGTGTCAGGAGGCTGAGCGCATCGTCTTAGCCATGACCATTAGCTTTCTATCGATGGTGAGTCTCCTCTTGATGAGAGGATTTTAGCACTTGTAGTGCTACTATCATTTTATACAAACTTATAACCTTCTGATGAATTCTTTAAAGAGTTGCTTGTGGGGACCAGTGAGGTGGCGAATTAACCAGTACTTAAATGAAGCCAGCGATTCTCAACCTATGGGTCGCAACCCCTTTGAGGGGTCTAACGACTATTTCACAGGGGTCATCTAAGACCATGGGAAAACAACTATTTCCGACGGTCTTAGGAACCCAGACACTGCTCCTCTATCCATCTCCATGCGGGTCCATCCACATGCAGATGTGCCCACATAGGAGTACCTGGCGTGAAGACTGTTACCCATGCTTCAAGACACAATTACATTTATTTGTCATTAGAAATAAAATGTTTCACAATATATAATGACATATTGTTTTTGTGATGAATCACTATGCTTTAATGATGTTCAATTTGCAACAATGAAAATACATCCTAGGAGCAGAGAGGGAGGGGGGGAAATGAGAGGCTGCTATAAAGGTCTCAAGTAGAAAGCAAATGTTTTGAGAAGGATGATGGCAACAAATGTACAAACGTGCTTAATACAATGGATGGATGGATGGATTGTGATAAGAATTGTACGTGCTTGACACAATGGATGTATGTATGGATTGTGATAAGAATTGTATGAGCCCCAATAAAATAATTTTTAAAAGGAAAGAAAATACATCCTGCATGTTATATATCTACACGACGATTCATAACAGTAGTAAAATCACAGTGACGAAGTAGCAACGAAAACAATTTTATGGTTGGGGTCACCACCACATGAGGAACTGTATTAAAGGGTCACGCGCGGGCGCTAGGAAGGTTGAGAACCATTGGAGTAAGCAATGAGGATAGAGAAGAGGGAGTGATGCAATGTTTTCTTTGAGACAGCATCAACAGTAAGTGCTATTGACCGTGAGGATGAACAGTAGGCTGTGTTTTGGATTCATCAACCCCAATTACATATATTCCAGACAACTCCCCCAAATATCTCTCCTTGCTTGCTTGTGCATTCGTGACTACTGGTTAAGAAATGGAGCAGTGGAGAGGTCTTGACTCCCATGCATTCAATCTGTGGCCAGCACAATTCAAGCACAGACGCGTCGCACACAGCCGTCCGCACCTGTCTGGTTCTGCGATGTTGAGCAGGTTTCAGCGGAGCTTCCTTACAAAGATGGACTAGAGGAAGAAAGGGCTGCTCATCTCGCAGTCTTTCCTCGGAATGGCCTTGGTTCTATGCCCCACTCCAAATGTAGCTCCTGTTACTCTTGGACCTCCTTTGCCCTGTCTGTGATGTGCACTCTCATAGAATGACTGCTTCCCGGGGAGCGGGGAGCGAGGAGGGAGGGGAAAAAAGAGGACTTGATGCAAAGGGCTTAAGTGAAGAGCAAATGCTTTGAAAATGATGAGGGCAAAGAATGTACAGATGTGCTTTATACAATTGATGTATGTATATGTATGGATTGTGATAAGAGTTGTATGAGCCCCTAATAAAATTATTAATTAATTAATAATAAATAAATGAATGAATGAATGATAGTGTTGCTGTGGGGGAAAAAAAAAAGAACCACTGCTTCTCCAGGCCTTTGTTCGGCCCTTAGCGTTGCTTCTGGCCACCATTCTTCACTTCGCGAGGGTCAGTTTCTGGGATTTCCTTCTTTCCCCCTTTATTCCTCCCAAGAACGCAACTGCACTGTACAGACTCTTGAACTCTTGTCCCTGTCCAATTTTGCATTTAGAAAAAAAATTAGGGAGCACGTAGTCATGTTACTTTGTGTACCTGTTTGTGTTTTTTTTTTTTTTTGCTCATCAGGGCATGCTGCTCCCATCCCATCTTTTATTAATAGTATTTTTTTTAACAATTTATTGGGGCTCATACAATTCTTTTCACAGTTCATACATATACATACATCAATTGTATAAAGCACATCTGTACAGTCTTTGCCCTAATCATTTTTTTCTCTTTTCTTCTTTTACATTCTATTAGGGACTCATACAACTCTTACCACACTCCATACATATACATACATCAATTGTATAAAGCACGTGTACCTGTTTTTTTATAACACTCTTATTTATTGCACAGTAAGGCTCAGATTCTTATTTAATTATTTTTGACCAAAAGGTAGAGGAAACAGGGTATCAAACCTACTACCTCATTTCTACATGGTAACTGGAAGTCACGTACACCTCTCACAGACTCAACAGCCTCGAACCGGCTGTCTAAGGAACCATAGACCAACGCATTACCCACTACGCCACGAGGACCCCCGGTGGACGGCGTGCGTAAAGGCGCCCTTCTTCGTACGGAACGTGCCGCACTATGGCTGCCTCCAGGATGGGCGCAGACATACTACCTCCCCTGGTTCTGCCGCAAAGGCCGTTGCCCGCCGCCTTCCAAAGTTCCAGCCTCGCCGGCCTCCGTAGGCGGCAAGGGTTTCTGGAGCCAAGGGTGCAGAAGTGTAAGTATTTCGTGTATTTAAGCGCAACTTTTTGGAACTTCGGGTGCTTCCGGAGGAAAGCAGGTAACTGCAGGTACTGGCTCTTGAAGCGAGCGAGCCGCGCGTGCACGTGCGGCCGTGGGGTCCCGCGGGGTCCCCGAGGGCAGCGCCGGGCGGAGGTGCTGGAAAGGAACCCCTTGGCAGTCAGTGCTTTGGGGGGCACATCCGGGGTGAGCGTCTTGGTACCGCCGTCCGGGTCCCGGCTCTTTGCGCATCTCTGTGCTTGTCGGGGTGTGGGGTGCTCACGGCGAGGGCAGTGCCCGGATGGGGTGCAGGATGTCGTGGGTGGCCGGACCCGAGGGATGGACCTCGTAGAGGGGGTGTGGTCCAGGGTCTGCAATAGGGAGGGCAGGAGGGGCGTCTGGCTGTGGTCCCAGAAACCCAGGTCCCCCCTGCCCCCCCCAGGGATCTCAGCTGCTGAGACTGCAGGCAATATACGCCTGGCACAGTAGTTCCGAAGCTGTGGTTTAGATAATCCTGTGATTTGTCTAATAGTTCAGTCATTGGCCAACTACCCCCGGAGGGCACCATCCAGCTCGACACCCTAGGCTTATTTTTGTTTTTATTTTTTTAAAATCATTTTCTTGGGGGCTCATACAACGCTTTTTCACAATCCATTCATACATCAATTGTATAAAGCACATTTGTACATTCATTTCCCTCATCATTCTCAAAACATTTGCTCTCCACTTCAGCCCCTGGCATCAGCTCCTCTTTTATCCCCCTCCCTACCCACTCCCCCTGGACCCTTGATAATTTATAAATTATTATTTTGTCATGTCTTGCACTGTCCGACGTCTCCTTTCACCCACTTTTCTGTGGTCTGTCCCCCAGGGAGGAGGTCACATGTAATCTGTTCCCCTTTTCTGCCCCACCTTCCCTCCACCCACTCTCACCACTGGTCCAGAATTCCCTGTGTTTCCAGTTCCTATCTGTACCAGTGTACAACGTCCTCCGGAAGGAATCCTAGCTAATGAAACGGGATGTGCCTAAATTGTTAGGTGGAAAACTGTTTTTGGACAGATGCTGGTGTTGTGTTGTAATTTTGGGGGGTGGGGTTTTTTTTGTCTCATTGATTATTCTGAGGACTACTGTCCTCATGAGATGCCTGTTCTTCACTTTTGGGGGGACTCACTGATTTGGGGCTGCAAGGTGACCCCCAGAGGTGGGTTTCAGTTCCACTGTCAGAGGTAACTGAGGAGATCAGTCTGACGTGTCACGAGTCTCTTATCAACCAGTTTGTTTGCTCATTTTTACAATTTTGCATTTGGTTCGACATTTTCCTCCCATTCTGCCCAGGAGTTTTCCTTTTTTTTTTCTTTCTTACTTTTATTGGGGGCTTTTACATCTCCCATCAAAAGCCATACATTCATCAAGCACATTTGCGCATATACCGCCATCATCATTTTCAAAGCATTCTCTTCCTACTTGAGCCCCTGATGTCAGCTCCCCATTTCTTCGCCCCTCCCTCCCCTTCCTGCCCTCCCTCACAAACCTCTGATAAGTTATAGATTATTATTTTCATATCTTACATCGTCCTCCGTCACCTCTTACCCACTTTTCCATTGTTCGTCTCCCTGGGAGGGGGGTTATAGATTGATCCTTATGATCCATCCCCCCCTTGCTCCCCCCACCCTTCCCTAGTCCTCATGATATCTCAATTCACCTTGTTGGCCCTGAGGGGTTTATCTGTCCTGGGTTCCCTGTGTTTCGGGCTCTTATCCGTAGCAGTGTGTGCCCTTGATTTTTCTGTGGTCCCGATCAGAGCAGTAGTTGTTAGTGGTTGCTATGTCCCATGAAAGTTCGCTTTCTGAGATGGTCCTCATTTCTGAATGTAAATCACACAGCTGCCTTGGCTGTTTCTCAAAAATCTAAAAATGGAACTACCCCATGACCCAGTAATTCTACTCTGATGCCACTATATTCAATCCACACAAGCAGAGGGGTATTTCTGTCTGAGAGCACTAGATAACAGGACAGAACTCGGTAATGAGAAGTGGGGGTGTGGTCTCAAAAATTTCTACCCTTGATGACCTCATTTGAGGCGGAGATAAATAGCTCATTGGAGGCGGGACACACACTCACTCCCTGTGAGACATTCCCATTGACAAGACACATGGAGCTAAGCTGGAGCTCTGGAGCCAGAGAAGCCTCGTGGAGACCCCTGCCAGCGCTGAGATGCTTACACCGCCACTGGATCCACAAGCCCTTCCACCTGCTGGCCTGTGATCTTCCTGCATTCGGCGTCATTGCATGTGTTGTGTGAGTCTGAAGAGGACTTTATAGATTGGTATTGGACATCTGGGCTAATATCGGACTTATGCACTTGATCTGGACTGGGCTGGGATGTTTTCTCAGTATCCAACTGCTCTTGTATACAAAGCTCTTTCTTATACATATAGGAGGGTATCTCTGGATTTGTTTCTCTAGTCTAGAGAATGGTTCCTGGGGGGTACGGGTGGGGGAAGGGAGGGTACAAAGGGAAGCTGGTATCAAGGAGTTCAAGAAGGAAGAAGATGTTTGAAACTGACCGTGGTAGCCATTGTACAACACTGCGTGATGTCATTGAACTATGGGATGTTATGACATCTGTAAGAGCTCCCAATAAAAAAAAAACAGCACCCCCCCAAAAAAAAACATCTGCCTTGTGGAGTGCTTTTGGAATTGGTGATTGGCTGGAGGCAGGGGCTCCAAGTCACTGAAGAGAGCGGTCGGGAGTGCCTGGACCATCTTAGAGGATATCGGTAGTGCCAGCAACAGAACGTTGCTACAAACGCGGACTTTCCATGCGCTTCTGGTCAGGCTTTGAAAGAAAAGGATGACCAGGCGATTGGACAATGGGGTGAAGGGCAATGCTTTTCACTCCAGTGTTTGGTGGAAGGTAGGACCGGTAGGTGGTGAGTATTATGGATAGCTGGCTGATGAGATTTGGAAGCAAGATCATGGGGGCGGGCCTGTAGGACTGTTCCCTTGCTGCGCACAGTCACATGTGAGAGGCAGGGTGGTGCACTTAAAACATGAACGGTACAAAATGAAACAGGGTTTAAGGATTTTTGAAAGCGCTGTTGCTCATACAATGAAGGTGCACACAAACGAAGGGTGCTTTGTGCACTGCTTACTGTGGCTGTTGTACCGATAGTCCGTGTACCTCCTACCACATTGCTGGGTGAGGCTGTGCAAATGTGAGGGGCTTGTAACCCTCTCAGGCAGTGGTTTTCAACCTTCCGAATGCCGCGACCCTGTCATACAGTTCCTCATGTGGTGGTGACCCCCCAACCATAAAATTATTTTCATTGCTACTTCATCATTATAATTTTGCTACTGTTAAGAATCTGGTGACCTCTGTGAAAGGGTCGTTCAACCCCCAAAGGGGTCGAGACCCACAGGTTGAGAACTGCCGCACTAAAGGGATTGGCTAGCTTACTAATGTAAAATCAGGCTTCATGGTGTCCCCCAAATAAGGCATCTAGAACCCTAATGTGGGCATTGGTCAGTGCACTATGAGTCACTCTAGAACTGGAAATGGAAATCTCATTACCACCGAGAAAGAAGAGAAACAGGAGTGGGATGCGCCCTGGAACCTACAACCCCCGCACTGAAC
Organism: Tenrec ecaudatus; assembly: GCF_050624435.1. NCBI lineage: Eukaryota > Metazoa > Chordata > Mammalia > Afrosoricida > Tenrecidae > Tenrec > Tenrec ecaudatus. Next base: position 5,746,926 of record NC_134547.1, on the reverse strand, counting down.
CTCCTCTATGAGTGTGTCAGCCTGGGTTGACTAGAGAAACAAAAGTCATAGACACTCATGTGTGTATAAGAAAGAGTTTTATATACAAGAGCAGCTGAATATTGAGAAACCATCCCAGATCAAGTCCATAAGTCCAATATTAGCCCATATGTCCGATATACCAATCTATAAAGTCCTCTTCAGACTCATGAAACACATGCAATGACGCCGAATGCAGGAAGATCACAGGCCAGTGGATGGGAAGTCTTGTGGATTCAGTGGCGGTGGAAGCATCTCAGCGCTGGCAGGGGTCTCCACGTGGTTCCTTCAGCCCCCAAGGCTGCATCAAGGTAGGTCTATGTGGCTTCTCCTCAGAAATGTCTCTCAGGAAAATTAAAATAAACAAACAAATAAATGTCTCTCAGTGAGTGAGCAGAGAGAGCGCGTCTCCCCACTCCAAGGAGGAAATCAAGGCGTTCTCAGAATTCTCAGAAGGCCATGCCCACACAGAGTCCTCATTGGCTGTGGCCTGATTGACAGGCTAGACTCCACCCCTTCCCCCTGAATCCTCAAATTGACACCAGAGTGTGCAACTACCACAGTGCGAGGCAGAGAGCGCTGGCACCCGCCACCCTCCCCCCATGGTGAAGCAGGTAAGAAGCAGCAGCAGGAGAGAAACTGCATCCTTAGCAGAACGGGTACAAGGCACAGCAGTGAACTTCTCAACCCTTGGAGCAAGACAACCGAATGCCTTCAGGAGGGAGGCTTCCTGGTGGGGGTGTGGGGAGGGGGTTGTTCATTGGTCGAGCTGAGAGACCTTTGGAACACTCCCCAAGCGTGGTGGGAGCCTGGCCAAGGGACCGAAGACTGAGGAGAGACATGCCTCCTCAGGTGGCCGAGCTGCTGGGAGCACTGTACCCTGAGCACTTCTGATTGTCACTTGGACGCTATTCCTGCCCTACTCAACCCCATACCTGGGGTATTCTGAGCCCCATGGGCCACAGCCACACATCCTTGAACACAGCGGAGAAGGAGAGGGCCGCGGGAGGTGCAGCTGCCCCAGAATTGGTCAGAAGGTTAGACTGTGGAGACACAGCTGACCGACCGCTGCCTCCTCCTGGGAATCCGCTTCCTGGCCTTGATGAAGTTGGAGGGCAGCCCCTCTCCCCACCTGCACACACAAACAGCACACACCATTCTCATCACGGGTGGCCGACGCGGAATTCGTTGGAATGGTTCCATACCCGTGGGACTTTGGAAAAGAACAAGGGGTGGTAAGTAACAGTTCTGAATCTTAGAAGGTTTCTTGGGCCGATGGTACCTGTAACGGACGAAAGGAGAGTGGGAGACGCCATGCTGCGGTAGAGGAGAGAAAAGTTTAACTGGAGTCGCCTGGGACACAAAGCCCAATTAACTGATAGGGACCAGGTTCTGTTGGCTCTGCCCAGCCAGACGCTTGAAGCTACATGCCTACACTGACTTTCTAACAGTTTCCTGAGCAGCGCAGAGGTCAGGCTGAGGGCCAGAAAGAAAAGTCCCTGTCATGGTGGCTGACAGGAGGCTGTCCTGATAGAAGAACTGTATCCTGAGCTTTTCTGTTCCTACATCGTAACCTGATGCTTTCTTTCTTAATAAACTTAAGTATGGCAATCGTCTGCGAGTTTAGGGTGGCCATGGCTTTGAATTAGTGCGCCCTGCAGAGAATTAGCAAATGCCGCTGGAAGAAGTGGTTGGTGTCAGAATTGGTTAAAAAAAAATTATTCCCCAGGATGTTCTCCCAAAATATATGCCAAACCCAAGGCACTGACAATAAATATATTCGCTCTCTCTGCACGGATCTGGCTGTAAAGTCATGGCTGTCCAGGAGGTGAGCAATTGCATGATTTTATCTTGTCTGGTGTCTCTTTAATTTTACCCCTCAGTGACACAACCTCGCTTGGACCCGTTCAATTGTGGAGGCTGGTCTCCCACAGGGAGGTGGAGGCATGTCTTCTTTCTGCCTTGTATGAACTGGTCTTAGGTTGTTGGTTTTGAATCTCCTCTCTTTGAAGTGAGAGGAGGTCAGATGCTTGGCCCACACCGTCTTTACAGGACACTCTCTGTCATTGAGGGGTTAAATTAAAGAGACATCGGACATGCAATTGCTCACCCCCTGGAGGGCCATGATGATCTCAGCAGCCAGGTCCGCTCAGAGAGAGCAAGGATATATTTCTAACCAAGCCTTACTGCATATACTCGAGTATGAGCCAACCCGAATTATCACCTAAGGCACCTAATTTTACCACAAAGACTGCATTAAAATAAATGTGCTGGAGACCCAGGGCCAGAAAGAGCAGCGTGGCAAGAATGGGTGCAAGACAGGGTAAAAAGAGGGTGGGCTTCCCACCACCACCAGGGTATTTTAAACCTCTGGTTGGGAGGCGTGGTTGAAGCTACTGGTTGACCCCATTGGCTGAATTAAGCCCACCTGGGTGATGTCAGAGACCTGGGCCACCCACCTGGCTTGGGGGCTGAATTGGAGCATGCCCAGTTCAGGTCTTCTCCTAGGTGCCTAATGGTCACCTGATTCCCCTCCAACCTCCTCTAGGGGGACTCGGCAAGCATACAGGCATCCCCTGTCCCTGTGTCTAGCCACCTAATAATTTCACATCAGGAAGGGAGCGTCAAGATTCACATCACACACACACACACACACAAACACACCGAAAAGAAAAAGATTCACAGCCCAAAGCTCAGCCTTGTGTGGCTGAGATCAGCTACACCTCCTGTTCCCAGCCTTTTTGCCAATTTGGACACGAGTCGCCCCTCCCACAGGGCACAATCCACGTCTCTGCCGGTGTCAGTGATTCGCTGCAATTGCCGCACAGAACTCACAGACTACTCGTCGCCGTTTGGGGCCTTCTTTAGGAAAGGAACAGGTTACAACTTGGGAACTCGGGACACAGTGCTTCGATCAGAATAGTCTATTTGCAGCTGTCCCCACAGGTAGGTCTCTCTCTGGTCCTCAGCTTCTTATGCCTTGGCACGGCGTCCCCCCTGCTTGGGCAAGTGTTACCAAGAAAGCTCATTAGCTCCTCCAGTAAGTCCCCAGGGCACACCCCTCTGTGAGTAAACCCAGGACCCCTGGCACTCTCTCACAGTTGGATGGCAAGTCTAGTTCAGTTGTAAGTAGCTGGAGGTTCTCCGCTGCACCAGCAAGCTGCTTGTCCAACGCTGCTCGGCTCTCCTCCTCTGTGGGTTGGCACACCCATTGTCCTTGTTGCCTTACTCTGTGGGCCAAGAAGCCCGCTGTGCCATCTTGCATCCATTTCTTGATTTTTCTGCAGCCTCGTCCTCCAATCATGTGCCAATCCCGGAGTTAGAGGTTTCGTCTCCTCCGTCTAGGAGGTTTTCACGGCAGGGCCCCAGGTCCAAAGAATGTGCTCTGGTCCTGTGAGGTGAGATGCCCTGGGTCTGCCTCTATGCTGTGTCGTTTTGAGCCTAGTGGGACTTCAAAACTTACCAATTTCCTCGTTAGGACTCCATATATATTATTTGCATGGCCCCACCCTCAGGAGGGTCTCACCTACCTTGTTTGCATAGTCCCAGCCGTTTATTTTGTGGACGTTACGAGACGCTTACAAGAAAAGGCTCTATATAAGCGACCCATTACACTACAATTCTGCAAAGAATTGGCAGCCCTACCTGTGGATAAGCCACATGACAAATGGGTTCAGTTTTGCAGGCCACAGAAGGTCTCTCATTGTCAGGAAACCAGCCTCCAACAACCGAAGGGTCAGGAGGTGAGGCGCAATTGTACGGTGATGACATATAAAGATGATAGTAAAGTCACAGAGGATAGGAAAGACAGGAGAGAATAAAGGAGGCAGGCATATTTTATGGTCACATGCTCACCCCAGCTACTCTGGATGGTCCACATGGAACCAGGAGAAGAGAGAGAGTCTTTACTATCTTGGGACATTTATAGGTAGCCATAAGACATGCATATTCAGTAGTTACATGCATCACAAGGTTGGGTGGTATCTACAGTAAGATCCCTGAGCTCACAGGTGAGGAAATCTCATACCTGCATTGGGGGAAGGTATGAGGGGGGCTGGATGACACGGCTGGAAGGGAGAAAAGGGTGTCTGCTTCTCTGGGGAGATAGAATCAACCATGTGCTCACTGTAAGGCAGCACAGCTGTTCAGGGGAGAGTCTGTGGGAATGCGATTTAAAGCAGGATCATGTACTTGGACTTTATTTCTAACTTACCAACATGGAGGCTTTCCTCCCATGGAATACTAGCTTTCAAGATTCCCTCTGTGATAAGTTAGGGCATAGAGTCCTTGTCCTATTTCCCTCCGTGTTAGTTTCCCACACCCATGGTGAGTCCCGAGAAATTTATCTGCAGTCTCACCCAGTCATTCAGTGGAATTTATAAGACCAGGACACACACACACACACAAATCAAAGTGATCCACTCACATGACAGACCTGAAGTTTTCACATGAAGGGAAGTCAGATCTAGGATGAGAAGAAAAATGACAGGTCACAGTCTTGCTAGAAACTTAACCCCAGGCCCAGCCGCAGCCCCCTCTTAGGTCCCTTGGCCTCCAGAGCACCTGCACTCAGACGCGACGACACTACACTCCAACACGGCAGTAAGCTGTGCTGCCTGGAAAGTGGGTGCCTCTCACCTCCATTTGTCAATAATCCCATGTCACACTTGGAGCACTGCTGAAAGCCCTCGGCAGGCCTCCTCCAAGAATCCTGTTCCAAGACCTTGACTTAAATTCATTTTCCCATTTGGGGCTTGTGGTGCCAAATCTGAGAACATCCAAGTCTACACCTGTTCTCGTCAGCAGCCATGGCAGAATCCGTTTGAAAGGCAAGCGGGGGATGACAGATTTTCATAACCCAAGGATGGCCTGTATCGCATTGTTTTGTCTCTTTCTAAGGTTTAAGGAGCCCTGGTGGCCCTGCAAGCGTCGAGGTGCTGCTCTACCAGCAGCGGTTCAAACCCACCAAGTGCTCTGTGGGAGAGAGATGAGGTTAAATGCATCTGTAAAGGTTTGCAGCCTTCGAAACTCTATATAGCTGTTTCCCAAAGCCCTGCCCCCTGGGAGAGCGGGGGCGGGAAGGGCAGGCACTAGGACCATCCAGTTAGGCTGCAAAAGCAGCTACCTATATTTATCCTAGAGGAGCCGTGGTGGTGGTGTGGTTACGAAAGGTCCACAGTTCGAAACCACCAGCCACTCTGTGGTAAGACAGGGCTTTCTACTCCCTTAGTTACCATCTCCTCGGAAATTCAACAGGGTCAGTTCTACCCTGTCTTTAGAGCACAGTGACTTGGCATCGACTCTGATGCCAGTGAGATATTTAATCCTGGTTTAAGGCCATACCACCCTGAACATGTCCATTCTCTTCTGATCTTGTGAGCTAAGCAGGGTCAGCCCTGTTGAGTACTTGGATGGGAGATACTCATCTTGGAGCGCCTGGTGGGATAATGGTTATGCATTGGCTGCTAACTGTAAGGTCAGCAGGTGGCTATGAGTCATCATTGACTCAATGGCCTTGAGTTTGGAGTGTTGGGCTACTGATCCTGGATTATGGGCTAAAGTACAAACGTTTTCAATTTGGTTGGGAGGTGGCGGGGGAGCGGCGACACTGTTGTTTTGTTTTCTGAAAAGGGGATTGCGGGTCACATAAGTTTGGGACTCTCTGCTACCAAAGGGTCACTGTGAGTCAGAATCGTTTCCATGACAGTGGGTCTTTAGAGTTGATATGTACATTTTGGTGGTTTTAAAGTTGAATGGAAAAAACACAACAATATGGTATGGCATCAGCAGCGTTATCTGACCTCTTCATCTGACTTCACAGGGGGGAGAAGATTCCAAGATCCACAGCCTCTGAAGGCCGCTTCTTTTGAGGGTGCAGTCACACGTTACCTGCACACTAAGAATGGTGTGGCCCAGATGGTGTCTGGCCACCTCCGACTTCACCAGGGGGAGAGAGACTCACCATCAGCGTCAGCTCAAGGCTGATTTCTATGAGGCAGAGGTCAGACACGCCTACCCCTCCCTCCCTCTCTTACCCATTCCGACACCAACTGCCCCTCTGTTGGCACTGCCTGCTCTGCTCTGTTCAAAAATCTGTTCCGACGGCGGCACAAATGCCCAGACAGCACTCACAGATGATGGGCTTCATTAGGGAAGCCACAGGCTACAAATAAGGATTAGAAATGACTCAGGATACAGTTCTTCAGTTGCTGCTATCCACAGGCATGCCTCTCTCTAGCCATTGGCCCCTGCCTTGCTCTGGGAAAGGGTTACAACGCTCGCTTTTAGCTTTGCCGATTACCACCTGAAGTACCTCCACCAAACAGTGGCCATTAAAAATGGTGTGGAGGGCATGTCTGACCTGCTCTGACTTGGCTCGGCTGAGAGAGAATCAAGCTCATCAGCAGCCCAAGGCCAGTTCCCGTGGGGTGGCGATCAGACATGCCTTCCTTCTTGAACCTCACCAATGTTGACATCAACTGCCTTTCCTGAACATGCTCCACTTCTCCCCTGGGGTTTCCGATCCATTGCAATGACCACAGAAAGCTCACAGGCAGTGCTGGCCATTTGGAGGGTAAGGAAGCTCACACGTTACAGGTCGAGATCAGCAATGCTCAGGATACAGTTCCTTCGTCAAGAGTGCTTCTTATTAGTCATGCCTCTCTCTGGTCCTCAGCCTCTCATATACGTAGCCCCTTGGCTTCCGCCCTGCTTGGGCACCATCACAAAATTATTTTAGTACCGCTGATAAATGGCCGAAGAGCGCTCTTCTCTGCTACCAACATCAGCCCAAAGACTTTTATCTCTAGCTCTGTGTGCCAGCAAACCTAGCCCCTCTGGTTAAGTGCCTGGAGGCAAACCACTCTGCAAATGAGTCTTTTGCCTGAAGGCACTCAGCTTTCCTCTCTCTCCAGCCAGGAAGCCCTCAGCACCATCGCAGGCTCTTAGTTTTTCTGCTGCCTCAACTCCACCACACCTCCCTCTGTCCTCTGGTGTCATGTTCTGTTTCCTAGTTCAAACCTCAGCTCTTAGGTGTCTCAGGGCCACAGGCCATGCTGCACCCCTGGCTCTTCTTCATGGCAGTGAGATCCCTGTTCCTGCTTCTGAAATGGCTCGTTTTTGCACCAAGGGGGATGGAAAAACTCACCAATCCCCATGTTAGAGTATCATACATCCTCGCTACCTGGAAATATCCACAAATCTAGCTCCACCAACTTCTTGGAGGAACCCCATGCCAGCAAGCTGATATTGAAATCTGTTTTTAGGCCCAAGTGGATTTTGTATGTCGTGAGGTAGGGATCCAGTTTCCTCCTCTTCCTCTTCTATCTTCTTCTGCTGCTGCTGCTTCTGCTTCCACTTATATTTCTAATTGTACAAGCACCACTCTCTTAAAGTCATCTATTACCCATTATCTCCTCAAGTTCTGAATCATGTCTTAATGCCTGCAGGTGTATGATGTTCTGATGTGGGGGTAGCCAGCCCCCCATATATAATCATGGGTTCGATCAGCGCAATTGAACGGTTGAGACACATAAAGATCATAGTAAAGGCCTAGGGAAATGGGAGAGATGGGAGAGAGAGAGTAAAATAATCAGACATATCTCCTGGTAGCATGCTCACCTCAGCTCCTCTTGGGGTTATACATGGAGGTAAGGGACGAGAGGGTAGGAGAGAGTTCTCCTGAGGTTTTATTTGTAAGTACAGATTATATCTCTTTGGGGGCATGCAAGCCCTCTGATTACAGATAACAATGCACATCATGAGAAGGGGTTGTAACAAAGGCAATACAAGCAATAGGAGGCGGATGACCTAGGGGTGTACACGCAATAGTTCAGGGAGGGAATAGGAGTACATGGGTGGCAAGATGGATGGACCCTCAACTCAATATAGTAGCCTAAATTTAGACATCATTGAGTGGTCCCGGGCTTGCCTTTGGGCATTCCTTGGAGGGAACAATATCAGCAGGGAGTGGGCCCTACTTAGGGTGAGTCAGACTATACAGTCTGGTTGCTCTAGAGACCCTTAAGGAGAATATCCTCTGACCTACTCTCATTGACCGCCTAGTGTACAGTCATTTACCATGTGTAGCAAGCAGTGTCTTGGGTTTGGCATATATTTGGGCGAGAAAACTTGGGAGAAATCTTTCTGTTTCCCACATTCTGAGATACCAAATAAGGGGCAGCTGAAAATAAGGAGGGCTTTTGGTTAAGGAGGGTGCTCGGAGCAGTGACAGTCTCTGGGCCATGAGAGGAATGGTCCACTCACACTGAATCCCCCTTCAACCCACAGGTCCTGAAACCTCGGCAGCCAGAGAGTCATTCGAAGGAAAGAAGAAGAGGTTGTGGAATCTGGAGAGTGTCACTCTGGGGACATGCGTCCCAGGGCACTGGAATTTCTGAACAGAACTTAGATTGGATCTGGTGAACCCAGACACAGAGCATCCCAGTTGCTGATAGTGTCCCAAGCGCACACGGAGATGCTCAAGACTCAGGTGACTGGTGTTTGTTTTGTGTCTTCTCTTGTTTCCTAATGGATGTGTAGAGGCCTCTGAAACACCAGTTCGGTCCAGCCGAGAAGTAAACATTTGAAATACTAAAAGCCGTGAAGGAATAAATAGTGACTGCAATGGCAGGCAATGTAGGACCAGAATGTGGGGTACCAGTCCCCACAGTCGAATAGGGCCAAGGGGTGGTTGTGTCATGGAGGGGTCAAATTAAAGAGACATCAGACAAGACAAAACATGCTAGTCCTCACCTCCAGGACTGTCATGACCTCAAGAGCCAGATCTGCACAGAGAGAGGATGTATTTCCAACCAAGGTTTATATACAGTAAGGCGGCGTGCCAGTCTCCCTAATTACAGGTAGGAAAGGGTTGTCCAATAGGACTACGCAAGACAGGAAGGCATACACTGATAAATGGCCAAAGAGCGCTCTTCTCTGCTACCAACATCAGCCCAAAGACTTTTATCTCTAGCTCTGTGTGCCAGCAAACCTAGCCCCTCTGGTTAAGTGCCTGGAGGTAAACCACTCTGCAAATGAGTCTTTTGCCTGAAGGCACTCAGCTTTCCTCTCTCTCCAGCCAGGAAGCCCTCAGCACCATCGCAGGCTCTTAGTTTTTCTGCTGCCTCAACTCCACCACACCTCCCTCTATCCTCTGATGTCATGTTCTGTTTCCATAACAAGACAGGCGGGTTCTAGAGTCAAGATGGCAGCCTAACCTTGGTCGTCCCTGAGTTGGCTTGACCAGAGGCATCTTTGGGCTCTCCTTCAGGGGAACCATCCATCATCCTTATCAGCAGGAGTGGGTTCTACTTAGGGTGGGACAGACTCTAGGCTCTGATCACTCCTCCTGTAACCTCACAAGGTGGAGAGAGACTTTGTCCGCAGCCTCATCCCAAGGCTGATTCCTGTCAACCCATTTCTGACCTCTGACACGTTAACTCGTGTGTTAGTCTGGGTAGACTAGAGGAACAAATTTATAGACCCTCGTGTGTCTAAGAAAGAGTTTTATATCCAAGAGCAATGTGAATCTTGAGAAAACATCCCAGCCCAGTCCAGATCAAGTCCATAAGTCTGATAATAGCCCATATGTCCGATACCAATCTACAAAGTTCTCTTCAGACTCACACAGTACATGCAATGAAGCCGAATGCAGGAAGATCGCAGGCCAGTGGGCGGAAAGTCTTGTGGATCCAGTGGCAGTGGACGCATCTCCACGCTGGTGTGGGTCTCCATGTGGCTTCACCAGCTCCAGGGCTCTAGTGTAACTCCATGTGTCTTGTCATCAGGAATGCAAAGCAGAGTGTGCCTGTTCTGCTTCCAGTGAGCTATTTATCTCTGTAGCATCTCCAAATGGGTCATCAACCAGCAACCTCAGGCTAACCTCCACCCCTTCACGCTGAATAGTCTCAAGTTGGCATCAGATTATGTAATGATCACATCGTATTTGCCCTTTCTTGACTTTCTGTAGTTTGTAACCTTGAAAGCATTAAAGGTCTTAATAGGAGCCTGCTGCAGGGCTTGAAATAGCTGGTCAGCCAAGGGCTAAATGGAGGTCCAATATATCTTCTTCCTCTAACCCAGCGGTTCTCAGCCTGTGGGTCACAACCCCTTTTGGGGTCGTACAACCCTTTCACAGGGGTCGCCCGATTCATCACAGTAGCAAAATGACAGTGATGAAGTAGCAACGAAAATAATTTTATGGTTGGGGGGGGGGGGGTCACCACCACATGAGGAACTGTCTGAAAGGGTCACAGAACCCCTGATCTCTTCACTACTGCATTCCCCGCTCCCCCCGCCCCTTCCACTTAAACAGAGGCAGGTAGTTACCATAGGAAACATACCGGGCTGTCTGCTTGCTGACTCCCTTGGACTTTCAGTCCTAGGAGGGGGTTTTCTCTGATGGACACAGACTTTTCCTGCCCGGATGCATCTAGACAAAGTGCTTGCTCAAACATTTAAAAAGCAAGCAGCCTTTTCTTTCTTTCTTTCTCTCTTTCTTTCTTCCTTCCTTCTTTCTTTTCTTCTTCTTCTTCTTTCTTCATCTTCTTTCTTCATCTTCTCCTTCTCCTTCTTCTTCTGTTTTCTGTCAGGCCTGCCCATCTCATGTCCAGTCCTTGTTCTCTCAGCTGCCTGGGTGGGACTCAGGTTTCCACTTCAGCTCCTAACTCTGCATCTGGCTTAACAGAAAGCCTGCTGCTTCTGGGCCATTCCTAACTCCCCTTCTGTCGTAGCCAGTCAAGTACAGGCTGAAGAATGGCTTACAAGCTCTCTGCCAACACGCTAATCATTGATTTCATCACACATCGTGACACTGCACCTCGGGTACCTGGAGCTAGTCATCAGAAGAACGCGCCGGCCGTGAACAGCAGGTGAGGCATATTTTGTTCAGGAGGTCACACTGAGCGGCTTCCCTTTACTTAGGAGGCGGCACCGGAGCCTTCCCAGGCTGGTTTATAGATCACCAGTCAGCAAAAGATGGATCGTGCCAACACATTACAAAACTTGAAAGCACGGTAGATACGCGATTAGACAATGGAGCTGCTTCCTGCGCCTGCACAGCATCCCTCCTCGGCTCCCCCTAATCATCTTCCTGCGGAAGGCTCCACTCTTGACCGCAGCCCATCCAGACGATCACTCTGAACTAAGAATCAGCAAAGGCTTAACTCTTCAAGGGGAACTCCTTCATTTTTATTTTTAAATCATTTTATTGGGGCCTCGTACAACTCATCACCATCCATCCATCCATCCATCCATCCATCCATCCATCCATCCATCCATCCATTGTGTCAAGCACATTTGTACATTCATTGCCATCATTCTCAAAACATTTTCTTGCTACTTGAGCCCTTGGTAACAGCTCCTCATTTTTCCCCTTCCTCCCCCACCTCCCTTCTTCTTGAACCCTTGATAATTTATAAATTATTATTTTTTCATGTCTTACACTGTCTGATGACTCCCTTCACTCAATTTTCTGTTGTCCATCCCCGAGGGAGGGGGTTATATGTAGATCATTGTGATCACTTCCTCCTTTCTCCCCCCACCTTTCCCTACCCTCCTGGTATCGCTACTCTCGTTATTGGTCCTGAGGAGTTTATCAGGGAACTCCTTCTTATACTTTTTTTTTCTAATGAGTTTAATATACTTTATTTTGAAAGTACGCGGTTTTAAATTGGTTCAATGGTTTCCAAGCCGAAGGGACACAGCCAACCACTCTCAGTCCCATTTCTGATGAAGGATGACTCTCATGTGGCAAATACATTCACATGTCTGGCAATGTAAAAAGATGATCTTTTAAGAGTTTCTATCACGCACAGTTTAAAATCATGAGATGCTGATGGTTGGACTCTAATGAATGTCTCCTATGCCGCACCATAGTGTGGTTCACAGTTTGTCCATGATTTTCGCATGCCCAGAGCACAGCTCAGGCAGCGTCGCCCTGAGAACAGCATCAAAAGCAGAGGGAGCAGAATCAGGACCCAAGGGGCCCTGAGATGCCAGGCTCACCGCCCCTCCCCCCCCTCACTCCTTTGCATTCCCCTCAGAATGAAAGCTATGACAAGATTCTGGGCGTCTTCTGGGCCTTTCACACTTAAGAGATTCATTGTACCTGATTTCAACGGGCGCCATGGTGATCAGGCTGCGGACTCCCAGAGGCAGCTGCTGTCCACCCCACCATGAACAGACGGCTGCTCTGCCCGGGGTCTGCTGAACGACAAAGGACGTGGACAGTCCTCACAAGCAATGTTCCCCATGTTCTCCTTGAGGGTGAGCTCAGAGACAAACACAGGGTGTCCCGTGTCACACGTCCCAGGTGTGCTTCCCTTTCTGGGCGACGACTTCAGAGCCAGCAACGAGGCAGAGAGGCCACGCTGGGCGGCAGCATTTGGCCCAAGCTCCCCGTGCTTTGCTCTCCTCCTGTTTCCACTCCTTATCTTAATGGCCCACGAACACCAAGTTCCAAGGCTAAAGCAGCCATTTGTAAAGGGGGGTTGGGGTGGGGGGTGGGGAGCAGATGCCTCTTCAAGCCACAGGGGTTAAACTTAAACCCATCTAAATTGTTTCCCCTCTTGCTCACGTTTACATTGCAGGCGGAGCAGTCACTGAAGGTGGAGATTGTATCACTTTTCCCACACCCCCGTGGGCCTCTTTCACAATTCCATGTAGGAGAAGCATTCTGTGTCCATAAAGCAGTAACATAAGCACACCACCCTTAACCTTTTAATCACACCCACATTGAATCTTTTCTCCACCCTCGACTGTGTCTCCATTTGTGTGCATGGGACCTTGGGCCCGTAGCAGGTTGGATTCAGTAGACCCTGGCCCTCTACAAACCGTGTATTGCTTAATCAACTTGACTTTTCCCCCTAGGCAACTCCAGCAACAGCATTTTGTTTCCTCTCAGTTGCAGCATAACATCCCCCCCCCCTCTTTTTTTTCATATCATTTTTTACACTTCTTCAAATAATGGCATTCTAGGTAACCATAATCAAATTAGCCAACAAACGTTTCCCTTCCCACGCCCCTCATTCTTTCTCTTACAGAATCCCAGGCTTCCATTGAGTATGCAGCCTCTGGAAGGACTCTCACAATCGTCACAATTATGGAGTCTTGCTGGCCCATGGAGCTGGCGCTGAGTGCCGTCAGCCTGAGATTTATGGTGGAGCAGTGTAGGGAGCAGAACAGTTGTTTCCCAGGTTGTCCCCCCCCCCCCCCCCCGATAACATATGCCTAACCTATGGTGCTCTTTGCCAACACATGGCATCAGACTATACATTTGGAGGTCAACTACTTGAAGGTATCTGCCTGAAGGTTATCAGTCATCTAGAGCAATCAGACCCCATAGTCTGCCCCATCCTAAATAGAGCCCACTACCTTCTGATAAGGATTAAGATTGTTCCCCTGAAGGAGAGCTCAAATATGCCTAAGGTCAAGCCAACTCAGGGACGACCAAGGTTAGGCCATCTTGACTCTAGAGCCCGCCCGTCTTGTTCCGTGTATGCCTTCCTGTCACATGTATGCCTATTGTACAACCCCTTCCTGTTATGCACGTGCTTACCTGTAATTAGAGGGCTTGCATGCCTCCTGAGTGTATATAAGCCTTGGTTGGAAATATATCCCCTCTCTGCGCAAATCTGCCTGCTGAAGCCATGGCCGTCCCGGAGGCGAGCACTCTCACACTTTGTCTTGTCTGATGTCTCTTTAAATTTACCCCTCAGTGACACAACCGCCCCTTGGACCCTTCGATTATGGGGGCTGGTGCTCCACAGAGTAGTGGGTTAGGCCTAGTTGACTAGAGAAATAAAGCTAGGGACACTCATGTATAAGAAAGAGCTTTATATCAAAGAGTAATTATATATCAAGAAAACATTCCAGCTCAGTCCAGATCAAGTTCATATATTGAAGACTAGTCCCTAGATTCCTCTTCAGACTCACACAGCCCATGCAAAGATGCCAGTGCAGGAAGATCGCAGGCCAGTAGGTGAAAAGTCTTGGGGAACCACTGGCGGTGGAAGCATCTCAGCACAGTGTGGGTCTCCACGTGGAGCTCTCTGGGTGCCACCCCTCAACAGGAAGGTGAAGCAAATAGAGAGTGTGGCCCACCTCCAGGGAGAAAGAGGAAGTTCCCAGAATCCTTATGAGAAGGCCATGCCCACAAGGAGGCATCATTAGGCTGTGACCTGACTGACAGGCTAGACTCCGCCCCTGTGCTTATTTATCAAGTTGACATGAAATGATGTAACCACCACAAGCAGCATGCTCTTCGGGCATTTATTGGCAGCCTAAGAGAGCTTTGTGACATTGCCCAAAGAGGGCAGAGGCTTGGCTAAGGGCCTGAGAGCCAGAGAGAGGTCTGCCTGCAGATACAGCAGAGAAAACTGTCCTGGATGAACAACTGTATCCTGAGTCCTTCTCACATGAATTTCCATCTGTTAGCTTCCCTAGTAAACCCCAACATGGTGAGTATTGTTTGTGGCGTCTGTGTGGGCATTGCAATGAATTATATAACCCAAATCGAATCCCCACGCAGAAGAGCGTGGGGAAAGCAGAGTGCCGTGGGAGAAATTGTTGGTGTCGGAATCAGGTTCAGAAGGATGGAGGGTGGAAGCACTTGGTGGCCCTGCTTCGTAGCAGTCGGCCTCGGGAGCTGGAGGGGGTCAGAGGTGGCACGGATGCTGTTTCCCCTGCTGCTAACGAGTCTGTTACTTATTGACATATGTGTTTTCTGTTCTACGTACGCCTGTTTGCCCTTAGGTATCAATATGGAGGTTTCTAACTTACAAAGATCATCTCACTGCTGAACACGAGAGGCATTTTGATTTCATGAGTGGGTGGGTTATGGAATGCACAAATTCTGAATAGTTTCTTACACTCTTGCTTTCTTTGATAATCTATCAAAAAACAACAACCACCTGAGATGTCTGCATGTGACAGCCTATAGAGCGGAAATGAACAAAACTGTTGTCCTCACATTCCGTCCGTGTCCTCAAATGGCAAATGTCTCAGTAACCATCCATGCCCCTGTTGATACAGCAATCACTGACATTCAATGATGTGGCTGTGAACTTCACCTGGGAGGAGTGGCAGCTGCTCGACCCTGATCAGAAGACCCTGTACCAGGATGTGATGTTGGAGACCTACAGCAACCTGGTGTCCATTGGTGAGGGGAGCCCTCTCGTCATTGACCTTCCCCTTCTCAGATGTTGAAGTCTTGCGTGTTTGCTCTAAAGGGGCAGCTTCTTAGTCTGCTCTCTGACTCTATAACTGGGTCTCTTCCTACTCCTGGCAGGAAGACCTTGAAAATGTATCGTTGAAATTATAATTCCCCACCCCAAAAGTCTGCCATCTTCGCCAACCAAAAGGCCATTTGTTTTATCTAAGAGTCTGTGATTTCCCACCAACAGGGCATCAAGTTAGGAAGCCAGACGCCCTCTGCAGGCTAGAACGAGGAGAACAGCCATGGGCTATCGTGCACAAAGGTGCTAGTGGAGTCTTCTCAGAGGAGCGAAGAAAAGGAGGTAAGTGGGGGAGGTTGGGGAAGTCATATTCCAGCGGGAGAAGGACTCATCTCTGTGAGGGGTGTCTGAGAAGATACAGACACAGGGGCAGGGTAAAAGGTAGCGAGGTTAATGGTGTGCCCGTGAGGAACCAGCTCCCGTCGTTACCATGTCTGTCATGACCTCTGTGGGTCCTACTCGTTTGCTGGTTGTCATCACCACCGTAAGGCCATGGTAGCATTGCTTCTATAAGCAGCACACGGACTGCCTCTGGTGAGTTCCATTGGGCATTTAGTGGAGTAGAAGGGAGGCTTCCCTTTCTGGGGTAGATTCTCACCGCGTATTGTATGCAGGCCACCAAACTAAACTGTCCTTGCGGGGTTAACCAGCTGAGTACCTGGGTCTTGTATCATCATTTTGCTTCAACCCCGTGTCAGCCCAGGTAGACTAGAGAAACAAATTCATAGACACTCCTATGTGTCTAAGAAAGAGCTTTCTATACAAGAGCAATTGAATATTGAGAAAACAGCCCAGCCCAGTCCAGATCAAGTCCGATATTTGCCCATATGTCTGATACCAATCTATAAATTCCACTTCAGACTCACGAAGGACATGCAGTGACACTGAATGGCTGAATGCAGGAGGATCGCAGGCCAGTGGGTGGGAAATCTTGTGGATCCAGTGGTGGCAGAGTCATCTCAGTGCTGGCAGGGGTCTCCACGTGGCTCCTTCAGCTCCAGAGCTCTAGCATAGCTCCATGTATCTTATCAGCAAGCATGCCTCTCAGGAAGGGAGCATGTGTCCAGCCTCCAGCAAGCTATTTATCTCCTTAGCACCTCCAAATGAGGTCATCAGGCTGTGGCCTGATTGACAGGCTAAACTCCACCCCTTCACTCTTAATCCTCTCAAATTGACAACAGATTATGAAACTACCACAAACCCACACATACCCTTCCATTCTGCAGCATTCAAAACTAGACACCTAAATCAGTCACTCTCCCAGTCCGCTTTAGCAAGGGTCCCTCAGGAAGTGGATACTGGTCTACAAATTGAAGCTATTGCTTTACCTTGCCCTGTAGTTTCAATAGTGTCTTGGTTTTTTTCATTCCTGTCTTAAACTCCTTTCTTGGTGACTAGGAGTCACTGGAGTTCTTGGGATTGTTCTGGCATGATTTTTCCTTTTCTCGTCAGTCCTTAGGCTAGAGGTTGCAGGTCTGAGCAGACAGGATCTGAACTTTGTTCAGTGCTACACTCTGACCCTCCGTCCGGTTTTCTAGGGATTGCAGGGAAAACTGAAGCCAAGTCCTTATCACGCCCTTTCCGTATGCATCCCACTAGCCAATGTTTCATGAGTTAGATAAACCAGCTCTAATTCCTGTCAGTAGTTTTTGTTCTGCGTAACTGATTATTACATAACAGTTAATTCAATCCACGGGTGATTTTTATCCCACCTGTAATCCAGCGATTTCTCATTCCTTAATCACCTTTCTCCCCAAATCACATATTCTAGCATGTCTGGGACCTTGTCGTATATCCCACCATTCCTTTTTTTTTTAATCCCACCATTCTGATATAGATTTTATGGTTAATTTATTTAATAGTGTGTTAGGTAGAGTTCTCTAGAGGAACAAAACCTGGACACTTGTGAATATATATATATATATATATATATATAGAGAGAGAGAGAGAGAGAGAGATATGTTGATATATATATATATAGTGAGAAGGAATACAACAACTAATTAGTCCACACAGCAGTACACAGGGTTCAGTTGAACTCACTTCCGTGGGACAGTTAATATACTGAAGGTACTTCAACTCATGCCAGCCACTGGTCCAAGATCAAGGAAGCAGACAGTGGTGCCTGCCCTCAGGCAAGACGAGCAGAGTCAGCTGTACGCAGCAGACATGGCAGGGTGGGGCGGCAACAGCAGGAAGATGAGAAGTGGAGAGGTAGCCGAGGCCAGTAGTATGGCAGTAAAGCAGGTCCCAAGGGAGCCTCAAGCTCTAGTGATGCACATGATTGAGACAAAGGACTAGCTCAGGCAGCAGCACTCCAATCACCAGGAAGAAAGAGAGGAGGCTGGCCTCCAATCAAGCTACAACTCGATTGACAGTCTAAACTCCGCCCACATGTTCTTAAGGGAGCCATGTTGGCACAGAAAGCCCATCACAGTCCATCCCTTGCCAATTGGCACAATTCTTTAGCCATATATACTTTCTAGACATTAATGAAACCATGCTTACAACCAAGATCAAATAGCTAGCATACATGCAAATGAAAACACACTGAACCTATTTGTATCTGGTATATTATATATGAACAAGGGAAAGATATTCAAGTACATATAAATGAGAAACACTAATAATTACAAGCCTTTGCAGCTGATCATGTGGTTGTAACTGATAGGTGGAACTACCTTCCTCCACTACCCATTCTGTATTCCCTTTGACCTCAGCCAGCACCTCAGCTGGCCATGGTTCTTTGCCAGGTGGGATGATGCAGACCTTCATTCCAGAGGGGTCTGGGTCAAGTAGCCTCAGCACAACACTGGTTTCTCTGAGATGGAGGTGAAAGATGTCCCAGATGTCCAACTTCTCACCGAACTCACAAACAGTCAAGGAAATGCCTCAGAAATTTCTGTTGGAAGGCAAGTCCCAAATGCATAGGTAAGGCGCCCGTCTGGAAGGTTATCCAGACCCACCTGGTGAGCCCAAATCTCAGGTCAGTGGACAGCCTGCTATCTGCTAACTCACAACGCCTCACAGGATGGGAATAACATCAGACGAGAATGAGCCAGATGCTCTCCCAAGAGCAAGAGAGAGAACCTTGTCAAAGCATTCGTATAATTGGATACAAACCACACTCTCAAGGGAATTCTTCTCACTTGAGCAAAAGAGGTGAACATCCATGTTAACCACTCATCCACCTGAACCATCGCATGTAGACCTCTTGATTCTATTGATGTCAATTCCCTGCTCCTGGATGCTGTCATTCTCGTCATTGCTTTTAGCCACCTCTGATGTCACAGCAATTTGTCTCCTGAGTCTACTGCATTCTCCGCACAAGAACATCAGATCCAAAGGGTTCAAAGGGTGTGGGCACTGTTAGCGGCTCCACGATCTGTCATAAATTCACTGAAGCTGCCTTGCCCCCTCTCTCTCTTCACTGTCTCCAGTGTTGTAGCTCTTGATTTGCATTGTAGCTCTTTTAATAGATTCCCTTTCTCTTGCCCACCTTGACCCACTACCCTCTCTGAAAACTGCTATTGGGTTGGCTACTTTTATAAGCCACTCAGTCTTCTTGGGTGGTTTATAGTCATGCTTTTTGCACACTAAACCAACCACTCTCCTGTAAGATTTTGGCCTAGTCAATTGTTTTTATCAGAAATATAAATCCAGGGCCAGAAAGGCTTTCGATAAGGATACAGCAGTGTACTGCAGCCACACAAAGAAGCCTATTGGAACACACTGTTGTTGGGTACCTTCGAGTCAGCTCTTGGTGGCAGCGCCTTTGTACAACAGAACAAACCACTGCCCATTTCTGTGCCATTCACACCATGTTTGAGCTCATTGCTGTAGCTGCTGGGTCAGTCCATCTCATTGAGATGACCCTGTGCTTTCCCTGGGATGCTGTCCTATGTATGTGCGGTTCCTCTCATTCCATGTCCAAACTTCAGGAGACAAAGTCTCACCATCCTCCTCTCTGACTATAGTGGAGGGGAAAAAAGATCATGGAAACTGGGGGGTCAGGAAGGGAGGGGGAAGTGAAGAGGTGATAACAAGGACTCAAGTAGAAAGAAAATGTTCTGAGAATGACGAAGGCAACATCTGTACAAATGTGCTTGAGACAATGGATGTGTGTATGGATTGTGAGAAGAGATGTACGAGCCCCAATAAAATGATTTAAAATCAACAACAAGAACAACAGAAGATAATGTAAACTTTCCACAAACTTTTATCGCCTCTTAGCATGCTCAGTATTCTTTGCCAGCGCCATAATTCAAAGACATCTGTTCTTTGGTTTTCCTTTTTCATTGGCTAGATCTCACATCCATATTAGGCAGATAAAAAAATTACCATAGCTTGGGCCAAGCACCTTAGTTCGCAAGGTGGGAATCTTTGTTGTATTTAACACTTTAAAAGAGGTCTCTTGTAACCGAGTCTCCCAGTGCTGTTGTATCATTTGACTTCTTGCCGGCTGTTCCCATGGGCTTTGACTGTGGACCCAGTAAAATAGAATTCTTGGTAACTTCAGCCTTTTCACCAAATGCCTAAATGTGAATGGTGTCCATCAGTAAGAATTTGGGGGACGAATGAATCTGTCCTACGCAAATGGGGATCAGGAAGTTTTGGTACCTCTCTCATCTGTGGGTCACAGTACATGTATTTAGTTAATTAATTATTTTAAACCATTTTATTGGGGGCTTATACAACTCATCACAATCCATACATAGGGCTCATGAAGGAGGGGAAGCAGGGAAGGAGGGGGAAAAAAAGAGGACCTGATGCAAAGGGCTTAAGTGGAGAGCAAATGCTTTGAAAATGATTAGGGCCAAGAATGTACAGATGTTCTTTATACAATTGACGTATGTATATGTATGGATTGTGATAAGAGTTGTATGAGCCCCTAATAAAATATTAAAAAACTAAGAACTCACTTTAATAAGACCATTCATATGTGCAAATGTACTTAATAAAATTGATGTATGGATTGCTATAAGAGCTGTAATAAAAGGAGTTATCAACAACAACAAAAAACAATCCATACATACATACATTGTGTCAAGCACATTTGAATATTTGTTGCCATCATCATTCTCAAAACACTTTCTACTTGAGCCCTTGGTATCAACTTTGCATTTTACCCCCTCCCTCCCTCACTCTCTTTCCCTAATGAACCCTTGATAATTTTTTTTTCATGTCTTACACTGTCCAATATCTCCCTTCACCCACCTTTCTGTTGTCCATCCCCCTGTGAAGGGGTTATATGTAGATCATTGTGATTGGTTCCCTTTTTCTCCCCCCACCTTTTCCTTACCCGTCTGGTATTGCTAACTCTCATTATTGGTCCTGAGGGGTTTATCTGTCCTGGATTCCCTGTGTTTCCAGTTCTTATCTGTACCAGGGTACATGCTGTGGTCTAGCTGGATTTGTAAGGTAGAATTAGGGTCATGATAGTAGGAGGGGGGAGGAAGTAGTAAAGAACTAGAGGAAAGCTGTATGTTTCATCCGTGCTATATTACACCCTGACTAGCTCGTCTCCTCCCCGTGACCCTTCTGTAAGGGGATGTCTAGTTGCTTACAGATGAGTTTTGGGTCCCCACTCAGCATTCCCCCTCATTCACAATGATATGATTTTTTTTGTTCTTTTATGCCTGATACCTGATCTTATTGACACCTCATGATCACACGCTAGTGTGCTTCTTCCACATGGGCTTTGTTGCTCCTCAGCTAGATGGCTTAGTTAATTATTTAGTTATTTATCTTCTCATGTTTTGCAGTGCCGGATTTAAAAAGAAGCCAAATCTGAACTTATTCATTATGCACTCTCTAACCTCGTTTCTAATCCTTATTCTTCACTTTCTTGGAGTGTTTGCATTATTTTGTTTTTGACAGCATGCAAGGGGAGGGCTTGCCTTGTTTTGGCACAAGTCATCACAATCTGTGTTAGTGATTGAGGATTATCGTTCTCACATGAATGGAAGTAGATATTTTAATTTATATTAATAAAAAGATGGACATGAAATGACACGGAAACAAAACCAGTATGCAAGGGATGATAAGCAGTGGTGTTTTATTGACACTCACATCACAAGGTTATTGTGAAAGATCCACCTTACATGAATGGACTTTAAAATATATTTTTAAAATGTCTCCATTACAACTGAGACGATGAAAGGACTTATTGTTATCTTTTTCCCCCTAGACATCCAGGAAGTGGGTGATTGTCTGCCTGGGCGCTCCCCAAAGGAAAGAAGGGTGGACAGGATGGGGCGATGCTATGAAGATAATGCATTGGCAAATACTGTTCATCAGGACAAAAACCTTCCTCCTTTGAAGGAAAATCATGGTATATTGGACTTATATGAAAGACCCGTGAAATCAAATTTAACTTTACCAGCAGGCCGTCAGAGAAGAATCAATGAAATGAAGAAGTCTGCTGAGCTTCCCAGAGGTGAAAAAGCCTCACAAGCCTTCCTTCCAGCTGGCCACGAGCAATGTTGCACTGAAGTTAAGTTCCCTGAGAGCCAGACTTCAAACAGCACTGAATCTCCATACATGAAGCACCAGAAAGCCCACAGAGTAGAGAATCTGCATGCAGGTAGTGAATGTGGGAAAATCTTCATGGAAAAGTCTTTCTTTGCGGCTCATGAGATCATGCGTGCTAGAGACAAACCCTATAGTTGCAGTCTGTGTGGGGAAGACTTCTTAAAAAACTTCAAGCTTCTTGAGCATCATCATACATTTCATAAAGGACAAAAACCGTACCAGTGTTCAGAATGTGGCAAAGCTTATCTCCATAAGCCGCAGCTCAGTGAACATCAGAAAACGCACATGGCAGAGAAGCCCTACATATGCCATGAATGTGGAAAAGGCTTCATCAGGAAGAGCCATCTCACTATTCATCATCGAATTCATACAGGAGAGAAACCCTACGTATGCAGTCATTGTGGGAAAGGCTTTATCAAGAAGACAGATCTCACTGTTCATCTGCGAACCCATACTGGAGAGAAGCCCTACATATGCAGTTATTGTGGAAAAGATTTCAACCACAAGGGTAGCCTCATTATTCATCAACGGACTCATACCGGAGAAAAACCCTACATATGCAGTGAATGCGGAAAAGGCTTCAAACATACCGGAAGTCTGGTTGTCCATCAGCGGACTCATACTGGAGAGAAACCCTACGTGTGTGGTGAATGTGGGAAACGCTTCAAACACAAGGGGAGTCTCATTATACATCAGCGAACTCATACTGGAGAGAGACCCTATCTATGCAGTGAATGTGGAAGAGGCTTCAACCAGAAGGGAAGTCTCATTATTCATCAGCGAACTCATACTGGGGAGAAGCCTTACGTATGCGGTGACTGTGGGAAAGGCTTCAGCCAGAAGTTATGCCTCGTAGCGCATCGGAGATTTCACACGGGCAAGACTCCCTTTTCATGCAGTGAATGTGGAAAATCTTATTCTCAACGGTCAAGCCTCAACACGCATCAGAAAGTCCACACGGGAGAGCCACCCTTTAAATGCAATCGATGTGAGAAAGCCTTCGAAAGGAAACGAGAGCTCGTTGCGCATCAGAGGTCTCACACAGGCGAGAAACCATATGGCTGCCGTGAGAGTGGGGAATCTTTTGTCTGTGCCTCTCCCTTTTACTCACCCAAGAGAAAACACAAAAGAGGGAACCATGTAGATTCAGCCACGGCGGACAACCTCTCCACAAGTCACAGATCATCACGCAGCAGTGCTCACGTGCAGGAGGAGATCCCTGTGAATGCGGCAGATATGCAAATGCCTTCGGTGGCAGCTCAGACATCAGTCAACACCAATGGGTTCCTTGCTGATAGGAATGTAGTCCTTCTGAGACAGCCTGCTGCTAGACATGACGCCTTGGAAGATAGCAGAGAAGATTCACAGGAGAGAAATCATAGGAGTGCAGCCAATCCAGCAGTGCCTATGAATGCCGTGAATGTGCTAGTACCTTCAGTGTCCAATTGCATCTTATTTTATGCCCCACAAAACCAGTAGGATCAATTCGGATACATTCGCTGGAAAAGATGGTTGAGCAGAGATTTCTACCTCATTGTATGCCTACAAAGTATATCCTGAATGAAATCATCGGAAGACAGCGATCGGGAAAGCCTGATACACACATCCTACGTAAACACATGCTTTCTTATTGAGAGGTCATCTTATGCTAACACAAATACATGTGAGTCAGCTGTTCCGTGGTGCCAGTTACACAGATGAAAGTTGGAGTTCATTTCTGTTGAGCGAATAAATACTGTAAAATTTTACACCAAAAAGGGCGTTGGTTTTGGAGATGTTGATTTGAATGTAGAACCACCTAGGAAGCGGTTGGTAAGTACAAAAATAGAATGGGGGCAGCATCTGACTCCTCTGACTTCACAAGGCGGACAGAGAAGTGTCACTGTTAGCATTAGCCCAATGCAGATTCTTTAGGAGGCAGAAGTCAGACCTGCCTCTTTCTTTGAACCATATTTTCCAAATCTGACACCAGTTGTCTCTCCCACGGCATGCTCCATTTTTCTACTGGGCTCAATAGTTCATTGCAGTGATAACTTGAACTTATAAAGAATACCACAATTATGGGGTTCGTTGGAGAAGTAATAGGTTATAATCTGGTATCAAAATGACTCAATATAGTTCTCCATTCAGGATAGCCACTTCCCCCATCCATACCAAAAGGTATGTCTCTGGGCCATGACCTCTTAACCACTCGGCCTCTGCCCAGCTCAGGAAAGTGTTACAAAATTCTTTTGATTCTGCCAATCAATACTCAAAGGTACCCCATTCCATCAGCAAGCCTTGCCTGAAGGTGCTCAGCTTTAGTTCTGTGGGTCACCAAACTTGACTCCTCAATTGAGTGCCTGGAGGCATGACACTCTGCCAACAAGCTTCCTGCCTGTAGGCACTCAGCTTTCTCTCTATGGGCCAGGAATCCCATTGTTCAGCCTGGTGTTAGTCTCCTGACTCTGATCCCTCTGTTGTTCTCTACTGCTACCTGTTCATATCTCTTGCTACAGCAGGAGTCACCTCGCTATGTCTCCAGGATTGAAGATGTTCAACCTAGAGATCTTGGATCCAATGGATTCACTCCACTTTTGACTCTCCCTTCATGATGATAATGAGATCTTTTTTCTGCCTCTGCGATGGCTCATTTAAACCTCATGGGACAACAAAATTGACCGAGCTCCATGTGAGTGTTTTTATACAGCTTGCTTGCATGGTCCCTCTCCACTAGGGTATCATGCCCCTTCTTTACATTATTAACAAATTACCTATGGGGTGCCAGTCTCCGCAATTGAAGGGGTCCAAGAAGCAGTTGTGTAATTGAGGGGTAAAATTAAAGAGACATCAGACAAGATAAAGCACGCAAGTGCTCACCACCAGAACCATCATGACTTCAAGAGCCAGGTCCACACAGAGAAAGAATACATTTCCAACCAAGGCTTATATATACTCTAGGGGTGTGCTAGTCCCCTAATTACAGTAACCACATGTGTAAGAGGAAACGGTTGTACAATAGGCATATGCTTGAAAGGCAGGCATACAGATAACAAGATAGTCAGATTCTAGAGTCAAGATGGCAGCCTAACCTTTGTCATCCCTGAGTTGGCTTGACCTTAGGTGTCTTTGGGCTCGCTCTCCTCCAGGGAACTATCTATTATCCTGATCAGAAGGGAATGGGTCCTACTTAGGGTGGGATAGACAATAGGCCCTGATTGCCTTAGATGGCTGACAACCTTCAAGCAGATAACCTTTAAGCAGTTGCCCCCCAAGTTTATAACCAGTGACCATGTGTTAGCAAATAGCACCTTAGGTTTGGCATATATTGGGGAGGGGGACACCTGGGGAATAACTCTCCTGCTTCCCACAATTACTGAATCCCTTTGGTGGGCCACAAGCACCTCACATGTTCATAGTCTTACCAGTCATAAGGAACCATTATAGTGCTATTCGGTAAATATTGAGCTGCTAACCACAGGTTCTAATCCACCAGGCACCTCATGAGTGGACAATGAGGCAGTCTGCTCTCAAAGATTTGCCATGCCTCAAATCCTATAGAGATTCATTATGGGTTGGAATTGACTTGATGGCAGTGGTTTTTCCCCCCTTCTTTTTCACTCATTCATTTGGTGAGAGTTAGAAAGACTACGCTTAGAAGTAATTCCTAGCACTGTGGTGGTGTGGGAAACTGAGGACCAGGAAGAAAATGTATGGAGGCAAATTCTTTAATCTCATATTTTGGAAGGCCAGGATTCTGGGTGGAGGGAGGCCTTACCATTTGTGAGTTGGAAATGGCTTGTTCCATTCTCCTAATTAAAAGGAATCCCTATAAGATCCTCCCCTTCTAGTGCTGCCTAAATGTTGCCCCTTACAAGCACATGGCTAGTTATTATCTGCTGGCAGCTTTATCTATAGGAGAAGAAATGTTGCTATTGCTCTCCCTGCTCGGGGGACAGTCGCTCCCCCTTATCTGTCCTCAGCACTGCTGTTGTTACTCTCCCAATGAACTGAGGGACCTCTGGTGTTAAGATACTGCCCACTGTGTTACAGATGTCGGATGTCATTACCTG